>NC_086203.1:1200000-1500000 GCF_035770615.1 Melospiza melodia melodia | reverse complement strand
AAGGTGGTAGGGTAAGGCTGTGGGAGCCAGATATGAATGGACAATCCAGAGCTGAATAGGGGCCTGGGGAGCTCTGGGCTGGCTCCTGGTCACTCTGCACCCTCTTTGCAGGCCTGGGACACATCCCTGGAGAGGAAACAGGGCCAGCCCAGGGCCTGTGGGGGCTCTCTCCCTCCCCCAGAGGAAACCCTCCCTAAAGGCCTGGGGAAAACCATCCCCAGCGCTTCCCGGGGAGCAGGGAGCGCTGTCCCGGGAAAGGGGAGCCAGGCTGCCGGCTCACCTGCTCGCCGCGCTTGCAGCGGAGCAGCCTGGGCAGCCCTGGCAGGCAGGGCCACGGCCAGGAGGAGCAGGAGGAAGAGGCGCAGAGCAAGGGCCATGCTGCCTTGCCCTCTGCCAGTCCCACAGCTCTTGCTGCCACCGCTGTCCTGACACCGCTGTCCCAATGTCAGCACCACTGCTGCCACCGCCGCTGCTGCTGCTGCAACAGTTGTGCTCAAGCACTGACTGCTCGCTCCTTGTGCTGCTGTGCAACCACGGGGCTCTGGCACCTCTGTGATCTCAGAGCCAACTGTGACCTCATGGCTGGGGCAGGATTGCATTGGAATGGATCTCAAGAGGTACCCTTCCAGCGAGGAGAGCCTGTCCCGCCTTGTGTCTATTTGCAATCTAGATTTTCTTTAAAAGAAGTGAGATACATGATATTGGAAAAGTGGAACATTTCCTGGCTCTACATACAACAGCAATGCCAAATCCAAAATTCCACTCATGTTGGTGATTCCAGCTATTGCAGGCAGCAGCAGCCCTGCCATGCTAACACCGAGTCCCTGCTCTGCGCTGTGCAGCCCTTTGTCCCATATTTTAAAAGTGAAGAACTTGATGTGAAAGCTTACAAAAATAATGTAACACAGGACATCATGGTAGTTGCACACTTCAGGGGACACCCAAACCCACAGCACAACTTATAGGTGTCCTCAGCCACCCTAAACTCCCCCTGTGTGCCTCACAGGAGACCCCCAAGTCCTGCTCAATTTACAGATGCCTCTGCACAATTTGGGACATTCATTAAATTCCATGCACAACTTCTTGGTATCCCCAGTCCCCTGCACAGCACAGAGGTGACCCAAAGCCCCTGCATATCTTTAGAGGGACCCAAACATAACACTCAGGGAGCAGCACCAGTGCTGAGCCATCTTCTGTGTGTGTGTGTTCACCATGTGTCCCTGGGTGAACAGATGAGGCCTGGGGGGCAAATCCCCACTCTGCTCATAAGAGATCCGGGGCTGCCACAGGCCCAGTGTCTGTCGGGCTCTGAGCTCATCCCTCAGGCTATGAAGGACTTCCTTCAGAGTCCAGCCTCTTTCCATTATTCTCAAGGCAAGCACATCCCGATGGCTTCCCTCTTTTCCTGGGCTTGCCACTGGAGGAGGCCCAGGCCCAGATGATGCCAGGGAAGGAAATGTGCCCTCAGCCCAGGGACGCTCAGCATGGGCTCCCCCAGCCCTGGGGACCCCGCCGCTGGTCACAGCAGCCCCTGCCTGGCTCCTGCCTGCCCACACCGTGGGCATCCACGGCTGCTCCTGGGCACGGAGCTGAGCCAGTGCTGCTGCCGGCTGGGCTTTGCTGCTGCTGCCACCCGGACACTGGGGTGACAACTCCATCTCTTTATTGCAGGAGAAGAGCTCATTTGGGAAGTGCTGCAGTGCCCAATTTCTTCAGCCTGACTAGCTGCCAATTCCAACACCCAGAGTGGGCCGCCCCCAGAAAACTGTCAGCTCTGGGGTTTGGCTGTAGGGCACAGCTGCTTTACAGCACAGGTGGACTGCGCTGGGGTAGAGACAAGGAACAGGGAGAGCTCTTCTGGATGTTTGTTCCCTGCAGAGTCAGCGACAGAAAGACACTGAATTAAAGCCATACACCAATTTCCAAACTGGGGAGGTCCCTGGGCTGGATACAGTCCAGTTGGGAGAAACTGAGGGTGGAACACAAGGCAGGGAATACATTGTTTAAACCAATAGGGGATTACAGGGGAGGAGGACAACTTAAAAAAACCAATAGGGTTTCAAAGGATACCAAATTGATAGGGAAGTTTCTAGAGAAAGGGGTAGGCTTGGGGAGGGATTGACATTGAATGGGAGGAGGAACAGGGAACAAAAGTGCAGGTCTTTGGGGAAATGGACAACTAGGGAAAAAACCAGCAATATACAGGGGGGAATTGAGCAACCCATTGGCAATAAAATATGGTATAACAATACCAAAAAAGGGGGTGTTATAAAACTGACTACTAGGACCGAATTACAATCAAAAACATGCACCGCAACAGGGAAGCTCTCAATCAGGGCTTTGTTGAGCACTTCCAAATCTTTTCCTGGCATCAACAGAAGGTCAAACTTGCCCTTATCCCAAGCAAACAGAGTGTTCCCCAACAGCACCCCATTCTGAGGTCCTCTGAGAAATGTGTATTTTATGATTGGCTTTTTGCAAATATAGCAGCCACAGGACGGCTGAGAAAGAATTTATTGCTCTCCTATCAGAATTAACTAATTTCTTCCTGCCTCGCTAAGCTCTCAAGAAGCTGGTTAGGACTAAGAGGGAGAAGTTCAGGATGACCAGACAGAATCCTGTGTTTGAATGGAATTTATGCATCATGTATGAGATGCATTAATATGCAACAGGTTATTGTTTCCAAGGGTTAATCCTCTGTTCAAGTGTGTCCTTTTTCGGGCTTATGCTTCCCAGAAAATAGGTACCCAGATGTCCGTAACTCTATCTTTCTATTGTCTCCTAATCCAGATTTTCCAAAATTTTTATCACTCTAATGATATTGTAATTTTTATAAATATTTTATTATTAATAAAATTTTAACATTTTAAAATCAAGTGATTGACATTTTTCACACCTCTTCTGGGAATCAGGAACACGTGTGGTGGTTCCAGCTGCACCTGTGGGAGCAATGGGGAGCGTCAGCCCGTGTGGTGCTGCGCTGCTGAGCTGGCAGCATGGTGGATGCGGGCAGGACGTTCTGCGTTTCCCCCAGAGCTGGGGCCTGCAGGCACCTTGCCGCCCCTTGGCACAGGCTGTGCCACCCAACAAAGCCCAGCAGGCCGGGAGGAGAGCCCGGGGGCAGCGCAGCTGCTTGGGCAGTGGCTGCTTGGAGGGACAGGGGCCAAAGCCATCCCTGAGCAGCCACTGCCAGCCCTGGCCCTCCCTGCCCCGTGACAGCTCCCCCAGGGCCAGGGCACAGAGTCAGGCCCTGTCAGGACCCAGTGCAGCCCCTGCCCAGTCGGGAGCCGAGGCTGGCTCTGGCCCTGGGCTCGCAGCAGGGCTCCCGCTCGGGGCTGCTCCTGTGCCTTGGGCCTCTGGGCACTCAGGGCCTGCTCCGGAGCAGCTGCAGCGGGAGGGACGTTGGTGCACGAGTCCCCTTTCCCCGGGGCTGTGAACGAGCTCCAGAGGCCTCCAAGCCTCCAGAGGTGCCTCCAGCTTTGGCTGGTGCTGGGCCATGCAAGGGCAGGACCTGGTGGAAAGAGGTGCCGCCACACAGCCCTGCTAAATGGCTGACAGTGGCAGAGCAATTACCTCCTGTGCCTGTGCCCATGTCTGGAATCTCCTCCTTTCCTGCAGCAGGGGCTGCCAGTCGGCCTCTGCTTGCTTGGGGAAACACTGCCTTCTGTCCTGCCTTTTGCTCCATCACTTGAAAAAGAAAAAGTTCAGCTGGATCAGATGGAACAATTTCTGATTTCTTTTGGTGGCATCTTTAGGACATCATGCTTATCAAAAATAGGGATAAGATTCAAAATCCATCTGGCCTTTTGGGGCTAGGCCACGGCCCACCTTCCTCCAAATAGCTGCCAGGCCTGAGCAGAAGGTGTGAGGGGATCGCGCAGGGCGAGGGCACACATGTGCATGGCTCTGTCCTGGCACCTGCAGCGATGCCCCCCTGGCTGAGCTTTGGGCTCTGAGCTGGCAGCTCTCCCAGGGGAAAGGCCTTGACCTACCCTCACCATGTCCCAGAGGCTCAATCCTGAACGTGGGTTGGGAAGCCAGATCACCTTCAGCAACAGGTTCAGCTGCAAAGGAAGGCAGGACAGAACAGCTCCCGTGACATTGCAGGAGATCCTCAGGCGGCAGGCAAGGCTCAGCCCCGGGGCACAGCCCTGGGCCCGGCACCTTCCCTCTCTGCTCTTCTCCGTGGCTGCACAGAGCACACAGAAGGACACACTGACATTGCACACGGAAGAAGGATGGACAGCTAAATGCTCCTTCCTCCCACTGACAGTCATCCTGTGGGATCCCTCAGGGCTCCAGAAGGGAGCAGGGCAAAGTTTCCCAAACTGAACAACCTTTAGAGGAACTTAAAGGAAATGCCATATGAGTGAGCTGTTGCCACATAGACATTGATTATTCTGTCAGGAAAGGTACGTTGAGAACTTGTCCCCAGCATCTGACAACATCTTCAAACCACCATTTACCAGCATTTCCAAATAACCCAAGTCATGATCCCAATCTAGAAGGGAGCAGAGATGCTTCAGAACCATTTCCATGATGTGCTGGGATCCCTTTCTGACTTGGGGAATTGGGCAATGCAAGGGGGTGGGGTAAGGCTGTGGGAGCCTGTGGCTCCTGATCACTCTCCAGACACTTTGCAGTCCCTGTGCAACATCCCTGGAGGGGCAGCTGGAGCAGCCCAGGGCCCTGGGGGTCTCTCGCTGCCACACAGGAAACCCTCACTAAATGCTCGGGGAAATCTGCAGTGCCACAGCTATTGCTCCCAACCTCTGTCCCGCCCTCCTGTTTGCCAACCTGCACAAGGAACAGCTTCCCCAGCCCAAGGGCACATAGCCAGGCTCTGTCAGGACCCAGTGGAGCCTTGCTCTCCCCCTCTGCCCTTTCCCCACCATGGGCACCCCGTGCAGCCGCTCCCAGGTTTGGGGACGTGTCTCCCACGGAGGGAGCCCAGCAGGACAGCTCAGTACCCGAGTGCCCTGAGCCTGCTCGGGACAATTCCTCTGGGCTGTGCCCATCTTGTCCGGGCTGTGCCCGCAGTGCCAAGCAGCAGAGAGGGCAGCTCAAGCCTCAGCAGGGCTCAGGCCCAGAGGCACAGCAATTACCTCCTGTGGCTGTGCCTGGCATCGTCTCCCTTCCTGCAGGAAATGCTGCCTTCCACAGAGCCTCTCTGTCCATCCCTTGAGAAAGGAAAAGGCTTGGTGGGATCAGATGCAAACATTGCACATCAAGGTGGTGGCCTCTTCAGGAGGCAATACTTGTCCACAACATGGATAAGAATCAGGAAAATCCTGATCCCCACAGGCTGTTGGGGCTTCCTACGACCCTCCCTCTGCCAAGCAGCCACACCTCAGGATGTGCTCAGACCCCGGGAAAATGCAGGGGATCCATGGTGCAGTTTGGGCTCTCTGTCAGTTGATGCCCAATGCCTTCCTGCAGAGGCTGGGGAGAAGCTGCAGCCAGGCCAGGCTGGCAAACAGCCCTGCAGGGCGTGGAAGCAGCAGCGGGGCAGCGAGGCTGCCATGGATCCCTTCCTGCTGTACTGGGCACGGCGTGTCCAGATGTGCAGCCAAAGCCCCCGGCTGCTGAGCCCCAGGACAAGGCTGAGGGAAATACTCTCATCATTCCCTTTGTGCAGTTCTGTCACGATTTGATTAAGGATGGTATTTGGCTCATCATTTGGCCCTGTGGCTTTCTTCTTCCCTCTCAGAGGACCTTAAGAGAAAGTGGTTCCATTTCCTATGAATGGATCCCTCAGAAGAAGGGCTCAACCTGTGGGGTCAGCAGGGACACACTACTCACCCCTGCGATGAGAGCCTGGCTTCGGTGAAGGAACCAGCAAAGGAACAGGAAAAGTCCTCCCTGCAGACGCATCTGTAACACAACAGCCATAGAAGCTTCTGTAACCAGGTTCCTGCCAGGTTGTCAACAATTATTCTGTGGTGGGACAATGAGAACAAACCTGCACGAGGCTCCAAAGGCTTCAAAACTTTCTTCAGCCAATCTAATGGAGAAATCTTCCTAGCAAGCTCATCTAGAACAGAGCAGAGATGAGAACATTTTTCATGGCATGCTGGGATCCCCGTCTGCCTCTGGGAAATGGGCACTGCAAGGGGGTCAGGTAAGGTTGTGGGAGCCAGATGTCAATGGACAAGGCCAAAGCTGCACAGGGGCCTGGGGAGCTCTGGGCAGGCTCCTGGTCACTCTGCACCCTCTTTCCATGCCCTGTGCGACACTCTTGGTGGGGCAGCTGAAGCAGCCCAAGGCCCTGGGTGCACTCACTCCCACAGCTGCAGCTCTTGCAAAAGCCCTGCGGAAAGCTGCAGCAGGCAGTCCCTCAGCTGTCCCCCTGTCCCTCTGACTCTCCTGCCCTTTCTCCTGCCTTTCCCACCTTCTTCTATCTCTCCATCTCTCTTTGCCTTGGGACCCCTTCCCCATCCCAAGGGCACATGGCCAAGCCCTTTCAAGACCCAGTGGAGCCTTGCTCTGCCCCTCTGCCCTTTCCCCACCATGGGCACCCCGTGCAGCCGCTCCCAGGTTTGGGGACGTGTCTCCCACAGAGGGAGCCCAGCAGGACAGCTCAGTACCCGAGTGCCCTGAGCCTGCTCGGGACAATTCCTCTGGGCTGTGCCCGTCTTGTCCGGGCTGTGCCCGCAGTGCCAAGCAGCAGAGAGGGCAGCTCAAGCCTCAGCAGGGCTCAGGCCCAGAGGCACAGCAATTACCTCCTGTGGCTGTGCCTGGCATGGCCTCTCTTCCTGCAGCAGAGGCTGTCAGTGAGCCACAGCTTCCTCCGGGAAATGCACAGCCTTCCTTCTGCACAGCCTCTCCATCTGCTTCTGGAGAAAGGATGAGGTACAGCTGGGTCAGGTGGGGCTGTTCCCCTTTGAGGATGGGGAATCTTCAGGAGGCAATGCTTGTCACAGACATGGTTAAGAAGCAAGAAATCCCTATAAAATTTTTAGTGAGGCCAAGGCCCTCTGTACTCCAAACAGCTGCCCCTTCTGATTTGACTGGCGACAGGGAAATCGCAGGTGGTCTGAGGTCCGTGCTGCTGTTTGGTCGGCCTGTGAGCTTATGCCAAATGCCTTCCTGCAGAGGCTGGGGAGAAGCTGCAGCCAGGCCAGGCTGGCAAACAGCCCTGCAGGGCGTGGAAGCAGCAGCGGGGCAGCGAGGCTGCCATGGATCCCTTCCCACTGTGCCGGGCACGGCGTGTCCAGATGTGCAGCCAAAGCCCCCGGCTGCTGAGCCCCAGGACAAGGCTGAGGGAAATGGGCCCACCAAGCTGTCTCTCCAGGTCACTCAGCATCTGGTCCAGAAGTTCAGGAGGCTTCAAGGATTTATTTTCTCCTTTAGTTTGGGTCTTTCTTTTTGGAAGACCTTAACAGAAAGTAGTTCCATTTCCCAGGAATGGATGCCACAAAAGCAGGGGTCAGCCTGTGGTGGGGTCAGGAGGGACACACTACTCACCCCTGTGATGGGAGCTGGGCTTGTGTGCAGTATCCAGCCCAGGAGTTGGAAAATTCTGCTCTGCAGACACACCTGTAACTCAACAGCCACAGAAGCTTCTGTCCCCTGGTTCTTGCCAGGTTGTCAGTCATTGTTCTATGGAAAAACATAGATATCTTACCTGTGGGAGGTTCCACTGGATCCAAACTATCTTCCAGCCAAGGTTCCAGAGAAACATTTCCAGCATCCCGATCTAGAAGGGAGCACAGATCAGAACCATTTCCATGGCAGCAAGTGACAGCATGAGAGGACACAGTCTTAAACTGTGCCAAGGGAAATATATGTTGGATATTAGGAAAAAGTTTTTTACAGAAAGGGTCATAAAGTACTGCAATGCTTTGCCCAGGGAGGAGTGGAGTCATCATCCCTGGATGTGTCTTAAAAAAACTGGAAGTGGCACCTGATGTCATGGTGTATTTGAGGTGTTAGGGCTGGGTTGGACTTGATGGTCTCTTCCAACCCAGTGATACTGTGATTCATGGTGTGCTGGGATCCCCTTCTGCCTCTGGGAACAGGGCACTGCAAGGGGGTTGGTTAAGGCTATGGGAGCCAGGTGTGAATGCACAAGGCCAAACTGCACAGGGTCCTGGGGAGCTCTGGGCTGGCTCCTGGTCACTCTCCACCCTCTTTACAGGCCTGTGACACATCCCTGGAGAGGAAACTGAGGCTGCCCAGGGCCCTGGGGTCTCTCTCCCTCCCCCAGAGGAAACCCTCCCTGAAGGCCTGGGGGAAACCATCCCCAGCGCTTCCCGGGGAGCAGGGAGCACTGTCCCGGGAAAGGGGAGCCAGGCTGCCGGCTCACCTGCTCGCCGCGCTTGCAGCGGAGCAGCCTGGGCAGCCCTGGCAGGCAGGGCCACGGCCAGGAGGAGCAGGAGGAAGAGGCGCAGAGCAAGGGCCATGCTGCCTTGCCCTCTGCCAGTCCCGCAGCTCTTGCTGCCACCGCTGTCCTGACACCGCTGTCCCAATGTCAGCACCACTGCTGCCACCGCCGCTGCTGCTGCCGCAACAGTTGTGCTCAAGCACTGACTGCTCGCTCCTTGTGCTGCTGTGCAACCACCGGGTCTGGCACCTCTGTGACCTCAGAGCCTGCTGTGACCTCAGCCTGCTGTGAGCCCTGAGCCTGCTGTGACCTCATGGCCTCAGCTGTACCCCCAGAGTATGCCCCCATCTGTACAAATGGGCTGCCCTGATTGTAAATGTTTTGCTTCATCAAAGGGCCATTGCTCAGCAAAACTTTTTGTTTTTCCAGCTTCCATTGCTGGTCGGTCAGGCTGTGTCTCTGAAGATGCTCTTGATCGTTGCAGTTTGAATTTATTTTATTGATTCCTGTTTAAGTGGTTCATGGTTTACCCGTGGGTTTTACCCTCCCTCAAAGCTGTCCCTCATGCCATTCCCCGCCCCTTGTTCCAGCTCTTTCCCTGCCTGCCACAGCACTCCAACCCCTTGGTTCCCGAAGGAGCCTTCGGGCCAATCTCTGACTGCAACAGCCCTTTGGAATTCCCCTATTCCGGAGGCCCCGTGGGCCCATGTGAGCCATCCTCTCCACCCTCCTACCGCAATGGGCCCCAGACACTTGACTAATCCCCTCCCTGCTCCCCTGAGGATTCCCTATTGCTCAGCTGTTTGTATGCCCCCCCTGACTTCTATCTGTATAAACCCCCTTGCACAATAAATCTAGGGGCTTTTTATCCTATTTCTTTCACCTGGAATAAACTCTTCCTTGTGGAACCTCAGAGGGCCTCCTCCTTTCTCCTCTGCCTGGTCCCTGTCGTGGCTGGTGTCTGGCACAGTAGAGCAAGTGGCTCTAAAGGTTCTGCCTCTGGAAAATCCCTATCCTGAGGCAGATCCCTACTCCTGCGGTAGTGCCGGAGTTCTGAGAGTTAACCCAGGTTCCAACAATCTAGTCACTAATCCCCCTGTCCTGGTTTAGGGCAAATTTGTTAAAGAATCTGCAAAGGAGGGCCCCTCCAGAAAGCAAAACCCACACGGCCCCTCCCCCCAACCAGTTTGGGAAAAAATTCCTCAGACAGAGGTGGAAAGAACCTGTTTATTTACCAGACACAGCACCCCCCAGCACACAAAATGAACAATACCCGATGACACCGCTCTGGGAAAGATGACAAAATCAGAAAGTCTCTTTCGGGGGTGGTTGCTCTGTTCTCAGTCCCTCCGGCACTGGGGTAGCTGCTGCAGGCCAAAACGGTGCAAATCCTCGGTGTTCCCAGGTCCCAGTCTGGAGCAGGTTTGAGATGGTCGAAGAAAAGGAGAGGAGAAACAGTCCAGGAAGGCATTTGGACTGTTTAGCTAGAGCTAGCTAATAAGCAGAGGCCAAAGCAGAGCAGAAGCGAGAGCAGAAAAGAGAGCAAGCAAAGCAGCAAGCTGAAAGCAAGAAGTGAAAACAGCCTTAAGTACTGCCCCTCTCTGTGTCCCTGATAAGAGAAACCCAAACAAAACTTCCACTCTTCAAAGCCAGTCTCAAAGGCACAGAACAGATGAATGGGGATACAAGCATCATAACGTCACCCCAGGACATTCCACCCCCGAATGTCCGTGCTTCAGGGCCTGCTCTGGTGCCCTGTCATCTCCCACACCACAGTGGGATTCACATACTGCAGCACAGAGTTAGGCTTGTGCAACAGTTAAATGGGTGTGCTCAGCAGCGTTGCTGGAGTTACATCCCTACAGATATAAAGAAAATGTGTGCGCCAAGCCAGGGCTTCAATAGGCACATGAATTTTGGAAAGACAAGGGCACGGCAGCAGAGAACAATGTAAAAATCAGCTGAAAATAAAAGGAGGAAATGCTGAAGGAGTTATTTGTGCACATTTGAAGATTTATTTTTCTTGGGTGCAAAGCAAAATCAAAAGGTCCTAAATGCCCAAAAGATTGGAAATGTGGAACGTCCTCCATAGCAGAGTGTTGGACCTCTGGATCCTTAAAACAATTTTATGGTGGTGGAACAGTGGCAGCTTGAGCTGGTGCCTCTGGGGGCTCTGAACAAAGAACCCCCGGGCTTTGATACCCTCCCAGGTGAAGTGTGACAGTCTGGGGTATTGCTGCTGTGTCCGAGTGCCCGGCCACTGGCTGGCACCACAGGTCCCCATGTGAAATTCAAAGTTGTGTTTCGTGTCAGGTACAAACAGGCTATGTGTGTTGCTGTGAATGCGAAATGTGTGGACACCGACAATGGGAGAGCTGTGAATTCTAATAAGAACTGAGGAGAATAAAGCATGGAAAAAGGCCTTTGAACCTATCTTTGGTTTGCAATTAACCCTGGTTGATTTAAGAGCATTGGAATTAAGGTGTTAAAGATGTTGCTTTTTGCCTGCGTTTAATTCATAAAGAGTTCTGCAATAATAATCTTCTGAAGTATAATTTTAGAATATAACTTGTATCGTTGAAACTATAGCTTTGGAATATATATAAAGGAAATATGCTTATCTCACGCCTTATTGAAGCAGAGAAAAACAGCTTGAGAAAGGAAGATGAACATCATCTCAAGGGTTTATGGTTTCGACCAAAGGGAAGCTGGACATCACTGTTATGAGATTTAGAGTCTCTTCAATTAAAAGGTGGACACACATCTGGGGAGCTGGATCCCACCAGAAATGGAGTCGTCTTTCTTCTTTCGGAAACTAGACCGTCACCATCTGGAGATACTCCTTTGAGATACATCCTGAGAAATTAAAATCACAACAGTGTATGGAATTGTGATGTAATAATTTGGAATAAAAATTGCTGAAGAGTAAAAGATTGGAAATAGAAACTGCTGAAAAAAGGTGATGAGTACCCCTATAAATACCTGTAACCCTCAATTATCGGTGTGCAGTTGGAGGGAAAACTTCCCCCACTGTACCCAGCGCTGTATTGCTCATACTTTACCATATTAAATAATAAATTGATTGCTGCTTGATTATTTGCCTAGTCAAGCTTCTTATTCATAACAGATTTGGTGCATTGGCCGGGAATTTCCAAATCCATTGAGGGAGACTCCTGATCTCGGGGAGACGCCCCACCTTGGAGGCTTCTGCCTCCAATGGCTCTGAGTGACGGGGGAATGTCTCAGGGAAGAGGAAATCCATAAGGTAAATTATGAGCAAAGAATTTGGAGCTCCTGGAGTAGACTGCAGTAAAATTCACCTGTAATAAACTCGTGCACGAGTTTATTAAACTGTCACCCAGGCGAGAAAAGGAGGCTGTACGTATCGCTTGGTTTGGTGGGATAAGAACGGGTGGGTGTAGGTGTGTAAGAGTGTGAATGGTGTGTGTATGAGACGTGACCTAGTCACGACACGAGTGAGGAGCTCTTCTAACCTCGGTTTCGCTGCCCCACGAGGGGGGCGGCAGGTGAAGGAACAAAGCGTGTGGAAAAGGATTCTCTGTATGTAAAAGGTCGGGGGTGGTGAGATAAGATAATGGTTACGGAGAGGAATTTGTTTTCTTTTCCCGGTAGAGAATCAGAGGCGGGAGGATTTAGAAGGGACTTTTTATTAAGGAAATTCCTGACAAGAAAGGACTAAGGTGTGAACAAGTGAAGTCAAAGCCAGTGAGGGAACACCCGTTTGGTGGAAAAATGGGTCAATGCCAGAGCAAAAACCCAGGAGCTGGTATAAACCAGCAGGAAAATAAAGGTACTGAAAGTACTGGAAAAAGAGGGAGCATTTTGCCAGATATACCCCAGGACAGCCCCCTTGGGGTAATGTTAAAATTGTAAGATAAATGTGAATCCAGCAGAGGAAAAAAAATAAAGAGAAAATGATACAATATTGTATGGTAGAATGGACTAAGGAAATGATACGACCGGATAATTTATACTGGCCAATGTATGGGTCATCTGAAGGGTGGATCTGTAAAGCCTTGAATGCCTATGTAAATGAAAAGGACCCTATTAACCAAGAAGAAAGCGATTATGCTGCTTTATGGCATGGGTCCTGGCCTACTCCCCTGTATGCATTAAAAACCAAAAAGAAAAGGGATCAGTGGGACCCTTTAGATAACCTTCCCCCCCTTATCTACCACAGCCAGCTGCACTGGCAGAGGTGCCTCATCCAGCACCTAGCCCGGCACCCTTTGCACCCATTCCAGCACCCGCTGCACTGCAAACCCCAGAGGTTCCACTGCTGCTGCCACAAGCCCCGGTGGTTCCAGTCCCACTGCCACAAGCCCCGGTGGCTCTGCTCTCGCTGCCACAAGCCCCGGTGGCTCCACTGCTGCTGCTGCCACAAGCCCCAGAGGTTCCACTAACGCTACCACAAGTCCCAGTGGTTCCAGACCCGCTGCCACAAGCCCCGGTGGCTCTGCTCTCGCTGCCACAAGCCCCGGTGGCTCCGCTCCCCATACTTAATTCACCACCAGCACACAGAACGAGAAGGCAGGAAAGGGCACGAGCAGAAAGCAGTGGGGATAGCAATAAAGAAGGGAAGGGGGGGCAGCTGTACCCATTAAGGAAAGTACCATTAGTAGGAAATCAAGGGACACCAGTCCTTGGGTATGTGCCAGCAGCCCTGAACACCGGGGATGTAAGGACTTTTAAAGAAAGAAATGGGAAGGTTACTTGAAGATCCTCTGGGGGTGTCTCAAAGGCTAGATCAGTTTCTAAGACCCAGACGGAGATTCAGTCAATTTTAAGTCTTTTATTTACAGCAGAAGAGAGGCAGCTGATATGACAGACTGGCATGAGAATTTGGGATAGGGACCACCAGCAGGGACCTTTAGGAGAAATTAAATGGCCCCTGGCAGTCCCTAACTGGGATCATAACAGTGACCAAGATAGGCAGAATATGGTGGATCTCAGGAATATAATTATTCAGGGAATTCAAGAAGCGGTCCCTGGAGGGCAAAATATTAGCAAGGCCCTGAATGAACATCAGGGGAAAGATGAGTCAACCATAGATCAGTTAGAAAGAATAAAGTAGAGTATACAAATGTATTTGGGATTAGATCCTGATGCAGCTGTGGGGAAGCGTTAATCAAAACTCCGTTTGTGGCGAAATCATGGGAGGAAATTAGAAGGAAACTTGGAAAGTTAGACGGCTGGCAGGAGAGAGGTTTGCAAGAATTGTTAAGGGAAGCACAGAGAGAGAGATGAAGAGAAGGTGAAAGCTAAAGCTAAGGTTTTCATGGCTGCAGTAAAAGAGGTTCAGAACGGTAGTGCATCTTCAAGTAATGCTAAAAGCATGAGAAAAAGAACAGGTGAGGGTTCTGAAAGACCTACCTGCTTTTACTGTGGTATGGAAGGACATGTTAAAAGGGTTTGCAGGAAGTGAGAGGCAGATCAAAAACTGTTTGTAGAGGAAAATTAAGAGTAGTTCCCCAAGGTGAAGAAGTCAGCCTTTCAGTAGATATGGCTGCTGAAAGATCAACAGTGCAAAGATTACCAAAAAGATGCAAAATCAGCCGGAAAACAGCTCAAGTAATTAGAGCAAAAGGGGAGGCCTTTAAGGTTCCCATTATTGAACAAGTACTAATTGAAGCAAAAGGACAAGTGGATATTAGTGATCTATTCCTAGTTTCAGAAGCAGAATGCAATCTTTTGGGAAGGGACCTGATTATTTCCTTAAGAAAAGATAAGGTGAGGACAATTTACACAGACTCAAAATATGCTTTTGGAATTGTGCACACATCTAGATAGAAAGAAGTTTGATAAACACTCAAGGGAAGAAACTGATCCATCAGGAGTTAAAAATCAGAGTGCTTGAAGCCTTGAAAAGACCTAAGAGAATAGCAGTAGTACATGTAAGAGGTCATCAACAAGGGTCAAGCTACTTAGTAAGAAGAAAAAGAGGCAGCTTGTAAACTAAAAGAGACTATCCAGCTGAACACTATAGCGGAAATTCAAGAGAAGCTGCCAAAAAGCTATAGTACTCAAGAGGAGGAAGCTATAAAAAAATTAGAAGCTAAGAAAGAGCTGGGAAAATAGATACTATCAGATAAGAGAGAGATTTTACCTAATGCTTATGCTAGAAGGATTTTAAGCCAGTTGCACCAACATACTCATCGGGGAAAAAGAGCCTTATGTGATCATTTTTTAAAATATTATAGATGTATTGGAATTTTTGAGATAGCAAAACGAATAACACAGGAGTGTTTGACATGTCAAAAAGTTAACAAAAAGGTAATGAGACAAGCTTCAACTGGTGGTAGAAAAATAGCCTACCGACAATTTGAAAGGGTTCAGGTGGATTATACTGAATTACCAAGGGTGGGCAGATGGAAATACTTGTTAATATTAGTAAATCAACTGAATCATTGCGTGGAGGCCTACCCGGCTGCCCGAGCCACGGTGAAGTTTGTAGTTAAAATATTGTTGGAACAAATCATTCCTCAATTTGGGGTTATCAGGGCCATTGATTCTGATCAAGGCTCCCACTTTACTTCCAGCATCATAAAAGGAGTAACAAAAGCCATGGGGATTTCCTGGGAATATCACACCCCTTGGCACCCCCAGAGCTCTGGGAGGGTAGAAAGAATGAACCAAACAATAAAAGAGCAGTTAACAAAATTAATGATTGAGGCCCAAATGTCATGGGTCAAATGTTTACCTTTAGCATTGCTTAATATAAGGACACTTCCAAATGCAGATACGGGACTTTCTGCATGTGAGATGCTTTATGGGCTGCCTTATTCCCAGGAAGTACCCCAAACATCAGCAGTCATAGCCGATATGACTATTCAAAAGTACATCCAGAAGATGGGACAACATGTCCTAGAACTAAGGGAGAAAGGCATAATTGCTCAATCAGCCCCTCTCAGATTTAGCAGACATCAAATAAAACCAGGTGACTGGGTGCTGATTAAAAGCTAGAAGGAAGAGAGTTTGTCTCCTAGATGGGAAGGTCCATATTTAACTCTGCTGACCACTGATACAGCTATCTGAACTGCGGAAAAAGGCTGGACCCAGGCGTCGCGGGTCAAAGGACCAGTGGAACCACCGACAGAGATGGAACCACCGACAGAGACGCCTGCTGAATCCCAGTGGAGAATTGCATCTACCCCCGGAGAACTGAATATCAAGTTAAAAAGAGACTGATGTATGTCACGAAAACGCTCCTACCTTAAGCTGCCAAGCTGCAACAATTGGTTAAGTAAACCAATTGTACTCACGAGAGGTAGAATGTACTACTCTAAACTGTAAGTGTTGTACATGGGGTTGTTTTAAGTATATAGGGTGTGTAGAATTTTGGTATACAAACCTACCAAGGGGACAGATCCCTAATGCTCTCTGCTGTAATTGTATGAAAGAAATAGAGAAAGAAACTGATAAAACTTTGTGGGGTCCAGTAAGGAAAGGATATATTAAAACAGGAGATAAAGACTGGTGGAGAACCTGGGTACACGGAACAAGAGCAGGAATTGATTTGCAGGAAGTACCAAAAGCCAAATTAGAAAAAGTAGAGTGTGACAAGAGCAATTGGATACCAGACGAATATCAAATTAAAGCAAAAGAGTGGCAGGAAGCCAAGTACCGCTGGAAGAGGGGGAGGCACATACACCAACCCCATTGTAGTCGCACATCCCCCGAACTCAGGGGCCAATTAGCCTGAATTAAAAAGATTCAGACCACAACCATGATAAATAGAGATCTGAAGGCTCATGAGTCAAAAGGCAAAAATGAAATGGAAAATATCAGTGACTAAATCCCAAGGCATAAACTCTGCTACCGAGATCTACATCTCGGCCCTTGGATGCAACCCAAGGGGCCTTGAGAGAGGTAGAGAGTTCAACCCCTTGAGGATTATTTTCACTGTATTGATCATTGCATCCCAGGCAATGGGCCTTAATAGCCTCACTCCTGAACTCCACGTAATCCACGAGCGAGCTGCAGGATCAGAGCCTATTGCTCCAGCTGTCTGTGACAAATGCAATCATACTGTCTGGATTGGGGGAAAAATAGAATCAATGTTCATGGCACATTCCCATGTTAGTGAAGTGTGCTATGACCATAACCAATTAAAGATGTGCACTATAGGTGGCAAATTATACTGGGTTGGAAAAAATTTAAAACCTGAAGGTGTAAATGACCCATTGAAATGGGATATATTAGATTTGTGGACAAAAAGCTTACAGAGAACTGCCTGCCCCATAGGTAGAAAAGTTGAGATTGATGACTATGGAGAAACCATCCGGGGTTTAGCAGCAGAGATCAAAAGGGTGGCTCATGTTCCTGTCCAAAAACGGAATTCCATTCTTCAAGCCTCATGGTGAGACCAGATGCTTAGAGGAGGAACTTAGTAGAAGAAAAAAGGGTTCCTGATATTGTCCTCATTAGCTAGGTTATTGTTTCTACCTTGCCTTATTCCATGTTTTATCCAACCAATCCACTCGGTTATTCAAAGCATGCAGATTGCAGTAACCGACTCAGAACTGGTGACCAGAGAAGCTGGTAGATTTGAGAAAAGAGCTAAGATACGCAAAATAATGAAATTAAAGATAAGAGACCAAAAAGAGAAAGTTTCCAAAGTTTTAGCCAGAGTTGAAGCCCAGACACGAATGAGTAAGAGAAATGAAAATTTATACAAGCAGAGGGGGGATTGTGAAATTCAAAGTTGTGTTTCGTGTGAGGTACAAAGAGGTGATGTGTGTAGCTGTGAATGCGAAATGCGTGGACACCGACAATGGGAGAGCTGTGAATTCTAATAATAACTGAGGAGAATAAAGCATGGAAAAAGGCCTTTGAACCTATCTTTGGTTTGCAATTAACCCTGGTTGATTTAAGAGCGTTGGAATTAATGTGTTAAAGATGTTGCTTTTTGCTTGCATTTAATGCATAAAAAGCTCTGCAGTAATAACCTTTTGAAGTATAATTTTAGAATATAACTTGTATCGTTGAAACTATAGCTTTGGAATATATATAAAGGAAATATGCTTATCTCACGCCTTATTGAAGCAGAGAAAAACAGCTTGAGAGAAGAAGATGAACATCACCTCAAAGGTCTATAGTTTTGACCAAAGGGAAGCTGGACATCACTGTTATGAGATTTAGAGTCTCTTCAATTAAAAGGTGGACACACATCTGGGGAGCTGGATCCCACCAGATGGGAGTCGTCTTTCTTCTTTCGGAAACTGGACCACCACCATCTGGGGATATTCCTTTCAGATACATCCTGAGAAATTAAAATCACAACAGTGTATGGAATTGTGATGTAATAATTTGGAATAAAAATTGCTGATGAGTAAAAGACTGGAAATAGAAACTGCGGAAAAAAGGTGATGAGTACCCCTATAAATACCTGTAACCCTCAATTATCGGTGTGCAGTTGGAGGGAAAACTTCTCCCACTGTACCCAGCGCTGTATTGCTCATGCCTTACGATATTAAATAATAAATTGATTGCTGCTTGAATATTGGCCTAGTCAAGCTTCTTATTCATAACAAGGACAAGATAGCAGAGAACAATGTAAAATTCTGCTGAAAATAAAAGGAGGAATTGCTAAAGGAGTTATTTGTGCACATTTGGAGATTTATTTTTCTTGGGTGCAAAGCAAAATCAAAAGGTCCTAGATGCCCCAAAGACTGGAAATGTGGAATGTCCTCCATAGCAGAGTGTTGGACCTCTGGATCCTTAAAACAATTTTATGGTGGTGGAACAGTGGCAGCTTGAGCTGGTGCCTCTGGGGGACCCTGAACAAAGAACCCCTGGGCTTTGATACCCTCCCAGGTGAAGTGTGACAGTCTGGGGTATTGCTGCTGTGTCCGAGTGCCCGGGCACTGGCTGGCACCACAGGTCCCCAGAGCCTCTGCTGAGCCATCCCTCTCCTACAGTCAAGTTTGCTCTGTCACATTTGGCTTTTCTCTCTGATGCACTAGCAGGACCACAAGAGCACGTGGTGCTGAGGATGTAAAAATGCCTGTTCTGGCTGGAACCTTGCTGTTGTGTGACAGCCTGCAGGCAGAGCGGGCAGCTGGAGGGATGTTGACTCGTGTCCCCGGTGCCAGCCGTGCTGCATACATGAGAGCTGCTGGGTGTTGGTGCTCGCTGGTGTTAGAAATAGGGCCAGGAGAGGAGCTAATTTAAAATGCCTTTATTAAAGACAGCTCTGGGTGGGGAACCCGAGGTGTCACGCACACCGCCACTGCTCCCACTGGACGACGCTGAGGAGGAAGAGTACAGCTTTGTCTCTCGGCACAGCTGGGCCTTCCATCCTCACCAGAGTCCATAGGAAGGCAAATATTGGCTCGCAACCGAGGGGTATCTTCCAAGCTGGGTACTATCAAAATTATGGGGACAGGACGGAATCCAGCTCTAGCCAAGAGTGGGTGGCTTAGTGTGGTTCTGATGGGCTAAAGTCAAAGTTTATGTGCTGGTTTGTTGTTTTGAGAGGGTTCATATAGTTCCCACAGCCTCTCATTTAAATTCAGTCCGGGTGCAAGTCCTCCTGCGAGGAGGGGAGTAGGAAAAGTGGTTCCCGAAGGGAATGGATACAAATCCCGGGTGAGACGGAAAGGGGAACAAATACAGAGAATGATGGGGAAAGGTAAAAATACAGGGTGAAATAGCAACATCTAACAGCGGCAGCTAAAAACAAGTCTTAGAATACTAACATTCAAAGTTTTACAAATGACTAACACGGGGTACAAATACAGAGTATGACAAGAAGAGATACGAATACAGGTAAAATAGTAACAGTCAGCAATGGCAACTGAAGGCAAGTCCTAGAACTCTAACAGTCAATGTTTAACAACAGACCAATACTTCAAATTAAGACCTTATCAATTTCATTAACGTCAACTACCAATGACAACTCTGAAAAAGAGCTCTCATCTCCAGGATTTCATTCCTCACACTGGGACCCGGCGTGGCCCGGCGCCACGGGGAGTTACAAAGTGTCTTCAAGGAATCCCTGTGGCATTGTGTGTTTTATACGGGTTTTATTGTAAAGTTGGTTATTTTGGAAATTAGGATTTTGGTTTGACCCTCGGTTCCCCCCATGTTCTCCCTCATAAAGGTTTGTTCCTCCGGCCAGTTACCTGTCCATCATTGTAAGCAGCCCCCTTTCCTTTCGAGAAATTTCTGTGTCAATCTTGCCTTACTTAACACATGATTTGTCCCCCGACCCTTCTCCCTCCCCAGTGCCATTGCTATTGGTTCGGTTGTGTCCCTCGCTCCTCCCCTGGGCTTCGTTCATTGGTCCCTTGTGTCCCCTCGTGTCACGCCCTTCGCCTTTATAAGTGCCCCCCCAACAGTTTTTCTGTGAAACCGGTGCTGGCCGCGGCTGTGGCAGTGAAGCGTCTGGGCATTTCTACGTGTGTCCAGTCCTTCCTTCCTGCGCCTCAGTGCTTCGCAGTGCTGCTCTCGCCTGCGTCGCTACACCGCAGACGGAGCCAGAAGTCGGGCTCCTGGCAGCGAACCTGGGAGTGGCGGGATTGGCGGTCTCCACCCGTCAGCTGCTGTGGCTGCGGGACGAGACTGCAAATACCCAGGCGTTAAACCACACGATTTAGCCTGGGATTTCAAGTTGTTTCGCAGTAAATCTTGTAAAAGGCCTGAGCAAGTCTCCTATGAATTGTCTCCCTGGCAAGCCCAGTCCCGGCCCCGAACGCCCCTCAGCGTTGTCAGGGCAGTGGCAGGAGCCGGCAGCTCGCCCAGAGCGAGTCCCTGCCGCCCGGGATGGCCACAGGAGAGGCGGGCGGGCGGCGCCAGGGCCCTGCGCGGGGCTCCCCAGGCTCCTGTGGCATCGGTTCCGTCCCCTGGGGCGCTGAGCGGAGCCCGGAGCCGCCGCTCTGCCTGCGGGGCTGTGTGTGTGCGGCCCCGAAGGAGGCAGGGCCGGGGCTGTGGCGCCGCCTGCGCCGTGCCCGTGCAGCGCGACCCGGCGGGGCAGCTCCGGCTGGGCTCGTCGCCAGCGCTGTCCCCGCACGGCGGCTGCCCCAGGGCCGCGGCAGCCCCGAGCCGGACGGGCCCGGAGGGCCTCGGGAGGGAGCGCGGGAGGGCCCCGAGCCCTGCGGGCCTCAGCAGAGACTCCCGCCCCACTGCGGGCAGCAGGAGGGGTGCAAAGCCCCGGGACGCTTATGAGAGCCAACAGCCCTCTCCGCATGTGAAGTGCGACCCCAAAACCCCGTCATGTGCCTCAGCAGAGACCCCAGCACCCTGCACACCTTGGGACAGATCGCTCACTCCGTGCATGCCTCACACAAAATTCCAAATCCTTTGCATGACTTGAAGTGGACCCCAGCACACTCCGTGCCTCAGAGGGAGCCTGAAATATCCCTGTGTGTCCCACAAGGGACCCCAGCCCCTCGTGCGCCTTATGGGGGTCCCCAAAGCCCCCAGGTGCCTTACGGGGAAGGCTAGGGCAGCTACGGCTAGGGTTCTGACCAGGAAACGGAGTGTGGCTGCAGCTGGGCTGTTGTGCCTCTGGGGCTGTTCATCAGCCCCATCGGGCCCCAAGGCCACACAGCCCTTCCCTTCCCTCCCCTTCTGGCCCTCGTCCAGAGGAGCAGACCCTGTGCAGCACCCTGCATTGGTGATGGGCCATCAATTAGGTTCTATCAAGTGTGTGTTAATTAGGGTGGGGCTTTGTTTTGCCTGCTGGAATTGCTGGTCAGGCTGTGGCTGTGGAGATGCTCTTGATGGCTTCCCTCTTTTCCTGGGCTTGCCACTGGAGGAGGTGCAGGCCCAGATGATGCCAGTGAAGGAAATGTGCCCTCAGCCCAGGGACGCTCAGCATGGGCTCCCCCAGCCCTGGGGACCCCGCCGCTGGTCACAGCAGCCCCTGCCTGGCTCCTGCCTGCCCACACCGTGGGCATCCACGGCTGCTCCTGGGCACGGAGCTGAGCCAGTGCTGCTGCTGGCTGGGCTTTGCTGCTGCTGCCACCCGGACACTGGGGTGACAGCTCCACCTCAAGCACCACAGAGATTTCAGGTACAATTGTAATCTGGTCAGATTCAGAGCTGCTGCTACTGCTCTTCCGGCTGTAGAGGTCTTGTGACCAGCCACCAGATTTGAACTTTTCTTTGAGGTGGTGCCTGTGAAGAGAGGAGGTGGCTGAGGCCCCAGCTGCCAGGGGCACACAGGGAGCCTCCTGCACAGCAGGGCCCAGAGCTGGCAAGGCTCCCCAGCACGGCTGGAGCTGCTGGCACAGCTTGGCCCAGCTGCACAGCTGTCCCTCAAGGCCCCGGCGGGCAGGGCACGGCTCTGGGCAGGCTCCCTGGCCAGGAGCGGGCCCCAGAGCGCCTCTGCCTTTCAAGGGCAATCTGGTCCCTGCTCTTTCTCCTCCCCACCGTGCTTTGCCTCTGCCCTGTGCCCCTGGGGTTTGCCTTGGCCAGGCAGCCTCAGTGGGAGCCAGCACTGGCTGCAGTCCCAGCGGGCCCCCCAGGACAAGGCCCAGCAATGAGGAGGCCAATGAAAACTCTGGGCAGCAGCAGAACCCTCGGCAGAGTTCTTTGGACAATCATGGACTGCCCACCCAACCACTGCAGCCTCACTGGGAATGTTTCCTTCCTATGAGAAGCATTTAAAGGAAACTGCTTCAGTCAAGGACAGAGATAAGGGGGTGGCAGGGGACACAGAGACAGAGGAACTGCTATGAGAACAGACCAACCTGACCTGGGAATTCTTTCTGATAAAGATTAACGAGCGGTAAATGTCCAACTAAATTTGTAAAAATGAATATGTATGAACCTATCGTAAAATTGGATGCATATCTATTTGAGAGGGTGATAAAAAAGGATCTGGAATTCCCAGAGGGACGCATGTCTTTTAAGGAGAGGAATCTCCACATGCATCCAGCACAGTAATAAACATACCAACTTTACAACTTTCACAAAGTCGTGGAGTTGCGTTTATCTCCGCAAAAGAGGCCCCGGTGTCAGCTGGCTCACAGAGACCCTCCTGCACATCAGGAGATTCCCACTGTGCTCAAAGTTTGCCTCTGAAGACTGAGAGATGAGCTTGTAAAAAATGCCGTAAATTCTCAGGGAAAGGGCTTTAAGTCCGTTGTTGTCACTAGGTAAAAATCTCCAGTGGGAAAAGAGCCTCTCCAGTACACTGGGTGTCTTGTGATGACTTAGTTCATCTAAGAGTAATGATCACCAATTATTGCAGTTTTATTTTTTATTTGGCAAGTGTAAAAGTGTTCCAGATTTTTCAGAATTCTAAAACTACTTTGAAAAATCCTAAACTACAATGGGAAAAGGGAAGAAATGCTTGGGGATATTTTTCTACAAAAAATGTTTCTAAATATTTCTAAAATCTTCAGCTGTGTATAAATGTCAAACAAAGACAAAATGAGGTTGCTTTGTCTCAGGAGCCCCGTGCTCAGCTGCTGCCTGCCCAGCCCTGGCTGTGCCCAGACAAGCCGCTCCGCCAGAGCTGGTGGTAGCACAGACACACCTGAGCGGAACCCCAAAGATGTTGCCAGGCTCAGGCCCTTCACTGGTGGGAGGGCTGCAGCTCCTGGCCTGGCTGGACACCAGGGACAGCACCTTTGGGGACAGAGGCTCCTGCTCTGGGTGGTGATACCAACAAGCTGTCCCTAGCAATGAGCTGGTAATGCAGCCGTGGAAGGGACAACGGACACGGGCATGGAGATGCGAGATGACAGGACCAGTTCTCCCTGGCTGAGTAATTTGGCCAGTCTTGTGAAGCTGCAGAGGCATCCCTGTGGAGAGAGGAGGTGGCTGAGGCCCCAGCTGCCAGTGGCACACAGGGAGCCTCCTGCACAGCAGGGCCCAGAGCTGGCAAGGCTCCCCATCTTCTCTGGACAATCACAGACTGGCAACAACACCACAGCAGCTTCTCTGGGAATGTTTCCTGTCTACAGCATTAGACTTTTAAGAGAAGGTGTTTGAGGGAAAGGTGAACAAAACACTCACCGTTTTCTCTTCCAGCAAGTCCAAATTTGGACACAGCATAAGATGAAAATAAGCTCCAAAAAAAGCAGGCCTGCAATTAATCCTATCCAGCAGCCTGTTCCCTGACAGAAACCCCTTCCAGGGCCCTTCTGGGAATCCAGAACACGTGTGCTGGTTCCAGCTGCACCTGTGGGAGCAATGGGGAGCGTGAGCCTGTGCTGTGCTGCGCTGCTGAGCTGGCAGCACGGTGGATGCGGGCAGGACGTTCTCCGTTTGCCCCAGAGCTGGGGCCTGCAGGCACTTTGCCGCCCCTTGGCACAGGCTGTGCCACCCAACAAAGCCCAGCAGGCCGGGAGGAGAGCCCGGGGGCAGCGCAGCTGCTTGGGCAGTGGCTGCTTGGAGGGACAGGGGCCAAAGCCATCCCTGAGCAGCCACTGCCAGCCCTGGCCCTCCCTGCCCCGTGACAGCTCCCCCAGCCCCAGGGCACAGAGTCAGGCCCTGTCAGGACCCAGTGCAGCCCCTGCCCAGTCGGGAGCCGAGGCTGGCTCTGGCCCTGGGCTCGCGGCAGGGCTCCCGCTCGGGGCTGCTCCTGTGCCTTGGGCCTCTGGGCACTCAGGGCCAGCTCCGGAGCAGCTGCAGCGGGAGGGACGTTGGTGCACGGGTCCCCTTTGCCTGGGGCTGTGAATGAGCTCCAGAGGCCTCCAAGCCTCCAGAGGTGCCTCCAGCTTTGGCTGGTGCTGGGCCATGCAAGGGCAGGACCTGGTGGAAAGAGGTGCTGCCACACAGCCCTGCTAAATGGCTGACAGTGGCAGAGCAATTACCTCCTGCGCCTGTGCCCATGTCTGGAATCTCCTCCTTTCCTGCAGCAGGGGCTGCCAGTCGGCCTCTGCTTGCTTGGGGAAACACTGCCTTCTGTCCTGCCTTTTGCTCCATCACTTGAAAAAGGAAAAAGTTCAGCTGGATCAGATGGAACAATTTCTGATTTCTTTTGGTGGCATCTTTAGGACATCAGGCTTATCAAAAATGGGGATAAGATTCAAAATCCATCTGGCCTTTTGGGGCTGTGCCAGGGCCCACCCTCCTCCAAATAGCTGCCAGTCCTGAGCAGAAGGTGTGAGGGGATCACGCAGGTCGAGGGCACACACGTGCATGGCTCTGTCCTGGCACCTGCAGCGATGCCCATCTGGCCGAGCTTTGGGCTCTGAGCTGGCAGCTCTCCCAGGGGAAAGGCCTTGACCTACCCTCACTATCTCCCAGAGGCTCAATCCTGAACGTGGGTTGGGAAGCCAGATCACCTTCACCAACAGGCTCAGCTGCAAAGAAAGGCAGGACAGAACAGCTCCCGTGACATTGCAGGAGATCCTCAGGCTGCAGGAAAGGCTCAGCCCCGGGGCACAGCCCTGGGCCCGGCCCCTTCCCTCTCTGCTCTTCTCTGTGGCAGCACAGAGCACACAGAAGGACACACTGACATTGCACACGGAAGGATGGACAGCTAAATGCTCCTTCCTCCCACTGACAGTCATCCTGTGGGATCCCTCAGGGCTCCAGAAGGGAGCAGGGCAAAGTTTCCAGAAGTGAACAACCTTTAGAGGAACTTAAAGGAAATGCCATATGAGTGAGCTGTTGCCGCATAGACATTGATTATTCTGTCAGGAAAGGCACGTTGAGAACTTGTCTCCAGCATCTGACAACATCTTCAAACCACCATTTACCAGCATTTCCAAATAACCCAAGTCATGATCCCAATCTAGAAGGGAGCAGAGATGCTTCAGAACCATTTCCATGATGTGCTGGGATCCCTTTCTGACTTGGGGAATTGGGCAATGCAAGGGGGTGGGGTAAGGCTGTGGGAGCCTGTGGCTCCTGATCACTCTCCAGACACTTTGCAGTCCCTGTGCAACATCCCTGGAGGGGCAGCTGGAGCAGCCCAGGGCCCTGGGGGTCTCTCTCTGCCACACAGGAAACCCTCACTAAATGCTCAGGGAAAACTGCAGTGCCACAGCTATTGCTCCCAACCTCTGTCCCACCCTCCTGTTTGCCAACCTGCACAAGGAACAGCTTCCCCATCCCAAGGGCACATAGCCAGGCTCTGTCAGGACCCAGTGGAGCCTTGCTCTGCCCCTCTGCCCTTTCCCCACCATGGGCACCCTGTGCAGCCGCTCCCAGGTTTCGGGATGTGTCTCCCACGGAGGGAGCCCAGCAGGACAGCTCAGTACCCGAGTGCCCTGAGCCTGCTCGGGACAATTCCTCTGGGCTGTGCCCGTCTTGTCCGGGCTGTGCCCGCAGTACCAAGCAGCAGAGAGGGCAGCTCAAGCCTCAGCAGGGCTCAGGCCCAGAGGCACAGCCTCCTGTGGCTGTGCCTGGCATTGTCTCCCTTCCTGCAGGAAATGCCGCCTTCCACAGAGCCTCTCTGTCCATCCCTTGAGAAAGGAAAAGGCTTGGTGGGATCAGATGCAAACATTGCACATCCAGGCGGTGGCCTCTTCAGGAGGCAATACTTGTCCGCAACATGGATAAGAATCAGGAAAATCCTGATCCCCACAGGCTGTTGGGGCTTCCTACGACCCTCCCTCTGCAAAGCAGCCACACCTCAGGATGTGCTGAGACACCGGGAAAGTGCAGGGGATCCATGGTGCAGTTTGGACTCTCTGTCAGCTGATGCCCAATGCCTTCCTGCAGAGGCTGGGGAGAAGCTGCAGCCAGGCCAGGCTGGCAAACAGCCCTGCAGGGCGTGGAAGCAGCAGCGGGGCAGCGAGGCTGCCATGGATCCCTTCCCGCTGTACCGGGCACGGCGTGTCCAGATGTGCAGCCAAAGCCCCCAGCTGCTGAGCCCCCGGACAAGGCTCAGGGAAATGCTCTCATCATTCCCTTTGAGCAGTTCCGTCACGATTTGTTTAAGGATGGTATTTGGCTCATCATTTGACCCTGTGGCTTTGTTCTTCCCTCTCAGAGGACCTTAAGAGAAAGTGGTTCCATTTCCTATGAATGGATCCCACAGAAGAAGGGCTCAACCTGTGGGGTCAGCAGGGACACAGTACTCACCCCTGCGATGAGAGCCTGGCTTCGGTGAAGGAACCAGCAAAGGAACAGGAAAAGTCCTCCCTGCAGACGCATCTGTAACACAACAGCCATAGAAGCTTCTGTAACAGGTTCCTGCCAGGTTGTCAACAATTATTCCATGGTGGGACAATGAGAACAAACCTGCAGGAGGCTCCAAAGGCTTCAAAACTTTCTTCAGCCAATCTAATGGAGAAATCTTCCTAGCAAGCTCATCTAGAACAGAGCAGAGATGAGAACGTTTTTCAGGGCATGCTGGGATCCCCGTCTGCCTCTGGGAAATGGGCACTGCAAGGAGTTTAGGTAAGGCTGTGGGAGCCAGATGTCAATGGACAAGGCCAAAGCTGCACAGGGGCCTGGGGAGCTCTGGGCAGGCTCCTGGTCACTCTGCACCCTCTTTCCATGCCCTGTGCGACACTCTTGGTGGGGCAGTTGAAGCAGCCCAGGGCCCTGTGGGCTCTCACTCCCACAGCTGCAACTCTTGGAAAAGCCCTGGGGAAAGCTGCAGCAGGCAGTCCCTCAGCTGTCCCCCTGTCCCTCTGACTCTCCTGCCCTTTCTCCTGCCTTTCCCACCTTCTTCTATCTCTCCATCTCTCTTTGCCTTGGGACCCCTTCCCCATCCCAAGGGCACGTGGCCAGGCCCTTTCAAGACCCAGTGGAGCCTTGCTCTCCCCCTCTGCCCTTTCCCCACCATGGGCACCCCGTGCAGCCGCTCCCAGGTTTCGGGACGTGTCTCCCACGGAGGGAGCCCAGCAGGACGGCTCAGTACCCGAGTGCCCTGAGCCTGCTCGGGACAATTCCTCTGGGCTGTGCCCGTCTTGTCCGGGCTGTGCCCGCAGTGCCAAGCAGCAGAGAGGGCAGCTCAAGCCTCAGCAGGGCTCAGGCCCAGAGGCACAGCAATTACCTCCTGTGGCTGTGCCTGGCATCGCCTCCCTTCCTGCAGCAGAGGCTGGCACAGAATCACTGCTTCCTGTAGGAAATGCTTCCTTCTGCACAGCCTCTCCTTTCATTTCTAAAGAAAGAAAGAGGCACAGCTGGATCAGATGGAGCTGTTCCCCATTGGGGAGGTGGCATATTCAGGAGTCCTTTCAAATCATGGATAGGTTTCAGGAAATCAGATGGGCTTCGGTGTCTCCCCCTCAACCTCTTCCTCCTCCAATCCTGATCAGCTCAGAGACAGGGATGTTGCAGGGGATCTCAGGCCCGTGGTGCAGTTTGGGCTGCGTGGCAGCAGATGGCCAATGCCTTCCTGCAGAGGCTGGGGAGAAGCTGCAGCCAGGCCAGGCTGGCAAACAGCCCTGCAGGGCGTGGAAGCAGCAGCGGGGCAGCGAGGCTGCCATGGATCCCTTCCCGCTGTGCCGGGCACGGCGTGTCCAGATGTGCAGCCAAAGCCCCGGCTGCTGAGCCCCAGGACAAGGCTGAGGGAAATGCACCCACCTTTTCCTGCCTGCTGCATTTCCTTCGTCCTTTTCCTCATGTATTCAGATGGCTCATGAGCTTTCTTCTGTGCTGTAGATTTGTACTTTCCTGTTGGAGGACCTTCGAAAAACATGATTTGGTTTCCTATGAATGGATATCACAAAAGCAGAACTCAGCCTGTGGGGTCAGCCGGCACACACTACTCACCCCTGCGATGAGAGCCTGGCTTCGGTGAAGGAACCAGCAAAGGAACTGGAAAAGTCCTCCCTGCAGACCCATCTGTAACACAGCATCCACAGAAGCTTCTGTAACCAAGTTCCTGCCAGGTTGTCAACAATTATTCCGTGGTGGGACAATGAGAACAAACCTGCAGGAGGTTTCAAAGGCTTCAAAACATTATGCCGCCCATCTAATGGGGAAGCCTTTCCAGACACCTCATCTGAAACAGAGCACAGATGAGAACATTTTTCAGGGCATGCTGAGATCCCCGTCTGCCTCTGGGAAATGGGCACTGCAAGGAGTTTAGGTAAGGCTGTGGGAGCCAGATGTCAATGGACAAGGCCAAAGCTGCACAGGGGCCTGGGGAGCTCTGGGCAGGCTCCTGGTCACTCTGCACCCTCTTTCCGTGCCCTGTGCGACACTCTTGGTGGGGCAGCTGCAGCAGCCCAAGGCCCTGGGTGCACTCACTCCCACAGCTGCAACTCTTGGAAAAGCCCTGGGGAAAGCTGCAGCAGGCAGTGCCTCAGCTGTCCCCTGTCCCTCTGACTCTCCTGCCCTTTCTCCTGCCTTTCCCACCTTCTTCTATCTCTCCATCTCTCTTTGCCTTGGGACCCCTTCCCCATCCCAAGGGCACGTGGCCAGGCCCTTTCAAGACCCAGTGGAGCCTTGCTCTCCCCCTCTGCCCTTTCCCCACCATGGGCACCCCGTGCAGCCGCTCCCAGGTTTGGGGACGTGTCTCCCACGGAGGGAGCCCAGCAGGACAGCTCAGTACCCGAGTGCCCTGAGCCTGCTCGGGACAATTCCTCTGGGCTGTGCCCGTCTTGTCCGGGCTGTGCCCGCAGTGCCAAGCAGCAGAGAGGGCAGCTCAAGCCTCAGCAGGGCTCAGGCCCAGAGGCACAGCAATTACCTCCTGTGGCTGTGCCTGGCATGGCCTCTCTTCCTGCAGCAGAGGCTGTCAGTGAGCCACTGCTTCCTCCGGGAAATGCACCGCCTTTCTTCTGCACAGCCTCTCCATCTGCTTCTGGAGAAAGGATGAGGTACAGCTGGATTAGGTAGTGCTGTTCCCCATTGAGGATGGGTAATCTTCAAGAGGCAATGCTTGTCAAAGACATGGTCAAGAATGGTTAGGAAATCCCTATAAAATTTTTGTTTAGGCCAGGGCCTTCTGTACTCCAAACAGCTGCCCCTTCTGATTTGCCTGGAGATGGGAAATTGCAGGGGATGTGAGGTGCATTGTGCAGTTTGGTCTGCCTGGCAGCTGATGCCCAATGCCTTCCTGCAGAGGCTGGGGAGAAGCTGCAGCCAGGCCAGGCTGGCAAACAGCCCTGCAGGGCGTGGAAGCAGCAGCGGGGCAGCGAGGCTGCCA
This sequence comes from Melospiza melodia melodia, assembly GCF_035770615.1. NCBI lineage: Eukaryota > Metazoa > Chordata > Aves > Passeriformes > Passerellidae > Melospiza > Melospiza melodia. The sequence continues at coordinate 1,470,643 of NC_086203.1, read as the reverse complement.
TGGATCCCTTCCCGCTGTGCCGGGCACGGCGTGTCCAGATGTGCAGCCACAGCCCCCGGCTGCTGAGCCCCAGGACAAGGCTGAGGGAAATACACCCACCTTTTCCTGCCTGCTGCATTTCCTTCGTCCTTTGCCTCATGTGTTCAGATAACTCATGGGCTTTCTTCTGTCCTGCAGCTTTGTTCTTTCCTTTTAGAGGACCTTAGAAAAACATGTTTCCTTTTCCCATTAATGGATCCCACAGAAGCAGGGCTCAGCCTGTGGGGTCAACAGGGACATGCTACTCACCCCTGAGATGGGAGGCAGGCTTCTGTGTAGGAATGAGGGAAGAATCAGGAAGAGTCTTCCCTGCAGGCACATCTGTAACACAACAGCCACAGAAGCTTCTGCCACCTCTACTCAGCTGCACGGGCACCACTGAGCTGCAGGAGCGGTGAGGGGATCGCGCAGGGCGAGGGCACACACGTGCATGGCTCTGTCCTGGCACCCGCAGTGATGCCCTCCTGGCCGAGTTTTGGGCTCTGAGCTGGCAGCTCTCCCAGGGGAAAGGCCTTGACCTACCCTCACCACCTCCCAGAGGCTCAGTCATGGACATGGGTTGGGAAGCCAGATCACCTTCACCAACAGGTTCAGCTGCAAAGAAAGGCAGGACAGAACAGCACCCGTGGCACTGTAGGAGATCCTCAGGCTGCAGGAAAGGCTCAGCCCCGGGGCACAGCTCTGGGCCCAGCCCCTTCCCTCTCTGCTTTTCTCTGTGACTGCACAGACCGCACGGAAGGACACAGTGGCATTGCACATGGGAGGAGGATGGACAGCTAAATGCTCCTTCCTCCCACTGACAGTCATCCTGTGGGATCACTCAGGGCTCCAGAAAGGAGCAGGGCAAGGTTTTCAGAACCCTTCTGCCCTGACTTAAGCTCGAACGACAATGGCAGATGAACGAGCTCTTGCCACTTGGATACTGATTAATATGTCACTAGAAAGGGAAATTCAGAACTTACCTCCAGCATTCTTCAAGACATTCGTAATATCATTCAACAACAATTCTAAATAATCAAAGTCGCGATCCAATTCTAGAAGGGAGCAAAGACCAGACCCATTTCCATGATGCACTGGCATCCCCTTCTGCCTCCGGGAACTGGGCACTGCAAGGGGGTCGGGTAAGGCTGTAGGGGCCAGATGTCAATGGACAAGGCCAGAACTGCCAGAGCTGCACAGGGGCCTGGGGAGCTCTGGGCTGGCTCCTGGTCACTCTCCACCCTCTTTGCAGGCCCTGTGACACATCCCTGGGGAGGAGACAGGGCCAGCCAAGGGCCCGTGGGGGCTGTCTCCCTCCCCCAGAGGAAACCCTCCCTAAAGGCCTGGGGAAAACCATCCCCAGCGCTTCCCGGGGAGCAGGGAGCGCTGTCCCGGGAAAGGGGAGCCAGGCTGCCGGCTCACCTGCTCACCGCGCTTGCAGCGGAGCAGCCTGGGCAGCCCTGGCAGGCAGGGCCACGGCCAGGAGGAGCAGGAGGAAGAGGCGCAGAGCAAGGGCCATGCTGCCTTGCCCTCTGCCAGTCCCGCAGCTCTTGCTGCCACCGCTGTCCTGACACCGCTGTCCCAATGTCAGCACCACTGCTGCCACCGCCGCTGCTGCTGCCGCAACAGTTGTGCTCAAGCACTGACTGCTCGCTCCTTGTGCTGCTGTGCAACCACGGGGCTCTGGCATCTCTGTGACCTCAGAGCCTGCTGTGACCTCATGGCCAGGGTGGAGGTGTGTGGGGAGTGGGATCTGCCTTCTTTGGCAGGGAGCTCCTCCTGCCCAGCTGCCCTGTCCAAGGGCTGTGACACAGTCCCAGCCCAGCTGATCTCACAGGCTGGGTCATGAAGGGATGGAGAGCAGCCCTGCCAAGAAGGACTTGGGGGTGCTGCAAGATGAGAGGCTGCACATGAGCCAGCCATGTGCATCCAAAGGAGAGTGCCCAGCAGCTTGAAGGAGGTGATACCACCCCTCTGCTCTGGTGAGACCCCACCTGGAGTACTGTGGAAGAGGTTTTACATCGACCTCTGTGAGTCATTGAGAAGTTTGACATGAAAATCCATGTTTACCCCTGAAAGAATTTTGTACCAATGTTGTTGACATAGAAACCAAAAAAGAAAGGAGGATAAATAAGTGAAAGTTGTAACTGCTTATTTCAAGAAGCACTTTGCTTGTCGCTCATGACCAGTGAGTAAAGTGTAAACTTATGAGCTTTGTAAGAATGTAGAACAAGCATGCATGCTAGAATAAAAACAGTGTTTGAAGCCTTCTGGAAATGGAGTGTGTTGCTTTGTACTGTCTCCGTCTCTACCACGACAGAGTAATGCATCCATCTCTGGGCTCCCCACACAGGAAGGCCACGGTCCTGTTGGATCTAGTCCAGAGGAGGGACAAATTGCTCTGAGGGCTGGAGCCCTTCTGCTTTGGAGACAGGCTGGGAGAGCTGGTGGCGTTCAACCTGGAAGAGAGCAGACTCCAGGGAGACCTGATTGCTGCCTTTCAGTACCTTAAGGGGGCTTGTAAAAGAGATGGGACAGCACTTTTAGTAGAGCCTTTTGTGAGCCGACCTAGGGGGAATGGTTTTAATCTAAAAGATGGTCAATTCAGACTGGACGAAAGAAACCCATTTTTTACACTAGGTCTGGAAGGCCTTGCACAGGTTGCCCAGAGAGGTGGACATCCATCCCTGCAGACATTCAAGCTCATGCTCTCAGCAACCTGACCTACTTAAAGGTGTCCCTGCTCACTGCGGGGCATTGGACAAGATGGCCTTTAAATGTCCCTTCCAAGCCAAGCCATTCTGTGCTCCTGGGCACCATCAAAGCAGTGCTGGATTAGTGCTGGGGTGATTATGTGGCACCTGTATTTTGGTAGTTGTGTCCTTTAGCAATTGGCCCTGAGATCATTCATGGGCTGGGCCGGGAAGTCTGCAAATAACAGACAGTGTGCTCTAGGAGTGTTGCAGTGTGATTTCATGGTTTACCCCAAAACCCCGGGTTTCTCCTCTGAAGATTCCCTCCCAGGTGTGTCCATCATCCCTCCTTTCCCCAGTCTTAGCCCTGCCGAGCACTGTCTCTCAATCCTGCAATTCCAGAACGTCATTGAGTGATTGGCAGATTTAAAAGATGCCCTCTACCTCTGGGGGGGGGGGGGGCATTGGGCCATCCATGCATCCATGTGTCATTTGTCCCTTGAGATCTCCTCTCCTGTCCCAGGTTGGTGGGCTCCCTATCCCTTCCCTCCTCCCCTCCCTCGGGTAAAAGGTCAAGTAACCATGCGGTCCAGGAGTTCCATTGGAGCAGTTGCTGGATTCAGTGGCCTGTGGGCCAGAATAAAGCTCTGGATTAAAACCCTCCATCAGAACCGACTCCTTTCCTTCACTACCGCCTTAAAGCTTCTCTGGCAGAGGGAAGCCTGAGGAGCAGAACCTCCAGGGGAGGAAGCTCCATCCCAACAGCACCGGAGTCCCGGCATGGCTGGACTTGTCCCCATGCGCCCAGCTGCAACATCCATCTGGCCGCAAGTGTCTCTGGGGTGGAACACCACAGTTGCTGCTATTTGGTTCAGCTGCGGGGGCCAGACAAGCCAAGGCACGTCCCGTCAGCTATGTAATATATGTTAGAAATAATCCATGCTATAAAAGATTGTATTTTTTAAAGATTGTGAAATCCTAACCAGTCTCTGACCGAAGACAGCCCAAAAAGCAGACATCTATTCAAACTCTGAAATTCCTGAAGGAGGCAGCATAACGATTGGCATTTTAGCCTGAGAATAGATGCATCCAGGGCGATGATCACCGCCATAATGAGCCATCAGAAGGTGCCTAAGAGTGATCATCGCCCTGTTGATAACATCCATCAAGATAGCCAGATTTGCCAGGAACATGCATGTGAATACATGGCTTCCCTGAACTCGATCAACGCTGGCTATCAGCCAGGAGACAGCCTTTGTCCGGCTCTGCGCAGTGAAACAGCCAACTATGAATATGCAGAGTTAGAAAAGAACTTGAACTCCTTCACCTCTGGCACAATAAACTGTATAAAACATCCTTGCTAGAGGCGGCTCTTGTGAACGAGGGGGAATCTGATGTGATAGAGGTTAGATCCAGGTTCACCCAGCGCTGAACCCAGGCTCAACCCTGTCTCTTTGGCTGTGGTGGTTTTGAGGACCGTATTTTGGTTGCGGAAAAGTTAAATAAATATTTCCGCATTTTTTGATAATTTGACTTTCAATTGATCATTTATAACAATTAGGGCCACCCTGATGGGATTTGAATTTTGGGTTCGGGCACCCCTTTCCTGTCAGGAGGCTCCCTGCTGATTTCAGCGGGGTGACGGGTTTGGGAGTTCATGAAACCAATCTGTGGGAATCCACAAAAATTAAAGGCTTTTGGGAAAGCTGCAAAAGGCAGGCCTCAGAGACAGTAGAACTGTGATTAGACCTAAGCAGCAGTCACTAGATAGGTCAGCAGAAAAATTATTTGAAAAGTAGAAAGGCAAGGACAAATAGAACAATGGTCTGTGTATTAACGCTTGTCTAGAATAACTCTCGAAGCTACAGAAAAGTTTATCTAACAAGATATCAGGAAGTTTAAGCTTAATAATGGAGCTCTGTGCATTGTGTTTTCAGGCTTACAAGTAGGTATTGTATTCAAAATAAGCAAGCATTGTCGCAACCAAAGGTACGTGTGCTTATAGTGGTTGGATAGAACTACTGTCAATATGCTTTTGCTTTGTGTGATTGGTCAAAAAACATATACAGTAAATTTTATTATTAAGTTCTTTACACAAAGAACTGCTTGGGATGTGAGCTGGTGGCATCTTCCCATTGTCATAACAATGTAATGAGACTGATGCTGAAAAATGAAACAGCTCAAGGCATGTTCCACAGCAGTCCTGTCCCGTTTGTGATTTGTACACAGCCCCTGGCCGACGATACCAATCAAATACCAAACCGAAGCCAGAACCACAGCCAAAGATGGATAAAATGAGCCCAGAGCTCTTGGAAATTCGGAACGATCCGAAGAGGGATCTCCGAGGCTGTGGTGCTTTTTCTTCACTCAGAAAATTGATGTGCACAAGGAATCCACCTGGGAAAAGGAACCATGAGTACCATGTGGTTGAGCGGGGTGTGATTGAGCGTGTGTGAGACGTGATTTTATCATGAAGCAAGTGTGGATACCACGATTGCAGTTCCCCTCTCCCGTGGGGAAAGTGGTTGGTGAAAGGGGAAGCAAGTGCTTTTTCTTGTCACACGTGGGACCTGGGACTTATTGTGAGTTCAGGGGATCAATCATGGTTGGGGTCAGGAGGGGAAAGAACGTTCCCAAAATATTTTGGGAGCTGGTCTGCCTTCTGATCTAGAGAATCAGGTAAGAGAGCTTGATACCAGTCAAAAGACCCGCAGAACAGTTCTCCACGTGGCTGAGTAGACTGGTAGTGTTTCACAGACTTAGGAAATCGACAATGGACAAAAACCTGGGACTCACGTCGAGAATCCCAGCTGAAGGACACAAGGTGAGAAAATTAGCAAATGGGGTTTTTGGGAAAATGGGATTGAAAAAGTGTAAGTGCTGGAAAAAGCCTGTCGTGGGTTGACAGCCTTTATCCCAATATCGTGTGTTGTGTCTGGCAGCTGTGCCTTTTCTCTCTTCCCCCCCCCGCCGGCCATCTTGCTGCGGTGGGGCGGGGAAGAGAGGAGGGAGTGTTTGACCAGGTCCTCTTTGCTTTTGGCTTTTGGCTGCTTGGCTTGGCTAGCCGCTTTGCTTGCTTGCTTTCTGCTTTTTGCACTGTTTTTTTTTTCCTTTTCTTTTGTTCCCTCTTTCTTACCCTCCCCTGAAGATACTGGACCGGCTCCGGACGTGACCTGAGACGTCCAGGACACCTGGAGCTCACGAGAGAAGCTTGGCGCCCTTCACAACACTGCCTCTTTTCTTTTCTTTTCTTGTGTTGGGGAGTGTTCTTTTGTTACTTGTAAATAAATAGGTTTTGTTTTCCACTTTGCTCCTCTGAGAAATTCCTTCCCGAACCAGGTGTTGGGGGAGGGGTGGTTGGAGGCTTGTTTTGTTTGGGGGGCTCCCTTTTGGAGATTTCCCCTAATTTGTCCTAAACCAGGACAAAGTCCCAGGAAAAACCTCCCCAAGATCCCGGGAAGGTTATGCCTGAAATCTTGAGGGGAAGCCCATTGGGATGGTGTCCTGGGGTGACGTTATGATGCTTGTATCCCCATTCATCTGTTCTGTGCCTTTAAGACCGACTCTGAAGAGTGGAAGTTTTGTTTGGGTTTCTCTTATCAGGGACACAGAGATGAGCAGTACACAGGGCTGTTTTTCACTTCTTGCTTTCAGCTTGCTGCTTTGCTTGCTCTCTTTTCTGCTCTCGCTTCTGCTCTGCTTTGGCCTCTGCTTATTAGCTAGCTCTAGCTAAACAGTCCACATTCCTTCCTGGACTGTTTCTCCTCTCTTGTTTCTGTGACCATCTCGAACCTGCTCTGGACTGGGACCCAGGAACACCGAAGGTTTGCACCGTTTGGCTGCAGCAGCTGCCCCAGCGCCGGAGGGACTGAGAACAGAGCAACCACCCCCGAAAGAGACTTTCTGATTTTGTCATCTTTCTCAGAGCGGTGTCATTGGGTATTGTTAATTTTGTGTGCTGGGGGGTGCTGTGCCTGAAATAAACAGGTTCTTTCCACTTCCCTCCAAGGAATTTTTTCCCGAACCGGTTGGGGGGAGGGGCCGTGTGGGTTTTGCTTTCTGGAGGGGCCCTCCTTTGCAGATTCTTTAACAAATTTGCCCTAAACCAGGACAGATGGATATTCGAACCCTGGGATGACAGCCCCAGGAGGGTGGGAAAGTCCAAGGAAATGATGATACATTTTTGTATGGAAAAGTGTGGGGGGGAAGGAGATTGCAAAATATGTGGTTTGGCCGGTGTTCAGCACTTTCAAGGATTTTGAGAAAATTGAGTATGTTGAGATGTGGAAATACGCTTGTTCGGGATTATACCCGATCAGAGCTCTCAGATGCTTGGCAAACCAGGGCAAGGAGTGGGAACTGCTGGAAAACCTTCCGCCGCCCTACCTTGTCCCTTTGACACAACCCGCGCCAGCCCAGGTACCTCAGGTGCCCACGCTGCCTCCCGAGGCATCGATCCCACGGGGACAGGCTTCGGCACCGCTGCTCCCACCGGAGCTGGCCGCGGCGCCTTCTCTCCCATGTGAGCAGGTATTGGCGCCTCCACTCCCATGCGAGCAGTCCCAGCCACTGACCCTTCCCAAAATCAAGGAGAAACAGATAATTTCCCTAAAGAAAGCAAACTCTCCTCCGGCCAATTGAACAAGGTGGAGGACAAGGAGGGCAACCACTGGAGATAGTGATGACGACAAGGAAAAGCCTGGACTCTTCCCTTTACGGGAAGTACCAATGGCTCCAGGGGTTAGTGGCTTCGTACATGCGCCAATCGACACTGGGGATGTGAGGGCTTTCAAGAAAGAGATGGGGAAGTTGATGGATGATCCTTTGGGGGTGGCAGAACGACTAGATGAATTTCTAGGAACCAGCACCTACACGTACAAGCATCTCAGTGCGATCCTGAGGTCACTGTTCAACAATGAGGAAAGAGAAATGATCAGACAAGCCGTGATCAGGGATTGGGAGAACAGGAATCCCCAGGGGGAGCGAGGAGATTAGATGTGGCCATCTTGGAATGCCCAAATGGAGGAAGGGAGGCAGAAAAGGATAAACTTGAGAAATATGATAATAGAAGGTATCAGGGAAGCAGTGCCGAAGGGACAAAACATGAGCAAAGTACTCAGGGAATGCCAGGGAAAAGAAGAAACCCCCATGGAATGTCTGGAAAGGCTCCGAAAGAGCTTGAGAATGTATTCCGGGACGGACCCCGAATCTCCAATTGGGGCGGTCTTGCTGAAGACCCAATTTGTGGTGAAATCATGGGAAGACATAAGGAAGAAATTGGAAAAGATAGATGGATGGCAGGACAGGGGAGTGCATGAATTTCTCTGATAAGCCCAGAAAAATCTACATCAGAAGAGACTAAGAAAAGCAAAAGATTCAGGCGAAAGTGCTAGCGGCTGCAGTGAGGGAGGCACAAGAACAGGAAGAGGTCAGAGACTTGGCACAAACAGCGCCGGTGAAGAAACAAAATCCTTCCCAAGGAAAAGGTTCAAACAGCCAGAAAAAGGACTTCAAGTGCTACTACTGCAAGCCAAAGGGGCACATTCGGAGGAATTGTCCCAACAAGGTCAAGGATCAAACTATGTTTCAGGAAGATTAGGGGTGTCAGGGGCTTCTCAGTTTGGGGTCTGGAACACCAGGGGAGGCCTTGATAAAATTGTGAGTGGGACCTCACAGACATGAAATTTGGTTTTCAGTAGATTCTGGGGCTGAACAGACCACGGTGCAGCAGTTACTGCGACGGTGCTCTCTAAGCGATGACGCAATGATGGTAATTGGAGCAAAGGGGAACCTTTTAAGGTTCCGATCATAAGCAATGTTGAAATAGAGACAGAAAGTAAAAAGTGTAAAGGAAAAATGTTATTGATAAAAGATGCAGACTTGAATTTGGTGGGGTGGTATTTGATGGTGGCATTGGAAATGGGTTTAGCAGTGCAAGATTCCCAGCTCAAAGTGAGATTGTATAAACTCACCACTCAGGATGAGGAGATGATTAATCCACAGGTTTGGTATGTCCAGGGGGAGGCCGGGAAGTTGGACATAGAGCCAATCCATGTTGCAATTGAAAGGCCAGAAGACCCCATTCGGGTCAAACAGTACCCCATCCCCATGGAAGGGGGGAGGAGGCTGAAACCGGTGATTGATGAATTGATAAAAAAGGGAACGTTGGAACCATGCATGCCCCAACACAACACCCCGACTTTGGCAGTGTGAAAAGCGGACGGTAGCCACAGGCTAGTGCAGGATTTAAGGGCTGTAAATCAAAGGACTAAGACACTGTTCCCCACAGTCTCGAATCCTTACACCCTGCTGAAAAACATCTCTCTCAAGGACACATGGTACAGCCTGATCGATTTGAAAGATGCTTTCTGGACCTGTCCTTTAACAGAGGACAGCAGAGATTACTTTGCGTTTCAGTGGGAAGACCCAGAAACAAACAGAAAGCAGCAGCTCAGATGGACATCGTTGCCTCAGGGTTTCGTTGATTCTCCAAACATTTTGGGCAAGCACTCGATCAAGTGCTGAGTCATTTTGTACCAATAGAGGGAACACAATTGCTACAAGACGTAGATGATTTGTTGATTGCAGGTCTTAGGGAGGAGGATGTGAGGACGAGTACCATTGAACTTTTGAACTTTTTAGGGGAAAAAGGATTGAAGGTGTCTAAGTCAAAGTTGCAGTTCACAGAGCCAGAGGTCAGATATTTGCGACATTGGTTAGCAAAAGGGAAAAAGAAGTTGGATCCTGAAAGGGTGGCGGGGATTATTGCCCTACCACCCCCACAGACAAAAAGAGAAGTTAGGCAACTTCTGGGGTTGTTGGGATATTGTCGGCAGTGGATGGAAGGATACAGTGAGAAGGTGAAGTTTTTGTATGAAAATATCACCATGGACAGAATCAAATGGACAGAAAAGGATGAGGAAGAATTTAGGGGAGTCAAGGAAGTGCTCACAGCAGTACCAGTGCTAAGGCTCCCCGATGTGAGATGGCCATTCCAGTTGTTTATGGATGTGAGCAATCACACAGCACATGGTGTGCTGACACAGGAATGGGCAGGGGTCAGGAAACCGGGTGCTTACTTGTCTAGGCTTTTGGACCCTGCAAGCAGGGGCTGGCCCGCGTGCTTGCAAGCGATCATAGCTGTAGCATTGTTGCTGGAGGAAGCCAAGAAAGCCAAGGAAGCCAAGAATCTTTTGGAGCACCTTTGGTAGTATTTGCACTGCACAATGTGCGGGGGATACTACAACAAAAGGCAGATAAATGGCTCATGGATGCTAGATTGCTGAAGTATGAAGCCACGTTATTTCACTCACCGGACTTGGAATTGCAGACATCAACCGCGCAAAACCTGGCTCAGTTTTTGTTTGGGGAAGCTTCGGAAAAACTCGTCCATGATTGTGTGAAAGCAGTCAAATTGCAGACAAAGAGCAGATTTGGAAGAAGAGGAATTAGAGGAAGGAGGAAAAGGGCTTGTAGATGGCTCAAGCAGAGTGATTGAAGGGAAAAGGAAGTCACGATATGCAGTCGTCGACAGGCAAACAGGAAAAGTGATAGAAGCAGGCCTCCTGAACGCGGGTTGGTCAGCACAGGCTTGTGAATTTTATGCAGTTCCGAGAGCCTTAAAGAACTGAAGAGAAAGAAAGGAACAATTTTTACAGACTCTAGGTATGCCTTTGGGAAGGTTCACACCTTTGGGAAAATTTGAGAAGAAAGGGGGACGATCAACACCCAGGGATGGGCACTGATGCACAGGGAATTGATCCGGCAAATTCTGGAAGCGATAACGGAGCCAGAGGAAATATCGGTTGTCCATGTGAAGGGACATCAGGCAGGGATGCAGTTCCAGACCTTGGGAAACCACTTGGCAGACCAGGAGGCAAAAACCACGGCATTGATGATGGTAAGTACCCCGGAGATCAAAGGGATCGAGGTCCCAAATGGCCCTCCTCAATCCTCCCCAAAGGAGATTGAAAGTTATGAGAAGATTGGGGGAAAATTGGAGGAAGTGGAAACTACTGGATGGGAGAGAACTAGCCTCTGAAGGTTTTACCAGGAGAATTTTGAGGAGACTGCAGCAGCAAACACACTGGGGGGTTCAGGCCCTGGCTGAACAATTTTGGAAATTTTTCTGGTGCAGAGGAATTTATGAATTGGCCAAACAAAGAGGTACAAGGATGCCTGATCTGTCAGAAAGTTAACAAAATCAAGGCAAGACAGGCAATCCTGGGGAGTCGCCACATTGGGTACTGACCTTCGGAGAGAATTCAAGTTGATTTTACTGAATTGCCCCAGCTGAGAAGGTTCAAATTTGTGCTTGTAAAAGTCGACAAATTGACCCATTTGGTGGAAACTTCCCCCCGTCCAAGGGCAACAGCTCAGACAATGTCCAGGAAATTGCTGGAAGAAATTGTGCCCCAATATGGGGTGGTGAATTACATTGACTCGGATCAAGGGACTGATTTTACTTCGAAAATTATTATGCAGATGGCAGAGGCACTGGGCATTTGGTGGGAATACCACTCCGTGGCATCCCCAGAGCTTGGGACAAGTTGAAAGGATGACTCAGACTTTGAAGGCACAGTTCTCTAAATTAATTTTAGAAACTCGGATATCCTGGCTGAAATGCCTCCCTCTGGCCTTGCTTAGTATCAGGACGATGCCTCATTCAGAAATGGGGCTCTCACCCTTTGAAATGCTATATGGAATGCCATATAAGCATAGGACACCAGTGGGACACCCCAGATTGGAGGACAGCCAAATTCAACCATATTTAGTAGCAATAAAAAGAAACTTACAGGAATTGAGAGAACAGGGGATAGTATCTCAGAGTGCCACTCTGGGATTTGCTATCCACAAAATTCAGCCAGGTGACAGAGTACTTGTGAAAGTACGGAAAGATTTACCCCTCTCCCCTCACTGGGAAGGCCCCTTTCTTGTCCTGACAAAAGACATAGCCATTTGGATGGCAGGAAAAGGTTGGACACACGTGTCCAGGGTGAAGAAAGTGGAGCATCAGGAGGAGGCTCCCGAGTAGAGGATCACCTCTTCTCCAGGTGACCTAAAGATCAAACTCCAACATCCTCATAAATGACTGATGGTGAACGGATAGGTTGTATACTGTCTGACTGTGTGTGCTATCCGTTTGTACACTTCAAGTGTGAATATTTTCAAGGGGTTTTTGTTGTATACTTTGGTAGGGGGCAGAGACCAAATGGATTGTGCCCCCAGTGTCTGGAAGAGGAGCTTGAGCTGACTGACCGCAATCTAACCCTAGACGCAAATTTAGGAATTATCGAATTAGATTCACAGGAGTGGTTCCACATTTTCCAGAATGGCATGCATGGAAAACTCAAATCTAAGGCAGAAATATTGGATGTGGAATGTCGGAAGTCAATCAAAGTACCATGCAGCTCAGATGCTGTTAAGATCTTGAGATGGGGCTCCTTTAAGAGGAGGAATGTGGCTAGGTCAGAGAATGTGTTCCCTGAAGAATACTCCTGCTGCCGCAAAGATGGTCTTCCTTGCCTCTGGTGGGAATCCTGATTGGTCTGAGCCTAGCCATGTGCGGGACACAGAGTCTGCACAGTGAGACTCCGATACTTGTGTGGGAAATCAGAGCTCCGTGGATGAGTGCAGTAAGTGCACTCAGATGGTCCTGACTGAGCGAAGGGACAAGGGGATCTTAGCATGCCAAGCCCCGGAGAAATGCATCAAGGGAATCTGGCAGGTACTGTTTGATAAACGGCACTCGGGTCAAATTGTGCAGATTGGGCAAGGAGATCCTGTGTTTAGATCTGAAGGCTGGGACGCTGAACGGGCAGTCAGAAAAGCACCAACACTGAGTGCTGAAAAGAAATGTAGAACCAATGTCGATCCCCGTTTGCAGTCAATGTAACCAAACAATGTGGGTTGGGGAAAAGACAGAATCAATTTCTGTAGTGTATCACCAGGTGAATCCATTGTGTTACGACAATTTGAATCTGGGAATGTGCGTGATGAACGGGAAAATGTACTGTGTGGGAAGAAATATGAAATTTGATAGCAAATTCACCCTGAACAGAGAGCCGATCATGTTGGACTTAGCACAGGCAAATGATGATAGAGTCTGCCTGCAATATGTTTAGGGCTGTCTGTTTTGCAAGGAACAAAGATGGAATAGATCCTGAGGGAAAAATGAGAGCGATTACTCAGGAGCTGAAAAGGAGGGAGTCAGAACTGAGAAAGAAAATGGTGGAACAGGAAAGATTGAAAACTTTGAGTGATCAGTAGGAACAGCTCAGAAGACAATACACTGATGGGGAACTACCTTCCCAGATCGAAACTTACTCACTGATTTAGTTGAGGAAATTGCCATGGAATTGGGACTGTCAAACTATTGGATTTGTAGGGGGCTGAAATTGGCAGAGAAGTGGCCTTGGAAGGGTGAAGGTTTGGCTCCAGAAACAGCTTTTGGGGACAACCCAAGGGTCTCAAAATTGGCACTAAGACCTAAGGGATAGGTGTTGGAGCAGCGAGTGATTGGGACTATCTGCATCAGTCGAGAAGGGAAAGAATATACTGAAATGGTGGGATACACACAGTACTTTGTTGGTGAATTCAGACAGCAAGAGCAAAGTCTGGGAACCACAACCTCGTATGGTGTACTGGAGTCAGAAGAATGAAACAAATTGTGATTGGAATGGTCAGATGGCACTTTGTTGGGTCAAGAGTCCCGGAGCTAATCCTTACCAATCCTTGGCAGGACTGAGAGAATATTGGGGAGACCCAGGGAAATCTAATATCAGATGGAAAGCCACAGATGGAATTTATTGGATTGTGGAAAGAAAGCCTACAGTGAGTTACCTCCAAGGTGGAAGGGATCATGCACTTTGGGCATGATCCAGCCAGTTTTCTTCACTCTTCCTCAAACAAAAAGCAACTTACTCAGGGCTCCTCTGTATGAGACCCTGAGGAGGCAGAGAAGAAGCTTGAAGAAAATGATACCTGTCCTAAGTGGCAGGCAAACTTGGGAGGAGGAGGAGTGGCTGGCAGCAAGGATAATTGATTATTATGGGCCGGCCACATGAGTTCAGGACAGAAGCTATGGATAAAGGACTGCAATCTATCTACTGAACCGATTGATCAGGCTGCAGGCAGTGGAGGAAATTGTGTTGAATCACACCTCAGAGGCTCTGGATTGTTGAGTCGGCAGCACACTCAGGTACAGGCTTTTGTGTACCTGAATCAAATAGTTTTAGACTATTTGCTGGCTGATGAAGAGGGAGTCTGTGAAAAATTCAATGAATCATAATGTTGTATTGAAATTGATGATTATGGGGAAACCATAAGAGGATTGGCTGCCAAAATTAAGGAAGTAACCCATGTCCCAGTCCAGAAATGGAATTTGATCTTGCAGTCATCTTGGTGGGACAGATTATTTGAGGGGGGCTGGTGGAACAAAATAATATATTTTGTGCTGTGTTCACTAGCAGGAGTCATATTCCTCCCTTGTCTAATACCTTGTTTTAATAGACTGATACACTCTGTGGTACAGGGTATGCAGATAGCTATAGTGGATCTGGAGTTGGCTTCCAGAAACAACATGTCCATGATCATGAACCTGGGAGACGGGAAGTGTACAAGCAATGCTGCTGAGGTTTTGGCAAAATTTGAGAAACAGGTCAAAACAAATGGGAACAATTATAATGGCTATTAGGGAATCCCAATGAGTGCATGGCATGAGAATTTAATAAAGCCTGCTCTTTGTAGGGGACCCTTAACAGTGGAGGGTAGATGTAGGAAGTAAATAGATAATGGTAATTTGGGATGTAGAGGGAGCATAAATTAATGTGTTGACATTAAAGAAGGGGGATTGTAATATATGTTGGGAAATAATTCATGCTATAAAAGAATGTATTTTAAAAAGATTGTGAAATCCAAACAGGTCTCTGACCACAAGCAGCCCAAGAAGTAGATGTCTATTCAAACTCCGAAATTCCTGAAGGAGGCAGGATAACGCTCAGCATTTAGCTTATGAATAAACGCACCCAGCGTGATGATCACCGCTGTCCTGAGCCATCGGAAGATGCCTAAGAGCGATCATTGCCCTGTTGATAACATCAATCAAGATAGCCAAAGTCACCAGGAACATACATGTGAATAAGCGACTTCCCGGGATTCGATCAACGCTGGCAATTACCAGGAAACGGCAATTGTCCAGCTCTGCACATTGAAAGAACCAACTAAGAATGTGAAGAATTCCAGAAGAAACTTGGACTCCTTCTCCTCAGGCACAATAAACTGTATAAAACATCCTCGCTAGAAGCGGCTCTTGTGAACAAGGAGGGCTCTGATGTGATAGAGATTTGATCCAGGCTCACCCAGCACCGAACCCAGGCTCGGCGCTGTCTCTTTGGCTATGGTGGTTTTGAAGACCATATTTTGGTTGCAGAAAAAGATAACTAAATATTTTCTCATTTTTTTATAATTTTGCTTTTGATTGATCATTTATAACAGCAATATTGGTAATTCCAATAAAGGAGAAACAGGAGAGGAATACGGCTTCCAGTTCAGATAAATGCCAGCATTTTGCTGCCCATTCCTGGTTAAGAAATAAAGGAATGTCCTGAAGATCCCTTCATGTGGGTGCATTATTGCCCGTATCAGTACATGTGTTCTGTATAACAGGTAAGTTGTCTCTTTTATCACTGGATGAAACCCAAATACTGCATTGCTTCTTGTCTACTTGCTTCCAAGTCAAGGCAAATTTTGGTCATGACTGAGTGGGACATATTCACCTGTTCAGAAGCAAATTCTTCTTGCCATTCACACAGTGGCAAGACTGCTTTGTGGATTTGCTCTAATCGCACTGTAAATAAGGCGTATCTCTCACTAGAATTAAAGCTGATGCATTAGGATGCAAAGTTTTGCGTAATTTGTCCTGGTGTCTGCAACTGTAGAGAGTTGTTCTGGATTTAAATGACATTTGAAGACACGTGTATTCTACTATACTTCTTGCATACTAGAAGTGAAAAAACAGCCTTTGAAACACAATTTTATCCTTTCTTCTTTATCCTCATCCCAGGAATTTCAATGTCTGAGGTCTAAGCTCTTCAGCTGCCTCACAAACATTGTTTTAATTCAGACAGGCATCCATGCCTTGAGCCACAAATCCTGACTGTGGCTGTGAAGCTTGAAGCAATGTAGGTTTATAGCATTAAAAATAATATTCCATTCCCAGGTTAAGCCAAGCATTTTCCATAAAACTCTACCTATTCTCAAGGATGTTTCAAAAAGGATCATTATAAAAGCTGGGAATGGGGAGAAGGAGTGTCTTCAAAATTAAATATCCAGCTTTCTGAAATTTATATATTCCTATAAACAGATTCAAAATTGTTCATTATCGGAACATTACCTAAGAAGTGAATGACAGATTGTCAAAATAATTGCATGGGAAACAAAAAAACATAAATAAAAATAAGTTTACATGTAGATAATAAGTAAACCATCACTCTAAGAAAAAAACCAGAGATGCAAAAACTAAAACCAATAAGGCTCTTTCATCTCTCTCAATACAAAAAAATTACTGAAAAGAATTGGAGATCCTCAAGACCATTACCATAGGCAGGAACTTCCAGCTATTGGGAAAAAACATGAAGGAAACTGCAGAGTGCAATTCACAGAGGTAACCTGGAATTTATTGGTGGATTTGTTGAAAAATTTCTGAGAGCAGACTGGAAAGGCATAGGGGCTGGTCAGCCCATGGGTGGGCATTTAGAGCAGTGTGAGGGATGTTTCTGAGACCAGCTGCAGGGAAAAATAGAAGAAATCACTGGGGCAATCTCTTTGCTGGCTGTAGAGTTTGTGTCAGTCAGTTCCTTGTGCTGGGGGAGCTGTCACGGGGCAGGGAGGGCCAGGGCTGGCAGTGGCTGCTCAGGGATGGCTTTGGCCCCTGTCCCTCCAAGCAGCAACTGCCCAAGCAGCTGCGCTGCCCCCGGGCTCTCCTCCCGGCCTGCTGGGCTTTGTTGGGTGGCACAGCCTGTGCCAAGGGGCGGCAAGGTGCCTGCAGGCCCCAGCTCTGCGGGGGAAACGGAGAATGTCCTGCCCGCATCCACCGTGCTGCCAGCTCAGCAGTGCAGCACAACACAGGCTCACGCTCCCCATTGCTCCTACAGAAGTGCTTGGCAAGTCAGACACAAACGCCCAGAATCCACGGGACACCCCAAGAATTATCTGCCCCCAGGACGTGCGCAGGTCCTGCATGATAGGCACGGTAGTGACAGTGTTCACTGTGCCAATTTCCATGGTGCTGTGCTATGTTGGGTTCCAGTGGTGGAAGGAAAAGAAACAGTAAGTTGTGCTCATCTCTACCTCAAACAGCTTCCTTTAAATGCTTCTCATAGGCAGGGAACATTCCCAGTGAGGCTGCAGTGTAGGTGTGGCCAGTCCATGGTTGTCCAAAGAACGGTGGGGAGGGTTCTGCTACTGCCCAGTGCTTTCATTGGCCTCTTAATTGCTGGGCCTTGTCCTGGGGGTCCCGCTTGGGCTGCAGCCAGTGATGGCTCCCACTGAGGCTGCCTGGAGAAGAGCAGCCCCAGGGGCACAGGGCAGAGGCAAAGCATGGTGGGGAGGAGAAAGAGCAGGGACGAGATTGCCCTTGAAAGGCAGAGGCGCTCTGGGGCCCGCTCCTGGCCAGGGAGCCTGCCCAGAGCCGTGCCCTGCTCGCTGGGGCCTTGAGGGACAGCTGTGCAGCTGGGCCAAGCTGTGCCAGCAGCTCCAGCCGTGCTGGGGAGCCTTGCCAGCTCTGGGCCCTGCTGTGCAGGAGGGTCCCTGTGTGCCACTGGCAGCTGGGGCCTCAGCCACCTCCTCTCTCCGCAGTCACAGTTCTTGACAGTAGCTGAAGGACAGTGACAAGATCTCACCCCCAGATACCTTGAGCAGCTCCTCCAGCAGTGGTGAGGACCTGGGTAGCCCCAACAAAAGCTCTCAGAGGACAACTCCAGAACAGCTGCCATACAGGAGGAAGCAGCCGATCCCTGTGGAGATCCCAGTTCCACCACCACTCCCTGCAGGAATCCCTGAGCCTCCTCCACTCCCCACAGTGATCTTCAATATGCCTCCACCCCACTCCGGTCCATCCCAACCTGTGCCGCAACCCCAAAACCACTTCAGCAGCTTCCGTACACAGCTGAGACCACCACGTCCCCCTCATCTGACCTGTCTTCCAAATGACACTGAAGGTGCTTTTGTCCCCCACCCCACGTCCACATTCCAGAGCCTTGCCCAGATTTTTTGTTGCAATAAAGAGATGAAGCTGTAACCTCAGTGTCCAGGTGGTAGCAGCAGCAAAGCCCACCCAGCGGAAGCACAGGCTGAGCTCCATGGCCAGGAGCAGCCATGGATGCCAACAGTGTGGGCAGGCAGGAGCCAGGCAGGGGCTGCTGTGACCAGCGGCGGGGCCCCGAGGGCTGGGGGAGCCCATGCTGAGTGTCCCTGGGCTGAGGGCACATTTCCTTCCCTGGCATCATCTAGGTCTGGGCCCCATGAGGCACACCAGGAAGTTTTGGGGTCACTGTTGATGGGTGCAGGGATCCCTCATGAATCACAAAGGAGTATTGATGGCCTCTTCCAACCCGTGCAGGGACCCCTCATGAGGTGTGCAGCGGGGTTACATTTGAGGGGGTTTTTTACTCTTCTCAGCACAGCAAAGGGTCACTTGGCCGAGGTTTTGCAAAGCTGGGAGAAAGCCTCTTGCAAAGCCTTGGGCCCGGCCTGAGGGCACAGCCGACAGGCGCAGCTCATCCCCTGGGGCCAGGCCGGGCTGCTCAGGCCGGGCCGGGCCAGGCTCGGTCCCGGCAGGGAAGGGCCGTGGCCCTGGGCTCTGATGAGGCTGCTGAGCTCCGCCCTGGCCCTGTGCTGCAGCCCAACACATTTACAGCCAGGGCCGTGCCCTGGCCCACAGGAGGCACCCGGGGCTGCAACTGAGGCCGCATCTTCTCCCACTCAAGGGGGCTGGCTCTGTTTCTTTGGAGGATCCCGAGCCTTGTACTTTGGCCTGATGGTGCAAAGATCCCCCCAGCATCCCTGAGTTTGCACAAATGAAGGCTTTGTTCTCATTAACATGAAAAGCTGTATGGGTGGCCTGCAGCTATTGTTTTTTTGTTGCCTTGCCCCCAGTCAGTGCTCGAGTCTAAATGACTCACCCAGCCCCGAGCGGCCTTTTAGACTGATTTGATGAAAGGGACTGAAGCTCTGTTGACTGCAAATTCTCCAGGAAAACAAGTACAGGAACTTGGATACTTCTGGTGACAAAAGCAGAGTGCATATTTGAACCTGTGAGGCCACCTCACTGCCGCCTCCCCCCACCCTTTTATTTTCATTTTGTTTAATATTCTGAGTGCCAGCTTTTGCATGAAATGGGCCCTCAGCAAGGAGCTGTTGGGCCTCCTGGCTGTGTCCCTTTGTGCTCCCAGTGCTCCTGGTCTGGTTGGGCTGGTGTGATAAATTGGTATGATTCGTGCTGATGAAAATTGAAACAGTAATCAATATTGATACAGTAACTAATATTTAGGAATAATAAAATAGTTAAAAGTTTTAATGCCCGAGAAGAGAGGGAGAGGAGGGGGTCCACTACCCCCCTCCCGGCAGATGTTCACAAGGACAGGAGGAAAGAAGCTGAAGATACAGTTTCTAAAAATGAGCAGAAAGGAAGTAAAACCTGGTTGGGTCCCAGAAGTTGCAAATTATAAGGGATTTATTGCCTTGATATGTAGATATAGTGATATGTTATTCTTGGCTTACATTGTACTGGCTTGATGCACACGTGTAATCCAAAGGTGAATTAAAGGACAAAGAAGAGACTACAGAGCCTTCATCAGTGACGACTCCCAAAGACTTGTGCGACCACCAAACTGAGTAGCGGCACATGCGTGGTAAAAGTGGTAATGAAAGCAGAGATAGAGATAAGACAAACCGAAAATGGGAGGAGATGGTATTGACACATGGCATATAAGGGGTGATTTTCTCTTGGCAAGCTTGTATGTGATGTGGCAAGGGTCCAAGAGCCCTGCACTCCGTACCCCGTGGTTAACTTTTGCTTATGCACTATTATTGGAACCAAATTATCCCTTATTTTAATCAAATTATATTGTATCCAATTTTATATTTTTTTATTTAACTATTCAATTAAAATTGTTACTATTTTAAATATTGTTTGGTTATTTTATGATGGGGTAATTGGGAAAACATAACAGCTGAGACACTTGTCCATCATGCCTATGTGTCTGTTTCCTGTCATTCCAATGCACAGCCCTTTCCCGCTGCTTGTCATTTAAATACTGTAATTATTTTATTGGATAACTTACACCTTGTTATAAATGTGAAGCTTGACTAGGCCAATATTCAAACAGCAATCAATTTATTAAATAATATGGTAAAGTATGAGCAACACAGTGGTAGGTACAGTGGGAGAAGTTTTCCCTCCCACTGCACACCGATAGTTGAGGCTTACAGGTATTGATAGGGGTATTCATAAGCTTTCTCAAGAGTTTCTATTCCAATTTTTACTCATCAGCAGTTTTTATTCCCAATTTTGTGTCACAATTTTATACACTATTGCGATTTAGTTTTTCTCAGGATGTATCCCAGAAAAGGAGTGTCCCAGGTGGTGGTGGTCCAGTTTCCGAAATAAGGAAGAAGTATCCCATCTGGTGAGGTCCAGGTCTCCAGATGTGTGTCCAACTTTTAATTGCAAGGACTATAAATCTCAGCACAGTGATGTCCAGCTTCCCTTGGTCAAAACTATTAATCCTTGAGTTGATGTTCATCTTCTTTTCTGAAGCTGCTTTTCTCTGTTTTGTTAAGGCCTGAGATAAGCATGCTTCCTTTTTATATATTCTAAAGCTGTAGTTTCCAAGATCCTTACTACAAGGAATATTCTAAAATTATACTTAATTTATACTAAAATTAAAAGGTTAATATTGCAAAACTCTTTAAGGCTTAGCTACAAGCAGAAAGTTCCTGTCAAACGGGAATATCCTTAATGCTTTAATTCAAATGCTCCTAAATCAACTTAAGACTCATACAGGTTAATTGCAAACAAAAGATAGGTTCAAAGGCCTTTTCCCATGCTTTACTTTCCTCAGTTATTGTTAGAATTTGTCTTTATAACTGTCCTATGGTTGGTTTCCCCACATATCACAATGACAAATACATACGTTGCCTGTATGTACCTGACACATAACACAGCTTGGTATTTCACAATCCTGCACTTCATGATATTAAATTGTGTTAATCAGACTTTGTCCCATCATGAGTTTCTGGAACACATTTCCAAGCCTTCCAGCTGTAGCCCAAGGGAAGCTGTTTCTGTCTTGCATCACCAAATTGGCAGGGTTTTTGCAAAGACAGCCCTTTAGAAAGGACTTGTGTGAGCATTAACATCTAAGGGGCTGCTTTCAAAGACAGACCCAAACCTCATAAACAAACAGCAAATCTACCAAACAACATATTTTTAAAAGTACTTTATTTGTAGCTCTTGTTCCTTATGTTTTCCAGTTGGCCACCTTTTCCACTGCAGTGTCTTTCCTTGGACAGAAAAGCCCCCTTGCTAGATGATGTGACTTATCAAGGAAAACAGAACTCAAACACAATGGATTTATTAGAGCTAAACATGGAGGTTCCCATGATCACAGTAATAATCATTGATTTTCAGTTTATTTTGGTTTCAGATAGTTTTCAGAAGGGTGAGAACAGTATCTCAGATCCCCTGGGTGCGTTGGTGCCATAGCCACTTATTATCTCTTCTTTCTTATTATCTGTCCTTTCTGTAGTCCTGTAGTTCCTCTGCCCATTTGTTGCTCTTGGATCTCTGCCTCCTTCACCTGATTTTTATCTTTTTCTGGATTTGTGAGGATTTTTGTGTTGGTTTTGATTTTTTTTCTTGGTGGTTGTTTTGTCTGCCTGTTCTATTTGGTCACAGTTTTGCTATTGGTTTTTGAGGTTTTTTATTCCCTTAACAGCAAAAATTAGCTTGTGATTTGTATTGTGAAGTTTTGATACACAGGTGTTGCACATAAAGGTTGGTTTTGTTTTTAAAGTCATCTCAGACCTGCAAGGCCCTGTGTCTTTGAAAACTGTG
The DNA here is from genome assembly GCF_035770615.1 of Melospiza melodia melodia. Taxonomy (NCBI): domain Eukaryota; kingdom Metazoa; phylum Chordata; class Aves; order Passeriformes; family Passerellidae; genus Melospiza; species Melospiza melodia. Next base: position 1,448,815 of record NC_086203.1, on the reverse strand, counting down.
TGCTCTTGAAGCGATACACAAAACAATTAGAATCCACAGTCTGATGTAATTATGAATTGGGTACGTATTGTCAGCAGCCGACACAAGCGAGATAGCTCTCGTGAAAACTTGTGCCCTGAGCCTTGGTCTGACTCACATCTTCATTCTCAAAGATGTTCCATGTTCATTACATTGCACAACCTTGCCATGCATATTCAACCCCTGGCCCCTCCTGTCCTGGCCTCGCATGGTAATCAGATCCAGGTCGTTCTGGGCATGCATTGTTTGCTGTGGTGTTCGCACAGGGGTCTCTTAGTGATCTCTGAGGCGGAAGACTGTGGTCTTCCTCATGACTGAACTTTGGAACTTTTCTCCTTTGTGTGTGCGCTTTGGTCCCTTGGTGGGGGTGCAATCTGGGGGTATAGCTAAGCCCATGAGGTCACAGCAGGCTCTGAGGTCACAGAGGTGCCAGAGCCCCGTGGTTGCACAGCAGCACAAGGAGCGAGCACTCAGTGCTTGAGCACAACTGTTGCGGCAGCAGCAGCGGCGGTGGCAGCAGTGGTGCTGACATTGGGACAGCGGTGTCAGGACAGCGGTGGCAGCAAGAGCTGCGGGACTGGCAGAGGGCAAGGCAGCATGGCCCTTGCTCTGCGCCTCTTCCTCCTGCTCCTCCTGGCCGTGGCCCTGCCTGCCAGGGCTGCCCAGGCTGCTCCGCTGCAAGCGCGGCGAGCAGGTGAGCCGGCAGCCTGGCTCCCCTTTCCCGGGACAGCGCTCCCTGCTCCCCGGGAAGCGCTGGGGATGGTTTTCCCCAGGCCTTTAGGGAGGGTTTCCTCTGGGGGAAGGAGAGAACCCCCACGGGCCCTCGGCTGGCCCTGTTTCCTCTCCAGGGATGTGTCACAGGGCCTGCAAAGAGGGTGGAGAGTGACCAGGACCAGCCCAGATCTCCCCAGGCCCCTGTACAGCTTTGGCCTTGTCCATTCACATCTGGCTCCCATGGCCTTTCCCAACCCCCTTGCAGTGCCCAGTTCCCTAAGGCAGAGGGGGATCCCAGCACACCATGGAAATGGGTCTGTTTGTGCTCCATTCTAGATTGGGATGGCGTCATAGATTATCTGGATGCCCTATCAGATGATGGCTTGAAACCCCTGGAGAATGCTGGTGGTAAGTTCTCTCTTTGCCTTTCCTGACAAAATTATCCGTGTCCATGTGCGAAGAGGTCACCCATGAACCCTTTAGGTTAACATCATTTCAGGGTTGAAAGAATCTAGTAACCTTTCCCTGCTCCCTTCTGGACCCTGAGGGATCCCACTCTGGAGGCCCTGGGGGGCATCCCTTAAGTTACACCACATTGGCTCCCTCCACTGTTCTTATGTTCCTGAGCCATTGCCTCCCATTTCCTTGACTGGCCCTTTGTAGTGCCCTGAGACCAACGTCAGACCTCGGGCCTCCAGAGAGAGAAAGCTGGACCCACTGTGTGTCTGTTTCTGGGACCTGAATATTTCACTGCACGGCTGAATTAAACATCTGCGGATATTTTGCAAAGACCCTTTTTGCTTCTTTACCTTGAATTTACTAGCAGAAATGCAGGCTGCAAAATCCCCCAGGATCGCTGTCATTGAGAAAAAGGATCATTTATCTGTCCAACATCCTCCCGTGTGCAATGCCAGTGTGTCCTTCCATGTGCTCTGTGCAGCCACAGAGAAGAGCACAGAGGGAAGGGGCTGGGCCCAGGGCTGTTCCATGGGGCTGAGCCTTTCTCAGCTCCTTTGCCGGCCCCAGGGAGCCTGAGCTGCTCCTTCTACCACTGCCAAGCCCTGGCCTTGCCTGGGGCTGTGTTGGGAGCTGCAGCAGCTCCAGGGAGTCCTTTCTGCCCTCACTGCCCCGCAAGGGGCTCCTTCCATCCCAGTGTGGGGCCACTGCAGGCACGAGGTGCCCCTGGCCCTGCTCCTGAGTGGAAGGAAGAGCTGAGGGAGTGCCTGGGAGGGCACCAATCACCCAGGTGCCCTCACTGCCACTTGGGCCTGAAGGAAAAATGGAACTTTCCATTAAGGTCCTCCTAAATGGAAGAACCGAGACATAGGAGACACGAAATCCTTGGAGGCAGCCAAACTTCTGGACCAGATGCTGAATGACCTGGAGAGGCGCCGTGGTGGGTGCATTTCCCTCAGCCTTGTCCTGGGGCTCAGCAGCCGGGGGCTTTGGCTGCACATCTGGACACGCCGTGCCCGGCACAGCGGGAAGGGATCCATGGCAGCCTCGCTGCCCCGCTGCTGCTTCCACGCCCTGCAGGGCTGTTTGCCAGCCTGGCCTGGCTGCAGCTTCTCCCCAGCCGCTGCAGGAAGGCATTTGGCATCTGCTGACAGGCAGACCAAACTGCACCATGGTTCATACAAGCCCTGAGATCCCCTGCAATTGCCTGGACCATGGGGAGATCAGGAATGACAGCAATTTAGAGAACGGTGAACCCTGGCCAATCCCAAAAGTTTTTACGAATTCTTGCTCATTATCCATCAGTTTGACCAGTATTGCTTCCTGAAGATGCCACCTCCCAGAAAGGGGAACATACCCACCTAATTTAGCTGTCTCTTTTTCTTTCTCCAGAGATGAACCGAAAGGCTGTGCCAAAAACAGCAATTCCTGCAGGAAGCAGGGGCTCATTGGCAGCCTCTGCTGCAGGAAGGGAGGTGATGCCCAGCACAGTCACAGGAGGTAATTGCTGTGCCTCTGGGCCTGAGCCCTGATGAGGCTTGAGCTGCCATCTTGGCTGTGCGTCAGTGCCTGCCCTCCAGGGATGTCAGACAGGCCCTGCAAAGAGGGTGCAGAGTGACCAGGAGCCATCCCAGAGCTCCCCGGGCCCCTGTGCAGCTTTGGCCTTGTCCATTGACATCTGGCTCCCACAGCCTTACCCGATCCCCTTGCAGTGCACAGTTCCCATAGGCAGAGGGGGATGCCAGCACACCATGGAAATGGGTCTGATCTGTGCTCCCTTCCAGATGAGAGTGGTGCCATTGCTTTGCCAGCAGCTGGGATGGAAGATGGTTTGGAGCACTTGGGAGCTTCTGCAGGTATGTTCTGAGAGAACAATCACTGGCAACCTGGCAGGAACTGTGTGACAGAAGCTTCTGTGGCTCTTGAGTTACAGGTGTGTCTGCAGGGAGGATCTTCCCAGGTCCTTTGGTGGATGTTGCACACAAGCCCATCTCCCATCGCAGGGGTGAGTAGTGTGTCCCTGCTGACCCCACGAGCTGAGCCCTGCATCTGTGGGATCTATTCCTGGTGAAATGGAAATACTTTCTCTTAAGGTCCTCTGAGAGGGAGGAAAAAACCTACAAAAGAGAATGTGCTCCTGGAGGCATCCAAACAACTGGACCAAATCCTGATTGACCTGGAGAGGCCCGATGGTGGGTGCATTTCCCTCAGCCTTGTCCTGGGGCTCAGCAGCCGGGGGCTGTGGCTGCACATCTGGACATGCTGTGCCTGGAACAGCAGGAAGGGATCCATGGCAGCCTCGCTGCCCCGCTGCTGCTTCCACGCCCTGCAGGGCTGTTTGCCAGCCTGGCCTGGCTGCAGCTTCTCCCCAGCCTCTGCAGGAAGGCATTTGGCATCAGCTAAGTGAGAGCCCAAACTGCACCATGGGCCTGGGATTTCTTGGTCTCTGGGCAGATCCGGTGGGGCAGATATTTGGAGGAGGGAGGGCCCTGTGGCAGCCCCAAGGGCCTTGGCCTTTCCCTGTTCCTTATCCATGTCTTTCCCAAGTGATACTCCTTGAAGATGCCACCTCCCCACTGGGCAATGGCTCTACCTGATCTGGCTGTCCCTTTTCCTTTCTCCAGAGATGGACCAAAAGTCTTTCCGGAAGGCAGCACATCCTGGAGGACGCAATGTACCCGTGCTAGCCACTGATACAGGACATGAGGAGATGCCAGACAGTGCCACAGAAGGTGATTGCTGTGCCAGGCTCAGCCTGGCTGAGTAGTTCTGCTGGGGTCCCTCCATGTGAGACATGTCCTGAAACCATCGAGCCACTGCATGGGGTGCCCATGGTGGGGAATGGGCAGAGGGGGAGAGCAAGGCTCCAGTGTGTCCTGAGAGGGCCTGGGTGTGTGTCCCTGGGCTGGGGGAGCTGTCACGGGGCAGGGAGGGCCAGGGCTGGCAGTGGCTGCTCAGGGATGGCTTTGGCCCGTGTCCCTCCAAGCAGCCACTGCCCAAGCAGCTGCGCTGGCCCCGGGCTCTCCTCCCGGCCTGCTGGGCTTTGTTGGGTGGCACAGCCTGTGCCAAGGGGCGGCAAGGTGCCTGCAGGCCCCAGCTCTGGGGGAAACGGAGAACGTCCTGCCCGCATCCACCGTGCTGCCAGCTCAGCAGTGCAGCACAGCACGGGCTGACGCTCCCCATTGCTCCCACAGATGTTGTCACTGAAGCAGGAATATATGGCCCGGATCCAATGTGCCTCCCAAGAATTGTCTGTCCCCAGGATGTTCGCAGGAAATGCATGATAGGCACAGTGGTGATAGTGTTCACTGTGCCACTTGTGCTGCTAGGCTGCTATCTTGGCATTCGCAAGCTGTATGAGATCAGACGGTCAGTTGCTGATTTTTCTCCACAGTTTTCTTATAACTCTGCTCCATAGCATTGGTAGCCTGACTCGTAGTCGTGCTGCTGTGGAGTTGTGGCCAGTCCATGGTTGTCCAAAGAACTCTGCTGAGGGTTCTGCTGCTGCCCTGAGCTTTCATTGGCCTCCTCATTGCTGGGCCTTGTCCTGGGGGGCCCGCTGGGGCTGCAGCCAGTGCTGGCTCCCACTGAGGCTGCCTGGCCAAGAGCAGCCCCAGGGGCACAGGGCAGAGGCACAGCAAGTTCTCAGCAGTGTTTGGGCAGCACAGTTCAGGACAGGGCAATGCTTATTTTGTAGCTCATGTAAAGTTTAATGGCAACGGTGTTGCAGCACAAGCAAATATGCTCCAGTTCAGTGTTAAAACAAATCCAGCCTGATGAAGGTTTGGATTTGGCCGTGAAACTTTGCTCTTTTTGTGAGCCCTGTTCTGGATTGATTCCCAATCAGTCTTGGAGCCAGTTCTGGGTGAAGGCTCATCCCAGCCCTGAGCGTTGGCAGTTCTGGCCTCAAAGGGACAGCTGAGGCTGCACTGGACATGACTGGGAATCAGGGCTCTATTATCAAAGGGCTTTGAGAAGTTTAAATTCCTATGGTTTTTTCTACATGTTTTTCTTTATGAAATTCATTCACTTTTTCTAAAGTTAGTTTTGAAACTAACTTGTTTTCCAGTGCCTATTCCAGTTTTTTGGTATAGTGAATGGTGGCCCAATTATCCCATGGCTGAATTAAGAGACTGTAAGTACTATAAAATGGAATGAGTTTTACCGTCTTATGCCTTTCACACACTCATAAAACTTTTGTTGGTTTATGTGACCAAAAGAAGCGTTTTTCTCTACTTTTAATTCAAACAAGCGGCAGAGCCGGAACCTGTTGAGAAGAGTCTCTTCACTTCATAGCTAAAGCAAACTGCCAGGGTTCTTTATTGAGCAATATAAAATCTATATTTTATGTATATACTCCTGTCAAGTGACTGATAGAAACGAGGGATTTGGACTCTGTGGGAAGTACTGACCAGCTGTGCATTGGCTCTCCAAAGCTCAGTCTGTAATAATCAATCTTCTTCAGAAGAGAATGTTCAGTTTCTTCCTGGCACTCACTCTTGCACTCGTACTCAAAAACACTTCTTGAAAGAAATTTACAACGGCTCTTTATGCTCCCTTAGTTGACTTTTCTCTCTTTCTCCAGTAATGCCAATGAAAACCTGGATGATTCCATTAAAAAAGCTGGAAAGCAGATCCTGGAGAAGAGGGCATACATCTGCTCCCACCCACTGGACAGGACCTTCTGATCCCTCCCTGACAGCAGGCACTCATCACTGTCAGTCAGGGAGGGATTTGCTGCAGTTTCATGAGGGAGAGATTAAAAGCATCTGTTAATTAAAGTCTTTGATAAATGTAATTGTATAAAAATACTACTTTCCAAACTCTATTTCAAAGGATAAGGATAAATAAAGAGATTTAATTTAAAGCTGAAATTATTTTGTCAGATAGATAGATGGATAGATATATAGGAAGACAGGTAGATATTAGATCGCTGGATAGTTAAATAACTAAGACAGAAATAGATAGATAGATAGATAGATAGATAGATAGATAGATAGATAGATAGATAGATAGATAGAATGATAGATAGATAGATAGATAGATAGATAGATAGATAGATAGATAGATAGATAGATAGATAGATAGAATGATAGATAGATAGATAGATAGATAGATAGATAGATAGATAGATAGATAGATAGATAGATAGATAGATAGATAGATAGATAGATAGATAGATGTATATACATGTCTGTTCCTCTTGGAGTGGGATAAAGAGAGGAAGTTTGGATGGGGAAATGTTTCTTCCCAGGGAAGGGACTGTGTGGTTTCTCAGTATCTTTTCACTTCAATCAGCTCCTCATTCACTGAGCAAGTCTGAAAGACTTGGGCAATCAGAACAGTTCGGCTTTGGAGGCACCTCCAGCTCTCTTGTCCAGCAGCACCACCAGGACACTGAGTCCCCAGTGTCCAGGGAGCTTCTGCTGTCACCCTGAGGGACACCACTGGTCACTGACATCCATTGGGCCTCTGAGGCATTGACCACAACCCCCTGGATGTGACCAGCCAGGCAATTGCTCATTCTCCAAACTGTGCCTTCATCAGATCCATAGCTCACCAAAGGAGGGACAAGGATGCAGGGCAGGGCTGATGTGTCCAGGGCATGGCAGAAGTCCAGAGTGGTGCCATCTCTAGCTCTTCCCTTGTGCACTGGGGTGTAACTTCGCGGCTGGGTCACAGGCAATATGTTCTCTGGCCAGCTCACTGCCTGAGTCCCATGGACAGTCACAAGAGAGGCTGCCCCTGGATCCCTACAGGGACCTTCCCGGCTGGCGGTGCCTACAGGGGCTCGCAGCTCCCTGCAGCCGACACCTGTGGCACGGGTGACACAGCAGCAACCCAGTACGAGGGACTGAGGTGAAGGAACCGAGAGAGATCACTTGTTTGAGTTCTAAGGAAGGTTTGTGTCCCCAGAGGAGTCAGGGACAACTGACAATAACTGATTTTTAAGGAAGAGAGAGAAGAAGGGGAGGACACAACTTTTACCAAGGGGAAGGCATTAGGGAAGGAGTGCAGGGCAAGGGCTATCCAACAGAAACCAACAAGGGGAAGGAGCAAACCTTGAAATCCAATCTTGCTTTGAGGAAGGGATGAACTACAGGGTACACACCAGAACAAAAGGCTGTGCTGTCTTTGATGGACAGGGGCATTGACAAATACTTGGTGAATAAACAACTCAGGACTGAACCACCAGAGAAACCAAGTGGGATACGTGGAATGAAACATTACAAACGTACAACAAGGAGTATTTAAAACTTACTACAGAAGAACAAACTGTAAAATAACAGACTACCACACTGGGGTGTTGCAGTGTGTCTCTATTGTGTTTTCAACTGCAATTCAGTTTCAATGGTCAGTTCAAACCCCCACCCCCCCGCCCCATCTCTTGTATTGTTATAGCATATTTTATCCTTAATGGATTGTTCTTTTGCACCTCTCTTGTTGGTTTTGCCCCAGTTTTCCATCTTCCCAATAACCTGCCCTTTGTTCCTGAATGTTACCTGTTCCTTCTCCCAGTATGAACCTTGTCAGTCCCTCCTCATGCCTGCCCCTTTCTCCAGAAACTTCCCTGTCATTTTTGTATCCCTTGAGGTCTCATTGGTTTGTTTAAACTCTTCCCCTCCCCTGTAATTCCCAATTGGTTTCAACACTGTATTCCCTGCCTTATGCTTCTCCCCAGGTTTCTCCCAATTTGTTAAAGTTTTGTACCCTCCTCTTGAACCTCCCCTTGTTGAAAAACCCCTTCTAGAGCCTGGACTTGTGTCTTTCTGAGCCTGACCTTCCTGGGCATAAACACCTTTGGGAGTCATACAGAAGACCTCTCCTTGTTTCTTGTCCCTGCCCTTGAAGCATTCCACCTGTGCCATAGAGCAAATGTGACCTATAGCAGCACCCAAATTGTGTGGCTTTTTGGAGGCAGCCCCCTCCTGGTGACAGTGCTGGGAGCAGCCCAGGCTGAAGAACTCTGGCACCGTGTCACTGAGGCAGCCACACAATCATGGAAGGACTCTGGCTTGGTCAGACTGCACACACCCACCCTATGCTCCTCAAGGTTTTTTTTTGGCATATCCAAGCATTGAAGAGGTTGGGTGACTTTCCCCCCTGTTTTATTGACTGTGTCCTTTGAGGACCACAAAAGGAAGCAGTGCCTTAAATTGCACATGAAGAGCAAATGGTGAAGTAAAGGCTTCACCTTTCCTATGAAGCCAGAGGACTGTGTTAGCTATGGCCCACCCAAGGTGCCAAATTTCCGGCTGGGAAGCTGCTGACAGGAGGGAATGTGGAACTTGTCTCCAGCCAGAGATCACTTACTCCTCAGCATGCTGGGATGTTGCTGACAGTGCCTGAGGAGCTGAGAAATCATTGGATGTGATTTCCTGTGCCAGTGCCCAGAACACAGAGCAGTGAGCTCAGCTTGAGGAGGCAAGGCCAGCCCTTGGACACAACAGCCAGGCAAGCATGAGCTCCCTCCCAGAGAAGGAAAATTCCAGCCATGAGGTCCATCCCCAAGCAGGCCATGAGGTCACAGCAGGATGTGAGGTCACAGCAGGCTCTGGGGTCACAGAGCCGTGTGGTTCTACAGCATCACAATGTCCAACCCCTGGTGCCCAGCACAGTGGGAGGGCATCCATGGAAACCTCACTGCCTTGCTGCTGCTTCCATACCCTGTAGGGCTTTTTCCCAGCCTGACCTGGCTGCAGCTTCTCCCCAGCCTCTGCAGGAAGGCATTTGGCATCAGCTGGCAGGGAGCCCAAGCTGAAGCATGGGCTTAAGATCTGCTGGGGCTGCAGCCAGTGCTCGCTCCCGCTGAGGCTTCCTGGCCAAAAACAGGGCAGAGGCAAAGCAAAATGTGGAGGAGAAAGAGCAGGGATTAGATTGCCCTTGAAAGGCAGAGGTGCTCTGGGGCCCGCTCCTGGCCAGGGAGCCTGCCCAGAGCCATGCCCTGCTCGCCGGGGCCTTGAGGGACAGCTGTGCAGCTGGGCCAAGCTGTGCCAGCAGCTCCAGCCATGCTGGGGAGCCTTGCCAGCTCTGGGCCCTGCTGTGCAGGAGGGTCCCTGTGTGCCACTGGCAGCTGGGGCCTCAGCCACCTCCTCTCTCCAGAGGTGCTCCTGTGCATCTTCAGAAGAGAGGCCTAGCAACTCGGGCAAAGAGAACTTGACCTGTTATCCCAGGTCTCCACTTATGCCCTTATCTGCCCTGCCGTGGCTGCAACACCATCAGAAGGCCTTCTCACATTCCAAATTCGTTTTCCTCTCCAAAACAAGATCCTCTGCCCCAGAGCCCGCAAGCCCTGTTTCCCAGCCAGGAGTGAATGTGGGCAGCCCCTCTCTGCCAGGGTAGGGCTTGGCCCACATTTTATATTTCAATAAAGAAATGGTGTTGTCACAGCTCTGTCCAGATCGTAACAGCCGCAAAGGCCACCCCGCAGCAGCACAGGCTGAGCTCCATGGCCAGGAGCAGCCGTGGATGCCCACGGTGTGTGCAGGCAGGAGCCAGGCAGGGGCTGCTGTGACCAGTGGGGTGGCCCTGAAGGCTGGGGGAGCCCATGCTGAGTGTCCCTGGGCCGAGGACACATTTCCTTCCCTGGCATCATCTGAGCCCTGGCCCCATGAGGCAGGCATGGATATTTTGGGGTCCCTGCTGAGGGGTGCTGAGGTCACTCATGAATCACAAAGGAGTATTGATGGCCTCTTCGAACCCGTGCAGGGATCCCTCATGAGGTGTGCAGCGGGGTTACATTTGAGGGGGTTTTTTACTCTTCTCAGCACAGCAAAGGGTCACTTGGCCGAGGTTTTGCAAAGCTGGGAGAAAGCCTCTTGCAAAGCCTTGGGCCCGGCCTGCGGGCACAGCGGACAGGCGGAGCTCATCCCCTGGGGCCAGCCTGGGCTGCTCAGGCCGGGCCGGGCCGGGGCAGACTCGTGTCCCGGCAGGGAAGGGCCGTGGCCCTGGGCTCTGATGAGGGTGCTGAGCTCCGCCATGGCCCTGTGCTGCAGCCCAACACATTTACAGCCAGGGCCGTGCCCTGGCCCACAGGAGGCACCCGGGGCTGCAACTGAGGTCGCGCCTTCTCCCACTCAAGGGGGCTGGCCCTGTTCCTTTGGAGGATCCAGAGCCTTGTACTTCGGCCTGATGGTGCAAAGATCCCCCCAGCATCCCTGAGCTTGCGGAAATAAAGGCTTTGTGCTCATTAATATGAAAAGCTGTATGGGTGGCCTGCAGCTAATGTTCTTTTGTTGCCTGGACCCCAGTCAGTGCTCGAGTCTAAATGAATGACCCAGCCTGAAGCTGGACTTAAGACTGATTTGATGAGAGGGAGTGAAGCTCTGTTGACTGCAAATTCTCCAGGAAAAAAGTACAGGAACTTGGGTAATGCTGGTGACAAAAGCAGAGTGCAGAGTTGAACCTGTGAGGCCACCTCAACGCCTCCTCCCCCAACCCTTTTATTTTTATTTTGTTTAATATTCTGAGGGCCAGTTCTTGCATGAAATGGGCCCTCAGGAAAGAGCTGCTGGGCCTCCTGGCTGTGTCTGTTTGTGCTCCCTGTGCTTCTGGTTGCCAAGGTGTCAGGGTCTGTCCTAGTGGACAGATGACCTGATGGTTCGTAGGAATGATCTCAGAGTGCAAAACACCAACACGGTACAAGGGGGTTTGCAGTGATAATCAAATCAAACGCAGTTTTATTGAAATAACTACAGCAAAAATGCGATAGAGGGATTAAGGGAGAGAAAAAGACAGAGAAAGAGAGAGAGAGAGAGGGGGGATATAGCTACCAACTCAGAGACGAACTGTACCAACTGTACCAATTGTACCAACTTTGGTGCAGTCCAGCTGAGGGTCCGCCTGCTACGCTGGGGAGATCTCAAAGGCGCTAGCTAACTCAGAGGTTTTTATTACTGAAAATTGTGAGGGGGGGGGGAAACAGATACAATAGAGAACAGATGTAACAGGTAGTCCATGTTCTCAGCAGTAAATGAGCTTGATAGATGTAACAGGTAGTCGGTGTTCTCAGCAGTAAATGAGAGCCATTGTTTTCTTGCTCCAGTGGTCACAATCTGCAGGCAAACATCTCGCTTTGGTCAGCTTGCCTCCCCACACACCTCCCCCGGGCTGGGGGTTTCAGTCCCAGTCCTTGGAAGGAGCAGAGGGGCCTTTTTAGGAGTTTCATGTCTCAGTCCTTGATGGAAAAGCTTCTCACATCTCCTTCTGTCTGTCACGGTGGTTGTAAAACAGGCAAGGGTCTTCTATGGGAGACCACCTGAAACTCAGGAGAAGTCCAGCCAGGCCGAGAGGTGGGACAGCTTCCAAAGCTGCTATTGTTGCAAACGGGGCATGGTGTCCTCTTCTTAGCATACAGCAAACACTCCTGTGGAAACAACAGCTCAAAACTGAGCTTTCAGGTCTCAGGGTCCGTGGCGTGTGACTTTTCTCCTTCAGAGCCAGATATAGATGGGGGGGGTCTTCTCTTCAGTGGTCTCCCAAAGACGATCGTGAGGCAGATGAGGGAAAATTAGGACAGACTCTCACGCAGGGCCAGCACCTCTGAGGACAGGGCGTCCTGCTCTGGGTGGTGGTGGCAACAGCATGTCCCCAGCAATAAGCTGGTAGCGCAGCCGTGGGACAATGGACACTGGCACAGAAATGAGAGATGACAGGTCTAGTTTTCCCTGCCTGAGTTATTTGACAGGTCTTGTGAAGCTGCAGAATCATCCCTGTGAAGAGAGGAGGTGGCTGGGGAATTGGGAAAACAAACAATGGGGTATGCATAAGTTTTTGTATATGCCCCATTCAGCATAGGCATTTTTAGGAAGTGATTTATTGAAGGAGTTTTGAAGCAACCATTACATTCAAAAATGGAGAGGGTCCTCTGGAGCTGAATGATCAAAAGTACATTGAGGTATTAAGTTTAACCTTAACAGCTATTGGAATTGAGATGGAAATTGATGAAGAGATACTAAGTCAAGTATTTCCCAGGGTATGGAAATACCTCTGTGTACCAGGGATGGCGAAAAATGCCTCCTCCATAGTAATTAAGCTTAAGGAAGGGACACAACAAGTGAGAATTAGGCAGCAGTACCCCCTAAAGAATGAAGACAGGGAAGGAATCAGTCCAACAATTGAAAATTTTCTGCGGTTAGCATTATTAAAAGAATGCCAATCTGATTTCAATACTCCCATTTTACCTGCAATCTGATGGGTCAGACCGGATAGTACAGGATTTGAGGGCTGTCAATAAAGTAACAGAAGATCTGTATCCTGTGGTAGCCAATCCATATACCTTATGAACTTATTTAACACCTGAGCTAATCTGGTTAACCATTTTAGAATCAAATGATGCCTTCTTTTGCCTCCATATCCACAAAGTCAGACAGAAAATTTTTGCATTCGAATGGGAAAGCCCTAAAAGTGGGCACAAAACCCAGCTCACATGGCCCGTGCTTCCTCAGCGCTTCAAAATTTCCCCTACTCTCTTTGGGGAGCAACTTGCAAAAGATCTGGAGTTTTGGGAAGCTGCACAGGAAGAAGGAAGGCTTTTGTAGTACCTGGATGATCTTCTAGTAGCCACTCGGACGAGGGAAGCATGTCTGGCCTGGACAGTAAGCCTTTTGAATTTTCTAGGACCCCAAGGACACAGAGTATCAAAGAAAAGGCACAGGCAGTGAAAGAGAAAGTAATCTACCTGGGGTACCAGGTGAGTGCTGGGCAACGGACATTAGGGCAGGCTCGCAAGGAGCCATATGCCAAACCCCAAAACCCCAGACAATAAAGGAACTCCAAACCTTCTTAGGCATGGCAGGGTTGTGCCGACTGTGGGTTTATACTTATGGACTGCTCGTCAGACTCCTCTATGCTCTTATTGCCAGTGGAAACAGAGATCTCCAGTGGACAAAGGAAGGCAGACGGGCCTTTCACCAGCTAAAGAGTGCCCTCATGTCAGCTCCAGCTTTGGGACTTCCAGATGTAAGTGAACCATTCTTTCTGGTTTTCCCATGACAGACAGGGCATTGCCCTGGGAATATTGGCTCAGGACTTGGGTCCATATCAGAGGGCAGTTGCTTACCTCTCCAAGCAACTAGATGCATCAGCAAAAGGATGGCCAGGTTGCCTCAGAGCTGTAGCAGCAGTCGTGCTGAATATTCAAGAGGCACGCAAGTTTACCCTGGGACAAAAATGGCTGTGCTAGTGTCCCACACAGTGCCCGCAGTACTGGAAGCAAAGGGTGGCCTCTGGCTTTCACCACAGAAGTTTCTGAAATACCAGGCCATCATGGTAGAGCAAGATGATGTAGAGATCGTGGTGACTAATATTGTCAACCCAGCTTCTTTTCTCAGTGGAAATTAAGGAGAAGCAGTACACCACGATTGCCGGGAGACCATTGAAGCTACTTACTCCAGATGCCCAGACTTGAAAGATACTCCGCTGGACGATACAGAGACCTGGTTCACTGATGGCAGTAGTAGCCACGTTGCCAGTGGAAAGCGACATGCTGGATACACAGTGACTGCCTGCAGAGAAGTAATAGAATCCAGGCCCTTACAGACAGGCACCTCTGTGCAGAAGGCAGCGATAATTGCCCTGACCCGTGCCTTGGAAATGGCAAAAGGAAAGAGAATGAACATCTTTATGGACTCGAGGTATGCGTTCAGAGTTGTGCATGCACATGGAGCCATCTGGAAAGAGAGGGGACTGCTAACCTCACAAAAAGAAGAGACAATGCAGCTGCTGGAAGCAGTTCAGCTGCCTGAAAAGGCGTATTAAGGCACACCATAGAAAGAGCTCAGCACTGGAAGAAGGAAATGAGCTAGTGGATGGAGAGGCAAATAAAGCAGCAAAAAGTGGAGTAATTATGGACAGATTTCCCTCAAAAGTAAGCCAAAATATAATAGTACTAATCAAAAGAGGCATGCAACCACAAGGGGTGGGAGACCATTGAAAGACAGCCAGTAATCCCTTCCCATTTTGTGATCACTAGTGAAAGAAGAGCACCAGAAAACACACTGGGGCCTAACTACTTAAAAGCTTTTATAAAGTGTGGCTCCTTTCCCAGAATGACCAAGACTGCCAGTGATACAGAGTGCATCAAAATAAAGGGTTGACTTTTAAGTACTAGTTTCCACAGGCTTTCTAAAATGCATATCTGATTGAAAGAATCATTGCCAAGAATTAGCATGCCACTATTACTCAGGTAAACCAACAGTGAGATCCTTGCCTCCAGACTAATGCCAAAAATACCCCCAGGCCGAAACTCGGTCAAATTAAGAGAGGCCATGGGCCTGGACAGCCATGGCAAATTAACTTTTCAGAACTCCCAAGGAAAGGGGGGTATCTGTATTTATTAGTATTGACAAATACATTTTCAGGCTAGCCAGAAGCATTCCCCACCAGAACTGTCAAAGCTCTAGAGGTGACCAGGGTATTATTACAAGAAATAATACCATGCTTCAGAGCTCCAGCCACAATATCCTCGGATAGAGGATCACATTTCATTTCCAAAATAGTGCCACCGATTAGTAGCCACCTGGGCATAGATTCATAGATTGAGAACTTCACACTCCATACCTCCCGCAATCAAGCAGCCAGGTGGAGAAAATGAATCATTTGATTAAGCAGCAGATTGTAAGACTGGGGCAGGATGTTAATCTGCTCTGGCCCCAAGCTCTTCCACTGGCACTACTGCGAATTCAGACTAAACCATGAGCTAAAGAAAAGCTGAGTCCTTTTGAAATGCTTTATGGAAGACCATATGGAATACAAAAGAGAATGTCCACCCACATTGGAGAGATAACCCTGGCCACCTGCATGGCGGCTTTAAGCAAACAGCTCAGAGAAATTGAGAAACACGTGGCTAGAACTCGGAGCAAAGAGCTAGACAGACCAGTACATAACATACAGTCTAGAGATTATGTATATGTTAAGCCTCTTGCAGAAAAGACTTTGGATGCACAGTGAGAGACATCACTGCAAGTGCTTCTCACCACCTTCACTGCAATCCAGATCAAGGAGCAGAATGCCTGGATCCATCACTCTCGAGTGAAGAAAGCCCCAGGAGCCCCTTAGAGAGGGACATCAAGAAACAATGAACTGAGATTAAAACTTACTCAGGCAAAATGAGTATATTGCAGCCAGGGGTTGTTTGTCATTTCAATTACAGAATTGATTTGTATGTAATTATAACTGGAGTCTTAGAATTAGAGAGTACCTCTATCCCAAGCAATGCTGAATGGCCTTGGTCCCAAGCTTTCAATCTGTATACTGGATCCATGGGAGAACTTTCTGAGATAAAAGAGCTAAACCTATCCACTGTAGTAATTCATGAAGATCAGGTATATGAGGAGCAAGAGTGGCAAGAACAAGAACTGTGGACACTTCAGGAGATCAAGAGAGAAGAAATCAAAATAGAGTGCTAGGTAGTCAATGAGACAGCTTATGAGAAACCTGATGAAATTAGTGTCTCAACCTTCCCGTATACAGGCACCAAGAAGTTTGTGATAGCCCAAGTGAATCAGACTGTTGGTGTAATTTCTCCTTGATACAGCCTGTAGAAGTGACCTGCCTTTAAGCTCGAGATGCTATCGAGCTCTCATTTAAATTTTAAATCGACACTTCACTTTTTACAATGGCAGGACCTTATACAACCCACACTGGTAATCAAATAGTTCAGACCCACACCACACCTGAAGTGTGTGAAATAGGCCCCTACGTAGTGAAGAATGTAAGTGAAAACAACTGTTGTTCAATCCAGAACCGTCTCTCAAACGTGTTGAGTTGCTAGTGCAAATTAACATCTGTAAAATCCAACCAGCTTGCTCCCCTTTCCTAAGAACATCCTTTGAGGGCTGCACAAGGTGGTTATAAAGACAGCTATAGCTCAGGAGCAGAATAAGAAATGATCTAACTGGGATGTTAGGGAATGGATTGAGAGTTTTAAATGGAATTGATTCAGAAATACTGATGAATAAGCTGGCCACTGCAGCAGGTGACCTAGCAAAATTGAAGCGGCTTTTACAGTCATCTCTATTGGCTTTGGGAACTAGCCAGTGGCAGATTTCCAAAGTACTGACTGCCAAAGTGGGAAAAGGTCGGAGGCCTAGACCACAAGCTAATATTAGAAGCACTTGGTACAGTTGAAAATAATGTGTCTTCAGCTTTCAGTTGTATACAAGCACAGTTATAGATACAGGCAACAGCAGCTCTGATCATACAGGAAGGGGGTGAAGGTAATTTTCCAGCAGAAATTCGGAAAGTTGTCTGGGAGAATGTGATTGATTTTGAAAAGAAGTTTCAATCCTGGTGGACTATAGTAAATTTCACCTATGATCCTGCTTCTTATGTGGCAACTGTCTTTGTCCTTACCATACGTAATGCCACTGTTTATGTTATCTGCCCCATCATTGCACTGGGATTAAATAATGAAAAAAGATTGCTCTACCCTTCAGAACATAGGGTGCGGGCAGGAAAGGTGAATGAAAAGTGGCCAACAGTAAAGTTAGAATCCTGCATTACTAGAGAACAACTAGGATTCATTTGTGAAAGCAGTACAATCAATGCCCAAGATGTGTGTCGAGACAGTGAATATAGTATTTGCCACTTTGAGATTCATCCAGTCACTGATCAGAAAACTGTGCTCGTATATACTAGTAAATGTTATGTGTGCCTGAGAGCTGCATGTGCTGCTGTAAAAATTGATAACAACGATGTTATTTTCTCTAGAAGAAATAATTTTAATTTTTGTATTTGTAATTTTGTTAGGATTATCAGGTATGATTTTTCGTACGTGGCCCCAGTGACATCCCACCAGTTGATTAAAACCAATTACCCAATGTAACACAGACTATCACCTACTCCTATTGGGATGGACCTTACATTGATAAAACAATTAATTAAGCACCAAGACCTAGTGGAAATCTTCAAAGAAATCCAAGAAAGCAGAGAAAGCCCTAATTACTGTCCAACATGATAACAAAGAAATAACCAGAATTCGGCAAAGAATAAAACAAAATGCAGATCATCACTGGTGAGATGTGATCTTTGGGTGGTCACCAAATACAATAATCCTTAATAAATGGTGTCATCCCATTGTAGTTTTGTTAATATTAGTTGGACTAAGTTTAGGGTTATCCATTCTATTGCTACTTTGAAATTGGAGAATACTACAGCGAACAGCTGTGCTCACCTCCTTAACAAACGTACATGTTAAAGCATTAAGAGACACTTACTGTCGTAGGCATTTGCATTAGATAAAAGAATTTAGTTATTTCTAGGAAAGCGGGGAAAAGAGACAGAGTAGAAATTTTCCAGAGTAGAAATCCATTTTGATTTAGGAGAAATGTACATCTTTGAGTAAAGTCTGTAGTTGGAAAATATAGCTGTTTAGTCTGACTGGTAAAAAGCCTAAGCTCAGAGAAACTGCTTCAGTGAAGGACAGAGATAAGGGGGTGGCAGGGGACACAGAGACAGAGGAACTGCTATGAGAACAGGCCAACCTGACCTGGGAATTCTTTCTGATAAAGATTAACTTGCGGTAAATGTCCAACCAAATTTGTAAAAATGAATATGTATGAACCTATCGTAAAATTGGATGCATATCTATTTGAGAGGGTGATAAAAAAGGATCTGGAGTTCCCAGAGGGACGCATGTCTTTTAAGGAGAGGAATCTCCACATGCATCCAACACAGTAATAAACATACCAACTTTACAACTTCCACAAAGTCGTGGAGTTGCGTTTATCTCCGCAAAAGAGGCCCCGGGGTCAGCTGGCTCACAGAGACCCTCCTGCACAGCAGGAGATTCCCACTGTGCTCAAAGTTTGCCTCTGAAGACTGAGAGATGAGCTTGTAAAAAATCCCGGAAATTACCAGGGAAAGGGCTTTAACTCCGTTGTTGTCACTAGGTAAAAATCTCCAGTGGGAAAAGAGCCTCACCAGTACACTGGGCGTCTTGTGATGACTTAGTTCATCTAAGAGTAATGAACACCAATTATTGCAGTTTTATTTTCTATTTGGCAAGTGTAAAAGTGTTCCAAATTTTTCAGAATTCTAAAACTACTTTGAAAAATCCTAAACTACAATGGGAAAAGGGAAGAAATATTTGGGGATATTTTTCTACAAAAAATGTTTCTAAATATTTCTAAAATCTTCAGCTGTGTATAAATGTAAAAGAAAGACAAAATGAGGTTGCTTTGTCTCAGGAGCCCCGTGCTCAGCTGCTGCCTGCCCAGCCCTGGCTGTGCCCAGACAAGCAGCTCCCCCAAAGCTGGTGGTAGCACAGACACACCTGAGCTGAACCCCAAAGATGATGCCAGGCTCAGGCCCTTCCCTGGTAGGAGGGCTGCACCTCCTGGCCTGGCTGGACACCAGGGACAGCACCTTTGGGGACAGAGGCTCCTGCTCTGGGTGGTGATACCAACAAGCTGTCCCTAGCAATGAGCTGGTAATGCAGCCGTGGAAGGGACAACGGACACAGGCATGGAGATGTGAGATGACAGGTCCAGTTTCCCCTGGCTGAGTTATTTGGCCAGTCTTGTGAAGCTGCAGAGGCATCCCTGTGGAGAGAGGAGGTGGCTGAGGCCCCAGCTGCCAGTGGCACACAGGGAGCCTCCTGCACAGCAGGGCCCAGAGCTGGCAAGGCTCCCCAGCTTCTCTGGACAATCACAGACTGGCAACAACACCACAGCAGCTTCTCTGGGAATGTTTCCTGTCTACAGCATTAGACTTTTAAAAGAAGGTGTTTGAGGGAAAGGTGAACAAAACACTCACCCTTTTCTCTTCCAGCAAGTCCAAATTTGGACACAGCATAAGATAAAAATAAGCTCCAAAAAAAGCAGGCCTGCCATTAATCCTATCCAGCAGCCTGTTCCCTTACAGAAACCCCTTCCAGGGCCCTTCTGGGAATCCAGAACACGTGTGGTGGGGCCAGCTGCACCTGTGGGAGCAATGGGGAGCGTGAGCCCGTGCTGGGCTGCACTGCTGAGCTGGCAGCACGGTGGATGCGGGCAGGATGTTCTCCGTTTCCCCCAGAGCTGGGGCCTGCAGGCACCTTGTCGCCCCTTGGCACAGGCTGTGCCACCCAACAAAGCCCAGCAGGCCGGGAGGAGAGCCCAGAGGCAGCGCAGCTGCTTGGGCAGTGGCTGCTTGGAGGGACATGGGCCAAAGCTGTCCCTGAGCAGCCACTGCCAGCCCTGGCCCTCCCTGCCCCGTGACAGCTCCCCCAGCCCAAGGAACTGACTGACACAAACTCCACAGCCAGCAAAGAGATTGTCCCAGTAATTGTCTGCTGCTCTTCTTCCCTGCAGTTGATCCCAGAAACATCCCTCACACTGCTCTAAATGCCCACACATGGGCTGACCAGCCCCTATGCTTTTCCAGTCTGCTCTCTGAAATTTTGCAACAAATCCACCAATAAATTACAGGTTACCTCTGTGAATTGCACTCTGCAGTTTCCTTCATTTTTTTTCCCAATAGCTGGAAGTTCCTGCCGATGGTAATGGTCTTGAGGATCTCTGGTACTTTACAGCAATTTTTTTGTACTGAGACAGATGAAACAGCCTTACTGGTTTTACTTTTGGCAGGTCTGGTTTCTTCCTTAGCGTGATGGTTTACTTATTATCTACATGTAAACTTATTTTTATTTATATCTTTTTGTTCCCCAAGCAATTATTTTGACAATCTGTCATTCACTTCTTAGTCACTGTTACATGTATGAACAATTTTGAATCTCTTTCTATAGGAATAGAAAGCTGTATTTGTAATTTTGATCGCACTCTGGCTTCACACCACAGGCCTGATTTGTGGCTCAATGCCTGGATGCCTGTCTGAATTAAAACAATGTTTGTGAGGCAGCTGAAGAGCTTAGACCTCAGAGATTAAAATTCCTGGGAGGAGAAGAAAGAAGAAAGTATAAAATTGTGTTTCAAAGGCTGTTTTTTCACTTCTAGTATGCCAGAAGTGTGGTAGACTACACATGTCTTCAAGTGCCATTTAATTCCAGAACAACTCTCTACAGTGCCAGACACCAGGACAAATTACTCAAGACTTTGCCTCCCAATGCATCAGCTTTAGTTCTAGTGAGAGGTAGGCCTTAATTCCTGTCCGATTAGAGCAAATCCACAAAGCAACCTTGCCACTGTGTGAATGGCAAGAAGAATTTGCTTGTGAACAGGTGAATATGTCCCGCTCAATCATGACCAAAATTTGCCTTGACTTGGAAGCAAGTAGACAAGGAGCAATGCAGTATTTAGGTTTTATCTAGTGATAAATGGGGCAAGAAGCTGTACAACTTCCCTGTTTTACAGGACACAAGTACTGATACAGCCAATAATGCGCCCACATGAAGGGATCTTCAGGACATTGCTTTATTTCTTAACCAGGAATAGGCAGCAAAATGGTGGCACTTATCTGAGCTGGAAGCCGTGTTCCTCTCCTGTTTTTCCTTTATTGGAATTACCAATGTTATAAATGATCAAATCATGAGCCAAAATTGTCAAAAATTTAGCAAAGGTTTATTAATTTGTCTGTGAATTTTGGTCCTTGAAACCACCACAGCCAAAGAGACAGCATCGAGCCCAGGAAAGCCGCCGGGTGAACCTGTATCTGACCTCCCGAGTGTCAGAGTCTACCCAGTTCACGCACGCTGCTTCTTGCAACGAGGTTTTATGCAGTTTATTCTGCCCGAGGCAAAGATGACCAAATTTCCTTTGTATCTCTTCACATGCATTGCTGTTTCTTTCCATGGGCAGAGCTGGACAAAGGCCGAGTCCAGGTGTGCCATCGGCGTTAATTGGGTCCAGGGATGCCGTGTATTCAGCTGCACCAATTTGGCACCACTGACTATCTTGATAGATGCAACTGGCAAGGTGATAATCATTCTTAGGTGGCTCCCCATGACTCAAGAAACCAGTGATCATCGCCATGGAAGCTTCTATTCTTACGTTAAGGTGTTGACCATTATCTTAACTTGTGTCCAGGAGCTAGTTGAATCTAAATAGAGAGCTGCTCCGAGCCAAGATGGTCAAAGATATGATTTTGGATTTCACAATATTTTATACCATTCATTAACAGCATGAATTATCCCTACCATATATTACACCAATACTACTGATGGCACATGCCTTGGCTTGTCTGGCCCCTGCAGCTGAACCAAATAGCAGCAACTGTGATGTTCCACCCCAGAGACACTTGCGGCCAGATGGATTTGCAGCTGGGCACGTGGGAACAAGTCCAGCCATGCCGGGACTCCGGTGCCGTTGGGATGGAGCTTCCTCCCCTGGAGGGTCTGCTCCTCAGGCTTCCCTCTGCCAGAGAAGCTTTAAGGCGGTAGTGAAGGAAAGGAGTCGGTTCTGATGGAGGGTTTTAATCCAGAGCTTTATTCTGGCCCACAGGCCACTGAATCCAGCAACTGCTCCAATGGAACTCCTGGACCGCATGGTTGCTCGTCCTTTTCCCCGAGGGAGGGGAGGAAGGAAGGGATAGGGAACCCACCAACCTGGGACAAGAGAGGAGATCTCGAGGGACAAATGACACCTAGATGGCCCAATGCCTGCCCTGCCCCCCAGGGTAGAGGGCATCTTTTGAATCTGCCAATCACTCAATGCCCTTCTGGAATTGCAGGATTGGCAGCCAGTGCTCAGCAGGGGTCAGGGTGGGGAAAGGAGGGATGATGGACACACCTGGGAGGGAATCTTTAGGGGAGAAACCCGGAGTTCTGGGGTAAACCATGAAATCACACTGCAACACTCCTGCAGCACACTGTCTGTTATTTGCAGACTTCACTGCCTAGACCATGAATGCTCTCAGGGCCAATTGCTAAAGGACACAAGTCCCAAAATACAGGTGCCACATAATCACCCCAGCACTAATCCAGCACTGCTTTGATGGTGCCCAGGAGCACAGAATGGCTTGGCTTGGAAGGGACATTTAAAGGCCATCTAGTCCAATGCCCTGCAGTGAGCAGGGACACCTTTAAGTAGGTCAGGTTGCTGAGAGCGTGAGCTTGAATGTCTGCAGGGATGGATGTCCACCTCTTTGGGAAACCTGTGCCAGGCTTTCAAAACCTACAGTAAAAAAAATGGGTTTCTTTTGTCCAGTCTGAATCAACCATCTTTTGGACTAAAAGCATTCCATCTCGGTCTGCTCACAAAAGGCTCTACTAAAAGTTCTGTCCCATCTCTTTTACAAGCCTCCTTAAGGAACTGAAAGGAAGCAATGAAGTCTCCCTGGAGTCTGCTCTCTTCAAGGCTGAACGCCACCAGCTCTCCCAGCCTGTCTCCAAAGCAGAAGGGCTCCAGCCCTCAGAGCAATTTGTCCCTCCTCTGGACTAGATCCAACAGGACCATGGCCTTCCTGTGTGGGGAGCCCAGAGATGAGTGCAGTAATCTGTCGCGATACAGACAGAGACAGTACAAAGCAACACACTCCATTTCCAGAAGGCTTCAAACACTGTTTTTATTCTAGCATGCATGCTTGTTCTACATTCTTACAAAGCTCATAATTTACACTTTACTCACTGATCACGAGAGGCAAGCAAAGTGCTTCTTGGAATAAGCAGTTACAAGTTTACCTTATTTATCCTACTTTCTTTCTTGCTTTCAGTGTAAAAAAACTTGATAATAAATGCTTTGAGGGGTAAACCTGGATCCTCTTGCCAAAGTTCTCAATGGCTCACAGAGGTCACTGTAAAACCTCTTCCACAGTACTCCAGATTGGGTCTCACCAAAGCAGAGGGATGGAATCACCTCCTTCAAGCTGCTGGGAACTCTCCTTTGGATGCACATGGCTGGCTCATGTGCAGCCTCTCATCTTGCAGCACCCCCAAGTCCATCTTGGCAGGGCTGCTCTCCATCCCTTCATGGCCCAGCCTGTGAGATCAGCAGGGCTGGGACTGTGTCACAGCCCTTGGACAGGGCAGCTGGGAACGATGAGCTCCCTACCAAAGAAGGCAGATCCCACTCCCCACACAACTCCACCCTGGCCATGAGGTCACAGCAGGCTCTGAGGTCACAGAGGTGCCAGAGCCCCGTGGTTGCACAGCAGCACAAGGAGCGAGCAGTCAGTGCTTGAGCACAACTGTTGCGGCAGCAGCAGCGGCGGTGGCAGCAGTGGTGCTGACATTGGGACAGCGGTGTCAGGACAGCGGTGGCAGCAAGAGCTGCGGGACTGGCAGAGAGCAAGGCAGCATGGCCCTTGCTCTGCGCCCCTTCCTCCTGCTCCTCCTGGCCGTGGCCCTGCCTGCCAGGGCTGCCCAGGCTGCTCCGCTGCAAGCGCGGCGAGCAGGTGAGCCGGCAGCCTGGCTCCCCTTTCCCGGGACAGCGCTCCCTGCTCCCCGGGAACTGCTGGGGATGGTTTTCCCCAGGCCTTCAGGGAGGGTTTCCTCTGGGGGAGGGAGACAGCCCCCACGGGCCCTTGGCTGGCCCTGTTTCCTCTCCAGGGATGTGTCACAGGGCCGGCAAAGAGGGTGCAGAGTGACCAGGAGCCAGCCCAGAGCTCCCCAGGCCCCTGTTCAGCTCTGGATTGTCCATTCATATCTGGCTCCCACAGCCTTACCCTACCACCTTAGAGTGCCCAGGTCCCAATAGCAGAGGGGGGATCCCAGGACACCATGGAAATGGGTTTGGGTGTTTGCTTCCCTCTAGATGAGCTTGCTAGGAAGGTTTCTCCAGCAGCTTGGCTCCATGAAGATTTGAAGCCTCTAAAGCCTCCTGCAGGTATGTTGTCAATGTTCCCCTCAGAGGATAATCCTTGACAATCTGGCAGGAACCTGGTTACAGAAGTTGCTGTGGCTGTTGGGTTACAGGAGTGTCTGCAGGGAGGACTTATCAAGATCCTCTCCTGGTTGCTGCTCACAAGCCCAGTTCCCATCGCAGGGGTGAGTAGTGTGTCCCTGCTGACCCCATGGGCTGAGCCCCGCTTCTGTGGAATCATTTCATCTGACATGCAAACACTTCTCTTAAGGTCCTCTGAGAAGGAGGAACAAGCCTGGAGGAGACAAAAAGTCTCTAGAGGTATCCAGACCCATGGCCAGGATCCTGAGTGACCTGGAAAGACGCCATGGTGGGTTCATTTCCCTCAGCCTTGTCCTGGGGCTCAGCAGCCGGGGGCTTTGGCTGCACATCTGGACACGCCGTGCCCGGCACAGCGGGAAGGGATCCATGGCAGCCTCGCTGCCCCGCTGCTGCTTCCACGCCCTGCAGGGCTGTTTGCCAGCCTGGCCTGGCTGCAGCTTCTCCCCAGCCTCTGCAGGAAGGCATTGGGCATCAGCTGACAGGCAGACCAAACTGCACCATGGTTCATACATGCCCTGAGATCCCCTGCAATTGATTGGACCATGGGGAGATCAGGAATGACAGCAGTTTTGAGAAGGGCAAATCCTGGCCAAACCCAAAAGTTTTTATGATTTCCTGCTCCTTATCCATCAGTTTGACCTGTATTGCCTCCTGAAGATGCCGCCTCCCAGAAAGGGGAACATCTCCATCTAATTTAGCTGTCTCTTTTTCTTTCTCCAGAGATGAACCGAAAGTCTGTGCCGAAAACAGCATTTCCTGCAGGAAGCAGGGGCTCATTGGCAGCCTCTGCTGCAGGAAGGGAGGTGATGCCCAGCACAGTCACAGGAGGTAATTGCTGTGCCTCTGGGCCTGAGCCCTGCTGAGGCTTGAGCTGCCATCTTGGCTGTGCGTCAGTGCCTGCCCTCCAGGGATGTCAGACAGGCCCTGCAAAGAGGGTGCAGAGTGACCAGGAGCCAGCCCAGAGCTCCCCAGGCCCCTGTGCAGCTTTGGCCTTGTCCATTCACATCTGGCTCCCACAGCCTTACCTGATCCCCTTGCAGTGCACAGTTCCCATAGGCAGAGGGGGATCCCAGCACACCATGGAAATGGGTCTGGTCTGTGCTCCCTTCCAGATGAGAGTGGTGCCGTTGCTTTGCCAGCAGCTGGAATGGAAGATGGTTTGGAGCACTTGGGAGCTTCTGCAGGTAAGTTCTGATAGAATAATCATTGACAATCTGGCAGGAACTGTGTGACAGAAGCTTCTGTGGCTCTTGAGTTTCAGGTGTGTCTGCAGGGAGGATCTTCCCAGGTCCTTTGGTGGATGTTGCACACAAGCCCAGCTCCCATCGCAGGGGTGAGTAGTGTGTCCCTGCTGACCCCACGAGCTGAGCCCTGCATCTGTGGGATCTATTCCTGGTGAAATAAAAATACTTTCTCTTAAGGTCCTCTGAGAGGGAGGAAAACACCTACAAAACAGAATGTGCCCGTGGAGGAATCCAAACAACTGGAACAAATCCTGATTGACCTGGAGAGGCACCGTGGTGGGTGCATTTCCCTCAGCCTTGTCCTGGGGCTCAGCAACCGGGGGCTTTGGCTGCACATCTGGACACGCCGTGCCCGGCACAGCAGGAAGGGATCCATGGCAGCCTCGCTGCCCCGCTGCTGCTTCCACGCCCTGCAGGGCTGTTTGCCAGCCTGGCCTGGCTGCAGCTTCTCCCCAGCCTCTGCAGGAAGGCATTGGCCATCAGCTGACAGGCAGCCCAAACTGCACCATGAGCCTGGGTTTTCCCATTCTCTGGGCAGATCCGGAGTGGCAGATCTTTGGAGGAGAGAGGGCCCTGTGGCAGCCCCAAGAGCCTTGGCCTTTCCCTGGTCCTTATCCATGTCTTTCACAAGTGGTATCTCCTGAAGATGCCACCTCCCCCGTGGGCAGCAGCTCGACGTGATGTGGCTGTCCCTTTTCCTTTCTCCAGAGATGGACCAAAAGTCTTTCCAGAAGGCAGCACATCCTGGAGGACGCAATGTACCTGTACTAGCCACTGATACAGGACGTGACGAGATGCCAGATAGTGCCACAGAAGGTGATTGCTGTGCCAGGCTCAGCCGGTCTGGGCAGTTCTGCTGGGGTCCCCCTGTGTGGGACATGTCCTGAAACCTGGGAGCGATTGCATGGGGTGCCCATGGTGGGGAAAGGGCAGAGGGGGAGAGCAAGGCTCCTTTGTGTTTTTAGAGGGCCTGGGTGTGTGTCCCTGGGGCTGGGGGAGCTGTCACGGGACAGGGAGGGCCAGGGCTGGCAGTGGCTGCTCAGGGATGGCTTTGGCCCGTGTCCCTCCAAGCAGCCACTGCCCAAGCAGCTGCGCTGCCCCCGGGCTCTCCTCCCGGCCTGCTGGGCTTTGTTGGGTGGCACAGCCTGTGCCAAGGGGCGGCAAGGTGCCTGCAGGCCCCAGCTCTGGGGGAAACGGAGAACGTCCTGCCCGCATCCACCGTGCTGCCAGCTCAGCAGTGCAGCACAGCACGGGCTCACGCTCCCCATTGCTCCCACAGACGTTATCACTGAAACAGGAATATATGTCCCGGATCCAGTGCACCTCCCAGAAATTGTCTGCCCCCAGGATGTGCGCAGAAAGTGCATGATAGGCACAGTGGTGATAGTGTTCACTGTGCCACTTGTGCTGCTAGGCTGCTATCTTGGCATTCGCAAGGTGCAGGAGAAAAGACGGTCAGTTGCTGATTTTTCTCCACGGTTTTCTTATAACTCTGCTCCATAGCACTGGTAGCCTGACTCGTTGTCGTGCTGCTGTGGAGTTGTGGCCAGTCTGATATTCCAAAGAGCTCTGCTGAGGGTTCTGCTGCTGCCCTGAGCTTTCATTGGCCTCCTCATTGCTGGGCCTTGTCCTGGGGGCCCGCTGGGGCTGCAGCCAGTGCTGGCTCCCACTGAGGCTGCCTGGCCAAGAGCAGCCCCAGGGGCACAGGGCAGAGGCACAGCAAGTTCTCAGCAGTGTTTGGGCAGCACAGTTCAGGACAGGACAGTGCTTATTTAGTAGCTCATATATAGTTTCATCGGATTTGCTCCAGTTCAGTGTTAAAACAAATCCAACCTGATGAAGGTTTGGCTTTGGCCGTGAAACTTTGCTCTTTGTGTGCGCCCTGTTTTGGATTGATTCCCAATCAGTCTTGGAGCCACTTTTGGGGGAAGGCTCATCCCAGCCCTGAGCCTTGGCAGTTCAGGCCTCAAAGGGACAGCTGAGGCTGCAGTGCATATGACTGGGCATCGGGGCTGCATTATCCAAGGGCTTGGGAAGTTTAAATTACTGTAATTTTTCTATATGCTTTTTTTCTATGAAATTTGTTCACTTTTTCTAATTTTAGTTAAAAAAAAATTTTTTTCCAGTGCTTTTTACAGTTATTTGATATTGTGAATGCTGCCATGATTATCCCATGGCTGAATTAGAAGACTGTAAGTATCATAAAATGGAATAATTTTTACACTCCTATGTCTTTCACAGGCTCATGAAACTTTTGTTGCTTTGATGTGACCAACAGAAGAGTTCTGCTCTGCTTTTAATTCAAACAAGCAGCAGGGCTGGAACCTGTTGAGAGGAGTCTCTTCACAGCTACAGCAGCCTGCAAGGTTTCTTTGTTGAGGAATATAAATCTTTATTTTATGAATATATTTGTCTTGGTTTGGAAAGACAGGTGCCTGCTAAGGAAGGCAGTAGCGTCCCCTGAAATGGAGAATGTACCCCCTTTGAATTGTTATAAATTTTAAATTAAGGGCCTCAGGCAAAAAAATGTGGGAGCAGGAAATAACAGTTCTTTAACAGGGAAGAAAATAAAAGTATAAAATAAACAATGCAGTAAACTAAAACAACTCTGACAGAGTCAGAACACAACCCGACACCCAGTGGGTCAGGGTGTTGGTAGCAGTCCAAGTGGAATTATGGCTGCAGTCCTCCTGGAGTGTCAGGTGTTGTTCTGCTGGAGCAGGAATCCTGTAGAAAAGGCTGTAGTCTTCCTCTGAAGATCCAGGGGAAGAAGAGGCAGCTGCTGTTTTTCTGGGAAAGCCAGTGGAGAAGCTGTCTTGGTGTTCCAGAATCTCCACATTATATCTCTGGCAGGAATTTCCTCTGGGGCAGAGCATCTCTGACTGGGATGCTGTAGTTCTTATCAGTCATGCAGTGACATTCAATAGCCTGTTATCAGCAGATGTTTGTGTCCCCGCCCCCTCCCCCAAGGCAGGAGTGGGTGTGGAAGAGATAAGGCAAACTGGCCACTTAACAGAAGACAGCTGCCATACAGATAGAAAACATATTGCTTTGCAGTCTGGGACACTATGCACCCCTTATTCTATTGCCATCTGCATCACAATGAAACTTGACACACAACTCTAACTTAATACCAGGTTTTTCTGTGGTACACAAGGATCTTCATTTTCCTGCATTACCCACCAAGTGTAACCATGTTCTTGAGCAAAAACAATTCCATGGATGGGTTTTTCTTTGCCTGAAGTGGGATTAATCCAAACAGTCTTTCCCAAAATACCTTTCATATGTACAACAGGGACATTATTTCCGTCCACTGTGTGCAGGGGTTCAGACTGGGCAGGACCAGCTCAATTGATGGACCCTTGGGTGTTGATCATCCAGGTGACTTTTGCTAAGTTCATTTCCCTGTTTGTAAAAGTCTCCTCCCCAGGTGCCTTCAGGGTAGTCTTAAGAAGTCCATTGCACCATTCACCTTTCCTAGCAGCTGGTGCATCATAGAGGATATCCATTCAATGCCATGTTCCCTGGCCCAGGTGTTGATAAGGCCGTTCTTGAAATGGGTCCTGTTGTCCAACTCAATCCTTTAAGGGGTGCTGTGTCTCCACAGAACTTGCTTTTCAAGGCCCAGGATGGTGTTCCAGGCAGTTGCATGAGACACAGGGTAGGTCTCCAACCATCCAGTGGTGGCTTCCACCATGGTCAGCACGTAGCGCTTGCCCTGGCGTTTCTGGGACAGTGTGACGGAGTCAATCTGCCAAGCCTGCCCATACTTGGACCACCACCCCTACCCTACCATAGGGGCTTCACCTGCTTGGCCTGCTTGATGGCAGCACATGTCTTACAGTCATGGATAACCCTAGAAATACTGTCCATGGTTAAATCCACCCCTTGGTCTTGTGCCCACTTAGAGGTGGCATCTCTGCCCTGATGGCCTGAGGCATCATGGCCCCATCAAGCTAGGAACAACTCCCCCTTATGCTGCCAATCTAAGTCTGTCTTCAACACCTCTATTTTTGCTGCCTGATCTACCTGTTCATTGTTTCGGTGTTCCTCATTAGCCCGACTCTTGGGGACATGGGCATCTACATGATGGACTTTCACAGGTAGCTTCTCCAATCGAGCAGCAATTCATCTGCAGCCCAGACTGGTTTTCCCCTATGCTGCCAGTTGACCTTTTTCCACCTTTCCAGCCAGCTCCACAGAGCATTGGCTACCATCCACAAATCAGTATTAAGGCAGAGCTTTGGCCACTTTTCTCTCTCAGCAATGGCCAGGGCCAGCTGAACAGCTTTGAGTTCAGTAAGTTCCTTGAACCACCTTCTCCTTTAGCAGTTTGTGCAACCTGTTGTGGGGGGCTCCATACGGCTGCTTTCCACTTCCAGTTCATCCCTACGATGCGACAGGAACCGTCAGTGAAAAGAGCGTAGCGTGTTTCCTCTGCTGGTAGATGGTTGTATGGTGGAGCTTCTTCAGCACGTCTCACTTGCTCTTGTTCACCAGTGAGACCAAAGTTTTCACCTTCCAGCCAGTTTGTAATTATCTCCAAAATCCCACAGCAATTCAGGTTTCCAGTATGGGTGTGCTGTGTGATAACAGCAATCCATTTGCTCCATGTGGTGTCAGTGGCATGGTGGGTAGTGGGAATCTTTGCTTTGAGCATCCACCCCAGCACTGGTAGTCAGGGTGCCAGGAGGAGTTGTGCTTCCATGCCAATCACCTCCGAGGCAGCCTGGACTCCTTCATAGGCAGCCAAGATTTCTTCTGTTGGAGTGTAGTTGGCTTCAGATCCTCTGTAACTTTGACTCCAAAATCCCAGTGGTCGACCCCAAGTCTCCCCAGGCACCTTCTGCCAAAGGCTCCAGGACAAGCCATGGTTCCTGGCTGCAGAGTAGAGCACATTCTTTACCTCTGGTCCTGTCCTGACTGGGCCAAAGGCTACTGCATGAGCGATTTCCTGCTTAATCTGGGCAAAAGCTTGTTGCTGCTCAGGGCCACAGTGGAAATCATTCTCTTGCAGGTGACAAGGTAAAGAGGGCTCATGATCTGAACTGTACTCAGGAATTGGCATTCTCCAAAAACCGATGGTGCCTAGAAAGCTTGTGTTTCTTTCTTGCTGGTTGGTGGAGACATTGCTGTGATCTTACTGATGACCTCAGTGAGAATCTGACACTGTCCATCTTGCAACTTTACTCCCAGGAACTGGATCTCTCGGGCACGTCCCTTGACTTTACTCTTCTTGATGGTGAAGCTGGCTTCCAGGGGAATCTAGAGGATCCTCTCTCCTTTCTCAAATACTTCCATTGCTGTGTTCCCCCACACAATGATGTCATCAATATATTGCAGATGTTCTGGAGCCTCACCCTTTTCCAGTGCAGCCTGGATCAGTCCATGGCAGATGGTGGGGCTGTGCTTCCACCCCTGGGGCAGTCGGTTCCAGGTGTACTGCACTCTCCTCCATGTGAAGGCAAACTGAGGCCTGCATTCTGCTGCCAGAGGAATGGAGAGAAACGCGTTAGCAATGTCTATAGTGGTGCACCACTTTGCTGCCTTGAACTCCAGCTCGTACTGGAACTCCAGCATGTCCAGCCCAGCAGCGCTCAGCCGTGGAGTCCCTTCATTCAAGGCACAATATTCCACAGTCAATCTCCATTCTCTGTCAGACTTGCACACAGGCCAGATGAGACTGTCGAAGGGTGAGTGGGTTTTGCTGACCACCTCCTGGCTGTCCAGCTCACGGATCATTTTGTGGATGGGGATCACAGCATCTTGATTCGTCCGATACAGCCGGCGGTGCACTGTCGAGGTGGCAATTGGCACTCGTTGCTCTTCTACCTTCAGGAGTCCTACTGCAGATGGGCTTTCTGATAGTCAGGGCAAGGTGTTCAACTGCTTAATGTTCTCTGCCTCTACAGCAGCTATTCCAAATGCCCATCTGAGTCCCTCTGGGTCTTTGTAATAGCCATTCTGGAGAAAGTCTATGCCCAGAACACAGGGGGCCTCTGGGCCAGTCACAATACGATCTTTTTTCCACTCTTTCCCAGTCAGGCTCACCTCGGGTCCCAACAGGATCAATTGCAGTGATCCCCCTGTCACCCCGGCAATGGAAACAGGTTTTGCCCCCCACATGTCCTGATGGTATCAGGGCACACTGTGCACCAGTATCAACTAAGGCATCGTATTTTTGTGGCTCTGATGTGCCAGGCCAGTGGATCCACAACATCCAGAAGATCATGTTTTCCCATGCCTTTCCCTGGCTAGAGGCAGGGCCCCTCTAACCCTGGGTATAAGTGGTAGAGATATCTTCAAGAGGATCTGAAAGATCATACTCAGCAGCTCGGTCATGGGAGGTTGAGGCTACCTTTACTGGAATTCCCTCAGTTAGTGTTTCCCTCCTTGAGTTGACTCACCCGTACTGCCAGGACAGAAGTGGGTTTCCCATCCCACCTTCCCATATCTCTCCCATGGTTACACAGAAGGAACCACAGGTCAGCCCGTGGGGTGTACCCTCTCTATCTAGCTGGGGAATGTTGGGCTCTGACTCTGGGGCCTGTGAGTGGTACTGGTGCTATGTGGGAACTGTTCCTCCTCACCTCCTCCCTCATCTCCTCTCTGAGTTCTTGGACAATGGCAGAGACATGAGCCTGCATTGGGCCATTGATCATACTCACACAATTTCTAAGCTTGGTGGCCACAGAACCCACTGTCTCTTGGTTGGTGTTGGCATTAATTGTTGCAATGAAGGTGGTGTATTGAGATGGCCCCAGATTTGCCAGACTCCACAACATTTGGCCTGCGCACCTGACCTTGTTGGGGTCATTTTCATGCTGTCCATCCCTCCCAAAGAGTACCTCCAATACTGCCACTTCTCTCACCTGTTGGATCCCCCCCTCAAGGGTCTTCCAGCACATTCTATGGTGGTGCTCCTGCACTGTCTCCCTGTGGACAAACCTGTGGAATCCCAGGGCACCAGGAATATTTCTCTGTCTGCTCTGGAGTGCCCTGACCCCCAGGGAAGCTCTGACTTTGAGGGCACTCTCTCTAGCTGGCGAAAGGCTCATGTGGTGTCTTTTGTCTACTGGAGATTTCAGTTTCCATTGGCAATAAGAGCATAGAGGGGTCTGGCGATCAGTCCATAATTATAAACCCACAGCTGGCACTACCCTACCATGCCTAAGAAGGTTCAGAGTTCCTTCATTGTCTGGGGTTTCAGGGTTTGGCATACGGCTTCTTTGCCTTAAAGTCTGCTGCTCAGCACTCACTTCTTACTCTAGGTAGATTACCTTCTGTTTCACTACCTGTGCCTTTTTTTTTTGAGACTCTGCGTCCTTGGAGTCCTAGGAAATTCGAAAGGCTTACCGTCCAGGCTTCTCCTGCTTCCCTTGTCCGAGTGGCTACTAGAAG
Organism: Melospiza melodia melodia; assembly: GCF_035770615.1. Classification (NCBI taxonomy): domain Eukaryota; kingdom Metazoa; phylum Chordata; class Aves; order Passeriformes; family Passerellidae; genus Melospiza; species Melospiza melodia. The sequence continues at coordinate 1,416,204 of NC_086203.1, read as the reverse complement.
ATCGTCTATGTACTGCAACAGCCTCCTTTCCTCTTGTGGAGCTTCCCGGGACTCTGGGTCTTTGCAAGCTGTTCTCTAATCGGAGTGGGGAATCTTGAAGCCTTCAGGCACATGGACTATGTGAGCTTGAGTTTGAATGCAAAAAATTTTCTGGCTGGCTTCGTGGATAGGGAGGAAAAGAGGGCATCTCTTAGGCCTAAAACAGGGAACTAGGTTAGCTCAGGTGTTAAACAAGTTAGTAAGGTATATGGATTTGCTACCACAGGGTATAAATTCTGTGTTATCTTATTAACAGTCCTTAATCTAGTACTATCAATTATTGGGCTGATTCTTTCCTTATCTTCTTTTTGAGGGTACTACTCAGTTCTCACTAGTTGTGTTCTTTCTTTAAGCTTGATGCTCATGGGGGAGCATCTTTCAGTCTCTCTGGTACACCAGAGGCTTATACCCTTGAAAACACTTATTTACTTATTCTAATATCTCTTTACTAATGTCTTTCTTAATTTCAGTGTCTGTTAATGTTAAGCCTAACATCTTTATATCATTTGCTTCTAGAGTAACCTTTCTCATTTGAGAATGTTTAGTAAATTGAGCAAATTGTACAAAAGCTTTTAGGTACGCATAGTACACATGTTACTTTAAAGGTTTGCACAAGTATGCTTTCTCAGACTGGCCAGTTGTTCATTCCCCACACTACAACATAAACATTCTCCACAGGTACTAAAGCTTTATTAAAACTGAATATACGACCCTTGTGTCGACAAAAATTCTTCCCTTTTTGGGAGGTCATCTTTACTCTTCCTCCCTTACCTTGGGAGGAGCTTTTAGCAAATCATATGTACTCATTTTGTGAACTGTGATTGCTTTGCATTTCAGCATGATAATCTTTGCCTGATTTCATACGTTGCTATCTTATGCTGCATGCTGAACAACATGTTTGATTTGCTTTCTCTTTGCCTTGTTTCCTTATTCAAGGGCCAAGACTGGAGGGAGGTCTGATCTTACAGTCTCGTTGCCATTCTGGGTGATTTCTTAAAACAAAAAGACATTTCAGCATACAAAAACTCTATCTCATTTATCTTCTTATTTTAAAACAGTACTAACAGCAATGAAGTATTATAAATCTTTTTATTTTCTGAGCTGCTCTTACTGGCAACCTCCTCCCGGCGAGCCCCTCCCAAAAGGGGCTAATTTAGGAACCTCTTTGCTCCGGTCAGTTCTCATTATTTATTTCTCCTTGCCCTATCTCGCTTCCACTCAAACCTTTTTACAGACCTTCACAGTAGTTTCTCAACTTTCCTCCTATACACACAGCTCCAGGTGGCAGGTATCAGATGTGGTTCTCCCACACAAGCTCTAAGACCTTAGGTTCTGAATCCGCTTGACCAGAAACTTCTAATTTACACTCGGGGCATGTGCCCTGTCAGCAAAACAGCAATACCAGTGTTTCTCATAAACACCACACTGCAATAATAACTGCACATCCAGCTTTTGCTCACAGGTCATTCCCGTGTTCCCTGGGGAGACGGGGCAGCCAGAGCTGTCCCTGTGCCCAGGGGACAGCCACTGTCACCTCACACAGCATGCTAATCAAAAACATGACATAGACACTATGTTCTGATCAAACAAAATATGTCTTTTCTAGTTCTCTTCTTGCACAATCTAATTAAGTACTGTGCCTACTTACACTTCTTTTACTGCTTTGCAAAAAGGCTGTGCTAGTCACAGCCGAAACTCTGATATGCTCACAGACACGGACACATGCACCCACACCCCCCCTTTATCTCAAATTTGCTAGAGCCAAGGCTTGAATTGCTGTGAGGGGGGGAATTCTTGGAATTCCTTTAACTCGCTTTATCGTAGTTAAGCATAAATCACTGTACTATAGTTCTCCTATGTAAAATGCTACTCCTGTTGCAACAAAAGCTTAAAATCTCACCAACACTACTATACAATCTGAGAATCAAATTACCATAATGCAGCAGAAGAAAATCCCCACACAAAATCACTGGGAAAGGGCATATCTCTCAAAGTGCTCACTTTTCTCAACACAACAGAGCATACCATAATTCAGCATTTACTCACATCAATTTTTCTTGGACACAATCAAAATAACAGCACACAGTCTAGAGATCAAATACAAACATCCAAGGCAAAGGAACTCTCTGAGCTCATACTCACGGTTAAAATGTACTAAATCTACACAAATCACTACATTTAAACACAATAAATACCATCACTGACATTCCTCCACTCGCTTCTCCACAGGGCACTTCTCTCCCTGCCCCCGCAGCCCGCTGCAGCCGGCGCCTCAGGCTTTACTCAGCTGCTTCAAACACGGGTAGTACTCACCCCCCCACACTGTACGGCACTGTAGATCTACTCTCTTTTATACACCATACACTTATACACTTGCACGATTAGAAACACAGTACACTGACCACACAATGCACACATTAACCATACAGCAACACAGCGTCCGGACATCACACACACACATACAAAGCACACACGGGCTCAACAGTTCCGCTCTATCAGAACTATGAACTCCCAACACACATACACGGGTTCACCCGGCTCACCCTAGAGCCTCTAGCAGTTCTGCTCTATCAGAACAATGAACCCCCAACACACACATACACGGGTTCACCCGGCTCACTCCCAGAACTGCTTGCGGTCTGCTCTATCAGAACGATGAACCCCGTCTCTAATACAGCTGCTCTATCAGCTGAACCCAGACGTCTCTGGGTGGTTTATTCCCTTGCTCTCCTTTCCCTCCCCCAGGGGCATCTCAGTACATACCGTATCTTCCTCCGCAGGCCAGCAGGTCCTTGTCTGTCCTCGCAGGTGGCAAGTTGAGACGAGCGGAGCCCCACAGGAAAAAATCCTAGGGCGCGCCTTGGAGGTCCGTCTATCCCCCCTGCCCCTGCAGGGACAGAGAAATCCTGCCTGGCTTGCCATAATATTTTGCGGAGAAAAGAAGAAACATCACAACTTTATAAAAGTTGTAGAGCCCGGTATGCTTTTATTATGATGCGCGCCGGACGCAAGCCCCCAAAAAGGCATGCGTACCTCTGAAGACCTCAGGTCTTCTTTTATCCCCCTTCCAAATGCATATGCATACAGTTTCACAATAAGTTCATACATATTCATTCAGCGTGAAATTTAGCACCAGTTCTTCTTTATCAAAGGAATTTCTAAGTCGGGGGCAAATCGACCTTGTGGTCTTTTCTGTTTTTCTTTCTCTGTCTCCTTGCTGTCTCTGCATGCGAGATTTTCCTTCAGTTTTGGTCTCACAGACTTTTCACCTTTCTTAGACACTTCACCTAATTCAGAATGGATCTTTACTCTGTCTCATTGTAACCAACAGAAGAGTTTTTCTCTGCTTTTAATTCAAACAAGCAGCACAGACGGAACCTGTTGAGAAGAGTCTCTTCACTTCATTGCTAAAGCAAACAGCCTGGGTTCTTTATTGAGCAATATAAAATCTATATTTTATGTGTAGACTCCTGTCAAGTGACTGATAGATATGAGGGATTTGGACTCTTTGGGATGTACTGACCAGCTGTGCATTGGCTCTGCGAATCTCAGTCTGTAATAATCAATCTCTTTCAGAAGACAATGTGCAGTTTCTTCCTGGCACTCACTCTTGCATTTGTACTCAAAACCACTTCTTGAAAGAAATTTACAACGGCTCTTTATGCTCCCTTAGATGACTTTTCTCTCTTTCTCCGGAGATGCCGATGAAAACCGGGATGATTGCATTAAAAAAGCTGCAAAGCAGATCCTGGAGAAGAGGGCATACATCTGCTCCCACCCTCTGGACAGGACCTTCTGATCCCTCCCTGACAGCAGGCACTCATCACTGTCAGTCAGGGAGGAATTTGCTGCAGTTTCCATATTTGACAGCTTAAAATGATCTGTTATTTACTGTCTTTAATCAATGTAATTGTACAAAATAAAACTTCTTTCTAAACACTACTTCATAGGATAAGGATAAATAAAGAGATTTAATTTAAAGCTGAAATTATTTTGTCAGATAGATAGATGGGTAGATATATCGGAAGATAGGTAGATACTTAGATCGCTAGATAGTTAAATAACTAAGACAGACATAGATAGATAGATAGATAGATAGATAGATAGATAGATAGATAGATAGATAGATAGATAGATAGATAGATGTATATACATGTCTGTTCCTCTTGGAGTGGGATAAAGACAGGGAGAGGAAGTTTGGATGGGGAGACGTTTCTTCCGTTTCTTCCCAGGGAAGGGACTGTGTGGTTTCTCAGTATCTTTTCACTTCAATCAGCTGCTCATTCACTGAGCAAGTCTGAAAGACTTGAGCAATCAGAACAGTTCTGTTTTGGACGTCCCTCCAGCTCTCTTGTCCAGCAGCACCACCAGGACACTGAGTCCCCAGTGTCCAGGGAGCTTCTGCTGTCACCCTGAGGGACACCACTGGTCACTGACGTCCATCGGGCCTCTGAGCCATTGACCACAACCCCCTGGATGTGACCAGCCAGGCAATTGCTCATTCTGCAAACTGTGCCTCCATCAGATCCATAGCTCACCAAAGGAGGGACAAGGATGCTGGGCAGGGCTGATGTGTCCAGGGCATGGCAGAAGTCCAGAGTGGTGCCATCTCTAGCTCTTCCCTTGTGCACTGGGGTGTAACTTCGCGGCTGGGTCACAGGCAATATGTTCTCTGGCCAGCTCACTGCCTGAGTCCCATGGACAGTCACAAGAGAGGCTGCCCCTGGATCCCTACAGGGACCTTCCCGGCTGGTGGTGCCTACAGGGGCTCGCAGCTCCCTGCAGCCGACACCTGTGGCACGGGTGACGCAGCAGCAACCCAGTACGAGGGACCAAGGCGAAGGAACCGAGAGAGTTCACTTGTTTGAGTTCTAAGGAAGGTTTATGTCCCCAGAGGAGTCAGGGACAAGTGACAATAACTGAGGGCAAAACACTGATTTTTAAGGAAGGGAGGGAAGAAGGGGAGTGACACAACCTTTTACCAAGGGGAAGGCATTGGGGAAGGAGTGCAGGGCAAGGGCTATCCAATAGAAACCAACAAGGGGAAGGAGCAAACCTTGAAATCCAATCTTGCTTTGAGGGAGGGATGAACTACAGGGTACACACCAGAACAAAAGGCTGTGCTGTCTTTGATGGACAGGGGCATTGACATATACTTGGTGAATAAACAACTAAGGACTGAACCACCAGAGAAACCAAGTGGGATAAGTGGAATGAAACATTACAAACATATAACAAGGAATATTTAAAACTTACTACAGAGAACAAACTGTAAAATAACAGACCAGCACACTGGGGTGTTGCGGTGTGTCTCTATTGTGTTTTCAACTGCAATTCAGTTTCAATGGTCAGTTCTAAAATCCCCCCCCCCCCCCAGTCTCTTCTATTGTTATACCATATTTTATCCTTAATGGATTGTTCCTTTGCACCTCTCTTGTTGGTTTTGCCCTGGGTTTCCATCTTCCCAAAGACCTGTTCTTTGTTCCTCAACGTTCCCTGTTCCTTCTCCTAGGAGGAGCAATGTCAATCCCTCGTCATGCCTGCCCCTTTCTCCAGAAACTTCCCTGTCATTTTTGTATCCCTTGAGGTCTCATTGGTTTGTTTACCCTCTTCCCCTCCCCTGTAATTCCCAATTGGTTTAAACACTGTATTCCCTGCCTTATGCTTCTCCCTGTCGACGGAAGGAGACCAGGACATCAATTAGATCATCACAGGCCCAATTTTATTGATCAGTACAGCAGGTTAAATACAGTTCATAATGAGCTTCATACATATTGCAAAAGTTGAGCTCAGGATTGGTTAGTTACATATCAGCAACTACGTCTACTTCTGCAATCTTATGGTTCTACTTTTGATACTTTCTACATATTCTCAGGGAGAATCTCTCTTCCCTATCCTCATGTTGCGGCAAGGGCATTGTGTCCTTGCCTGTCATTGGTCACCGACTGCTGACTTCTCCTTTCAGCTTACTGACTGCTGACTTCCCTCTCTCAGCTTAACCAGTGGCATTATGTCAGTATGGCCTTTCTCAGCTAACCAACTATTAATAAAACTCTCCACATTTTCCCCATTTTCTTCTTGAGCAAGGAGATTAGTCTGCCAGGTTTTTGCTATTTTACGGCTGACCATGTTTTGAATACAGTTAAAGATACGAGGCAAAATAAGCAAGAACAGTAAAATTACACCCAGTAGTCCTATAGCATAGATCACAAGGTTCCTCAGCCATGGTCCAAGTCCTAAGCCTTTAAGCCATTTGTCAATTCCTAAACCTTCTTCTTCCTTGAGATTGTGAAGTCCCTGTTGCAGTTCTTTTATCTTAGTGTGAATGGACACCGAATAATCAGACAGATTCATGGAACACATTCCCTCGAACTCTTCACATCCATGCCCTTGTGCTAAGAGCAAAAAATCTACAGCAGCTCTATTTTGCAAAACAGCATGGTTAACACTTTGCACATCTGCGGTTAGCATATCTAGAATTTGTGATGTCTTGTTCAGCTCATCCTTTGCCCAGCATCCTAATTGTTTTGCTAAATTCATGGCTTTACTGGCAGATCGTCCTGGTAAGATAGTTGAAACCACCACTTGTTTGAATGTACCCCAAAACTGTGGATCTCCTGTCTGGCTGCAGTCTAAGTCATGTATGCTGCGTCTTTTCCTGTTTGAATTTTGACTCAGTTGCATTAGCAAGGATACATTAGGGTGAAACAATGACAATTTTCCCAAAAAACAGGGTCCACCCTGTGGTTTAGCTGGTATACCATTCCACACCCTGTCTCCACAAATCAAAAATATTCCTGTGGGTAATTTCATTGGTGCCGTGATATTTGTGCCGTTACATTGACTGTAATGCTGTGGAGAGAATTCACTCACATTCAGGGATGAATCTAGGGTGGCCCATGTTTCTTTAGGTTGGTTTAAATTCTGAGCATCCGAAAATTTGAAGCTAAACCATCCGCCAGCTGTAGTGTTAGACATACCCTGCAATCCAGAAAACTGTGAAAATCAAAAAAAATACCAGGGGAAGTTTCTGAATTCTTTCATATTTCTCTCAAAGACTTTCTTGACGTACATACAAGGGACTGGTCGGATAACATACAGAGAAGCAGTGGTTTCCCTCTCTGGATATTACAAGACAATGTTATAGACTCCACGTTACTAAAACACTTGTTTTGCCTGGTCATTACAAAGCCTGAAGCTCTTCTAGAGGCTTTTCCCAGTGCAACTTCATTAGGTTCTTCTCTGCTCAACTCTCGAGCCTGTCCAGGTCTCACTGAAGGGCAGCAGAGCCTTGTGGTGCCTCAGGCCCTGCTCCCAGTTCTGTCCCATCAGCAAATGCTGAGGGAGCACTCCGTCCCTTCTGCCAGGACCCTGGGGAATAAGGCAAACAAGGCTGGGCCCAGCACGGCCCCCTGAGATCACAGCTACCTGAGTTTGGAGCTCCCCTGTCCACTTCTCTGCCCCACTGTCCCTGAGCTGCCTCAGGGGCCTGTTATGGGAGGCAGGGACAAAGCCTTGCTGAAGTCCCAGCTGACAACAGCCACTGCTCTCCCCTCACAAGCCCAACCAGGCACTGCAGCACAGGTGCCTAGGGGATTGGTCAAGCATGGTTTCCATTCCTGTTATTCCACAGGCTTAGAGATGGCATCCAAGAGGAGCTGTTCTGTCTCCTTTCTGGGGATGGAGCTGAGGCTGATGGGCCTGCAGTTTCCTGGCTCCTTCTTGGTGCCCTTTTGCAAGACTGCAGTGATGTTGGCTTTCCTCCACTGCTCATGGCTCTCTCCGGGGCTGTCTCCCTCCCTGACCTGCTGGCAGAGCGCCCTGTGCCAGAGGCAGGAGCAGAGATTTCCCTTGGCCCCAAAAGGGAAGGCTGGCCGCAGGCCGAGTGTCAGTGCGACCTGACAACGGGAGGAGAAGGCGGGAAGGAGCAGGGCTGACACAGGGCTGAGCAGGGAGTAGAGCCCTGGTGTCTCTGGGCCTACTCTGCAAGCTCCCTGGCCTGTACTTTCTCCACAGAGAGAGAGCAACAGCACCTCGAAGTGAGCAGGAAACCCGGCCATGGAGCGGGACTGGGGCTGTCAGCCCTCAGGGACACCGGCCATGGAGCAAGACTGGGGCTCTGACTCCTCAGGGAAACCGGCCATGGAGCGGGGCTGGGGCCGTGACACGTCAGGGACACCGGCCATGGAGCGGGGCTGGGGCCGTGACACCTCAGGGAACTCACCATGGCAGCCACCTCCCGAGATTTTGAAGTACTTCTTTCTTGGTTTAATGCCCTTCCAAGATCAATCTAGCATCTTTGCATATGAGCGGGACATACAAGGGTATTTAAAATTGAGTCTGATCCAATCATCAAAGACAATGGATGTTACCTCTAAACTTACCTTTTCATGATTGTCAAACAATATGGAACTTTTCTTATGTCTGACTTAAAATATCCAGAATGAAAAATTCATTCTCAAGACAGGAAAAAAGAAAACAATGAAAATAGGATATAGGCAGTCTTCAAAAGGCACAGAGAAGAAAATAAACATTAGAAAACCTTAGAAAAATTAGATTTTCTTCTTCATCTTCTCAGTATGTGTTGTTTGAACATTGGTTGTCTTACTTGTCCCTCGCAAAACAAGGCATGTTACAGCTTTATTGTCTCAGTGCTGCATTTCCCCAATCGCTGACTTGCCATTTAGGCTGCGCTTTGTTGGAAATATACAACAAGGGAGTCTCTAAGGAAGAGAGTTGCACAAGCCTCTGGATTCCTGACCGTTCACCTCTGCCAATGCTCACAGTATTCTCCTAACACACCTGAGCTTCCTGTCTTTCAGAGAGAGAAAGATTCAGCTAAAGTCAAGCAAACAGGGCAGGGCAGATGGAAACCTTCCCTTGAGATGCTTTTGGGAAGGCCTGCAAGCACCCTGCCTTCCCTTGGAACAGAGGTGGTCACCATGCATGGTGTTGCCTGACTTGCCCGAGGTGCCCCTCTATTCCAGAAGGACTTTTGCCCACTTCATCACTTGCCTGTCCCTCCAGTTCCAGGGCCTCAAACCTGCTCTGTAAGGCACTAAACCTTTTAGTCAGCTATAAGTTTTCAGAATAAGGCACTGACCGTGGCTCGAACTAGTTTTTTTAGTCAGGTTGACAATATATTTTGAGAAGAAGAAGGAGCAGAGAAGGTGTGGAAAATGCATATTATATGATTGGCTTTTCGCAAATATTAAAATTAATACTATATGTGTTCTGTTGGAAAGTTATGTTGTATTCATCCTTTTTTGTAGTGCTATCCTAAACTTTTAAAGTAGTGTGGTGAATATAGTTTTAGGCTACAGAAACTCTGTGATGTAAGATACTTTTTCTAAATAGCTCATGGAGAGATAAGAGTAACAAGACACCAAAACTCTGAGAAAAGAAATATTGCCTCCTTATTGGGAAGAACCAGACTTTGAGGGACCAAGACAATTGATTTACAAGATGAAGGAGGGGTTGACAAGAACAAGAAAACACCCATTGTTTGAAAAGAATTTTGGCATCATGTATGAGATATATGAATATGCAACAGGCTATTACTTTTAAGGGTTAATCCTTTGTTAGCAAAGTGGTGTCTTCTGAGGCAGAGCAGAGCACCCAGACATCTGCAAGTCTTTGCTTTTTTAATTGCCCTTTATTGTCCTACCTCTAATTGTCCAAATTATTTTTTCTCTAATTTTTATTCTTATTTTTATAACTAATTTATTACTATTAAACTTTTAAAAATTTAAAGCAAGTGAAATTCTGCATCCTTTGTGTCCACTATCAGTGGGCATCCTTCTTCCCAAGCTTTGTCAACCTCCCTCTGGGTTTGAGATCAGTGAAACGTGCCCAGCCTGGAGTCTTGGAAGACAATTCTAGCAACAAGTACTTTGCTTTTCTAACCCCTGGCCATCACTTCGAGCTTGTAGGCTGCTATGTGTGTCACAGGTTAAACATCTCTTCCTGTTGATCAGGCTTGGAAGTGTGTAAAGGCCAGGCATGACAGGACATGTTTTCTTCAGGAAATGGGACGTAGGGCCCAGTTTGCAACGGGTCCCGGCCCGCGCCTTCCAGAGCGCCAGAAGGTTGGCGGCGCCGTTGCAGGGCTCAGGGTGCCGCCTTGTGGGCGAGAGCCGCCATGACAGCGCGGGCGCCGCGCGGCGGGGCCGGAGGGCGGGAAGGGGCGGGCGGGTGTGAGGGGCGGGGCGGTTCGTGCCCAGAGCCGAGCCCACACTGTTCCTGGGCGCATTCCCGGCTCGGTGTTGGGAGCGTGCAGGCGCTGCTCGGGCTCTGGGAGAAGCGTGCGGCCGCTGCGGGGTCCCAGCCCTCAGAGCTGGCTGCCAGCCGAGGCTGCAGTGCCAGAGCTGCCGTGCGCCGTGGCAGTGCCAGAGTCCCTGGCAGAGCCGGGCTGGCACTGCCAGCTCCTGAGGGAAGCCCTGCCATGGCCGTGCCGGGGCCGCTCGGCAGAGCCAGGCTGGCAGTGCCGACAGCTGAGGGGAGCCCGGCCATGGCAGCACCCAGCTGGCAGTGCCGACAGCTGAGGGGAGCCCGGCCATGGCAGCGCCGGGGCCGCTCCTGCCCCGGGGCTGCCCGAAGGAGCGACCTCTGGGACCTGCCGGCAGACTGGCACTGCTTGGCCCTCTTCAGTAGATCGACGGAGTGGCAGCACAGATAGCAAAATATTAAAACATCTGATTTAAAACACCGGAGGGAAACCATTGAATTGAAAAGAAAATGAAGGTGTACCAAAATACTCAGGGCATGAATGGGAAAACTGAAAAGATACAGATTCTAATTATTTATATAATCTCAACTATATCATCAGAAACATGAGGGTGAAAATACCTTCTAAAAGTTTTGACAATAGAATGCTTCAGCTGTGTAGTTTTGCTAGTACATTAAAGTCTTAAAAAGGAGTCAGGTATTCCTTTGTCCAGTGCTATGAATTTAATAATGGGATTTGTTACATTTGTCCCTCAAATACCCCTCATAAAGAGAGTTGAGTGCTTAGATTCGATGGAAGCCATCCGTTAGTAAATGCAGTGTTGTGGTTTTTAGTAGTTCTGTAGTAAGTAGTTAGTTAAAGAACTGATCGTTCTGCCAATGGACGCTGATCCCTGATGCGTTCGTGCTGGTTCAATGGAAAGGCAAATTTTTGGTAATAGGCTATTGGAAAACATGTCTTTTCTGCTGGTAGCAGGTACAAACACATTGCTTTTACTGGTAGAAACTGAAGCAAGTTGAGATGCCTGCTCCTTCTTCTCCACCTATGTTTAAAGGAGATCCATGCAGGTTAAAACATGAACCAAACCTCGAGGCTCTGGGCCTGTCCTGCAGGCTCACCTGCCTCTCTCCACAATCAGCAGAGGAACAGCCAGAGGACCCTGCAGTGTTCCTCAATGCAACAAGGGGAGGAGAAGGTGGGCAGGAGCAGGGCTCACATAGAGAGTATCAGCACCTCAAAGTGACCACATCATTCAAGGGACAGGGACTGACTGCTGACAGCTGCCCTGTGAGACAGCAAGCAGGAGGGCGCTGGTGCCAGGGAGCCAGGTGAGGGTAAAGCAGCCCTGTGACAGCCTGGCCCAGGGGCTCCTGTGGCAGCAGGCAGCGTGGGGATGAGAGCAGAGGCAGGGGGAGGCAGGAGCTGCTCGGCCATGCCGGGGCTGGGAGCCTCCTTCCTGCCCAAGTGGGGCCCAGCTGGGCCAGGGGGCAGCTCCTGGGACAGCCGTGCCCACAATGGCCCCTGCTCTGCAAGGCCTCCAGCCCTGCCCATCAGCCAGGCAGGGACAGAGGAGCCTCGGGGCCGAAGCTGCTGCAGGCTCTGAGCCCCGCAGAGCTGCTCGTGCCCCGTGCCATTGGCTCTGTCCCCTGCAGCCTGCATGCTGTGTCGCCGTGCCGAGGCTGAGCCCTGTGCCTCCCCAGGCCCTGGCCACTGCTCCTGTGCTGCTCCTGCACAGCCCAGAGCACCCACGGGCCCTGCTCAGGCCTCACGCAGACCAGAACCAGCTGGGGCTGTGACAGCTCTGCTGCTCTGGGCCCAGCCCTCGGACAAAGCACCCGCCTGTCCCTGGGCTGGGGGCAGTGCCCAGGCTGGGCTTGGCAGAGCCCGTCCGCTCCTGGAGGGCTGTGGGCACTGCTCTGGCCTGGCCTGGCCTGGCCCTGGGCTCCCTTGGCATTCCTGCTTGCCCTTGCCTCCACCAGGGATGGGCTGCAGCTCAATGGCCCCGGCCTGGCCGCACACTCAGGCCTGGAGCCTTCCCGTGGCTCCCCAGGGCACGAGAGCCTCAGCCCCAGCTCCCAAACACGGCCTAACAGGCTTTGCTGATATTGATCCCTGTCAGAGCTTTGAAAGCATTTTCAAAGTAACCTTGTCTGGCAACACTTTCAAGGAAGAAACGGGACTCGCTTCTAATCGGTCAAAACTTTATTGGTTTGCTTGCACTTCCTATAGGGTATCCTAATGCTTCCTTTGGCGTTCCAGAAAATAATGAAAATCTAACAAATTCTAAAGAGAAGTTCCTGAATCCACTATGAGGAGAAGTCTCTACATTCACTATCCTTACATACAGTTAAGAAGCTGCTCCTGTAACACACAAAGATGGAGTGGTTAACCTGACTGGACCACACAACATGATGTTTTATACACACCGCTACACTACAAAACTTCTCGTCCCTGTTCATTACAAATTTGAAGCTCTTCTCGAGGTCCTGACTTAATTTGGCATGCACATTCATACCTGCAATCCCTCCCCATGCTCAGCTTTCACCTAGACTTACCAGGGAACAGATGTTCCATACTCACCTCAAGCAATAATCTACGTCTGTCTTCCTAACCCTCCTTTTCTTCACTGACTTCTACTAATCTACAAAATAACTGCGGACCCTCTGCACAAAAGAAACATCCAATTAATAGCCTAAACACGTGTGATTGTGCAGCTACTTCCAACAATCATGTCCAACACAGCACTAAAATCAGAAATCAATTCTCACACCCTTCCTATTCTCCTGCCCCCACCACACCTTGGCTGCAGCAGAAATGTTCCCTACTGCAGCCTGGTGTGCTAAGAACAATCAAAGGCAGCAGCACTTTCCCTCAACATGCTGCAATCTGAATTGCACTGAAATTGCAGCTGTTGCATTAGAAGCTCAGCACCAGCACCCGCAGAACTGAGGCCTGAGCTCTCCATTTCAACACACCCTGTAAATCAGGCTGCCTGGAAGATTGTAGGCCGGGAACTGTGTGAACACAGCAGTGCATTTCAGCAGAGTTATGGAATCAATCTCGTGGAAGGCACATCCTTTATGCTTGTCTTAAGATTCTATTCTACAAAATCTAACCAGCAATTGTTTTGGTGGCCTGTGCAGGTTTTGGGGACTGTGCATGTTTCCTTTGGATGTTGTTTTCTTTGTTTCTAAATACAAAATTCACTGCATTCAGAAGAGAAAGCCCCAGATTCATTAGGACAAAGAACCACAGGGATACGTGTGGCTGACAAGAACACTCAACATTCCTAACGGTAACACCAGAAAGAGAGGAAAAAGACAAAGATGATTTAAATACCTGAAAGGATCCAAACTGTCTATGTAAGCTATCAAGTGACTAAGTTTTTGGTAAACTCTAAAAGTCCAGATTCCTATTCGGTAATTGTCTGAAAGAAAAGAAAGCCAGAAATTTGCTTGACCTTCATTTTGCCAGGACTTTCTCACAGGATTCTGCCACAACTTGGATCACAAGTGAGGGTGGCAAATTTTGACTAGAAAACTTGGATAACTAGGCAGCATTTTTTCCTCCTCACTGAATTACAGGAAGGGTTTAAAAGGGAAAAAAAAATATAAAAAATGGTAAAGAAATTCTGTCATACCTCTAAGGCGTTCATCATCTTTGGAGAAGAAAAAAAAAACTCTAGCACTTCCTGTGCGTGGTAAAAAAAAGAAACCTAGAAAAGGACAAAGGGATTTGAGCATCCTAAATTGTACTATCAAATTCCATGAACACAAGTTAAACCTCTAGTGCTTCAGAGAAATGGCATCCATTGAAAAGCTTTATTCCCTAGGAACTGAGTAGAGCTTTTTATTTTAATAAACCCTCTTTTAAAGGGGAAACTGACTGTGTCTTGGCTTTTGACCAAACTCAGTTTGGAGTTGGTCAAACCAAAATGACCCTGTTAGTTTCTTGTGCTCTACTCTTTCTTTCCATATTCACATTCACATCCAATGGGCTGCTGGGAGTTTTGACTCTGTGCAGCATGAACGGTTTTCCAAGACCACTTTCATTGCTCAGAGGTGTGCAATGTCAGTTTCCCATTCCCTGAGTGCTGCTATTAATATTCCCACAGCATCCAACTACTACAGCCATGTAGACAACAAAGACAAATGCAACTTGCATTTCTTGGTCCTGTTCCATTTCTGTCATCTCAGGCTCATCGTCACCCTCAGAACTGCTGTCCTGGAAACGTGGATCCTCTTGCCACGTGGCTTTTACCGGCTTTATTGTCCCAAGCGCGTGAGGCTCTGCAATGACAGCACCAATAGAGAAAAAAAGCCAAAACCAGATTATTCCTCTACCCGTCAGGAAAAATTCTTCCTTTCACGTGAAATACTTACAGTGGAGAAGAGAGATTTAGGAAGGACACAATCTGACCCTGCCAGATTTTCTAAGCTACATCTCTGCTCCAGTATTTTCCACTTTGTTCCAGGGATCCCTTATGTATTCTTAAACATTTCTCATTGCATTCAGAAGACACTGAATACCTTCTCAGTTCAGCACAAGTCTGGGGGGCTCGTTGCTTTGTGCTGTTGCGTTGGGTTTTTTAATATTTTGGATAACTTCACGGGGTTTCTTTTCTCTCCTACGTGACTGGGACTCGAGTTAATGTTGTTTCATCTTCATTTCAGACGGCCCCAATTTACCTAAAGTTAGGACACCCCAATGATCATGTGTCATTCCATTTGCATTTTCTAAAGGTCCAAGAGTAGAATTCAGTAACAAACAGAATGTTCATGGATCTTGGGGCCAGCTCTCGGACTTTGCTCCTGCCTCTACATTAGCGCACATTTCCTTAAAAGCCTTGTGAGGTCCTATGAAACTTGATATGACTGGTGTGTCACCTTTTTCCCTGTTTGAGGAATTCAGGGCATGAGAACAAGCTTTTTCACCACTCGGCCAAAACCCCAATGCCTTCTCAAAGCATGCCTTTCAGAATTCCTGAGATGCAAGCATGAGGCACCTCTCATTAATCTACCACAGCCCCGGCAAGCAGAAATGAAGATCAAAATGCTTCTGCCTAATTACTGACTTCTGTTGCTGAAAATCCCCTGCATCCTGACCTTCTTTACACCATATTGCCCTACAGTGCCTGCCAGAAGCTCTTCCTTAGCAATGGCACTGTTAGAAGGGTTCTGCTGTTACCTTCTTTGATGCCCAACTCCTCTGTGCCTCCAAAGAAGGAAAACTTGAAAGAACTCGTCTCCTGAGTTGCGTCGTCCTCAGGCAAAGGTCCCAAATGGTCGTCTGGGGCAGAGTCCTGTGCATCCTCTTTGTCCCAGGGTTTTTCCTCAGTCTGTTCTGGTTTGTTCTTCGAAGGTCTTTCAAAGAACAAACCAGAATAGACGGAGGAAATACCGTCTATTCTGGTTTGTTCCTTGAAAGGCCTCTTTCAAATCCGCAGCAATGCTGTAGAAGTTGTCTTCAGACACTTGAGGCAGTGTCTCACTCTCTTTCTTCTTTTTTTGGCTTTACTGAAATGAGATTGTTCAAGGATAGCAACACAGCACACGTCCTTTTCAGACACAGCTTCCCTAAGAGCCACCTTGCTCTGAATGTCTCCCTAAGCATATCCAAGCCCATTAAGGAGTGCTTCATTATCAAGGGTAAGCACTGGGGAGACATCTGAGGTTGGAGTGTAAAGGCAGGACCAAGTGTCCTTTTTAATTAGCCACATCCTTAAGTGACTTATCACTTACTACACGGTTACACAGAAATCAAGGTATTTAGCACAGACTTCTTCTTGCCAGTAGAAACATCAAGAGCTAATCGGGTTTGCTCACAGAGCTGCACATCTCAGGGTCCCCGCACTGACCGTTCTCACCTTCACTTCCGGCAAGGAACACACGGCCTAGAAAGAAAAGATGACGGCGCTATGTGCTGCTGTTGGAGGTCCCAGTTGAGGTCCGACGTCGCTGGTGGGAGCGGCTGCTCCTGCGCGATGTCCCCGACCACGTCCCCCTACGCCTGGGCCTCTCAGCACTGGCTGCTGTCCTCCTGCTCCTGTCCTGGCGACTCCTGGACCGCAGAGTTTGAGTCGAGGCCCGGCGCTGCTGGCGGGAGCGGCTGCGTCTGGGGGGCGTCCCCGATGATGTGTCCCTTCGCCTGGGCCTCTCAGCCCTTGGCCTTGTCCTGCTGCTGCTGCCACGGCGACTCCTGGAGCGGACAGGTGGACTCTGGGCCCAGCCTTGCTGGCGGGAGCGCCTGCATCTGGGGGATGGCCCTGGCCATGTCCCCCTACGCCTGGGCCTCTCAGAACTTGGCCCTGTCCCACTGCTCCTGTCACAGACACTCCTGGAGCGGACAGGTGGACTCTGGGCCCAGCCTTGCTGACGGGAGTGCCTGCGTCTGGGGGATGGCCCTGGCCATGTCCCCCTACGCCTGGGCCTCTCAGACCTTGGCCCTGTCCCACTGCTCCTGTCACAGACACTCCTGGAGCGGACAGGTGGACTCTGGGCCCAGCCCTGCTGGCGGGAGCGCCTGCGTCTGGGGGATGGCCCTGGCCATGTCTCCCTTCGCCTGGGCCTCTCAGCCCTTGGCCCTGTCCCACTGCTCCTGTCACAGACACTCCTGGAGCGGACAGGTGGACTCTGGGCCCAGCCTTGCTGGCGCGAGCGCCTGCGTCTGGGGGATGGCCCTGACCATGTCTCCCTTCGCCTGGGCCTCTCAGACCTTGGCCCTGTCCCACTGCTCCTGTCACAGACACTCCTGGAGCAGACAGGTGGACTCTGGGCCCAGCCCTGCTGGCAGGAGCGCCTGCGTCTGGGGGATGTCGGTGATGTTGTCTCCCTCCGCCTGGGCCTCTCAGCCCTTGGCCCTGTCCCACTGCTCCTGTCACGGCGACTCCTGGACCGGACAGGTGGACTCTGGGCACGACTTTGCCGGCGAGAGCAGCTTCGCCTGCGGCTGGGCCCAGCATGTCTGGAATGGACCCTGTCCTCAGGGTCAGGGGACGTGCTGCGTGTTGCCCTTGAACTGCTGATGCTGCTGGTGTCCAGTGAGGAAGATGGCAGCGCCTGCTGCCATGCTGCGTGGTGGGGCCTGCTGTGGCTGCCCGTCTCTGGAGATGGAGACGGGGCAACCAGCACCAATGGCACAGGGCTGTGGGAGCTGGGGCTGATGGCCTCAGATTCTGACCAGCCACGAGCAGATTGTCGTCCTGACTGTCTGGCCGGCCTGGGACCATTGAGCTCTGTCTCATCCCTGGAGGCTGTAAGGGCAAGCAGGAATGTCAAAGATCGCCCAGGCCCCGGCCAGGCCAGGCCAGAGCAGTGCCCCCAGCCCTCCAGCAGTGGATGCTGCGCTCTGCCAAGCCCGGCCTAGGCACTGCCCCCAGCCCAGGGACACCGGGGACTTTGACTCGTACATGTTCCGAGCCCAGCACAGCTGTCACACTCCCAACTCTGTGTGCTGTTCCTCAGGCCAGAGCAGCGCCTGTGGGTGCCCTCAGCAGCACAGGAGGAGCACAGGAGCAATTGCCAGGGCCTGGGGAGGCAAACAGGCTCATAGCTCTGGAACAAAGTGTACCAGCACGTGGTTGTCTGGCCAAGCGCCTCTGGTTCTTCCCGCTTTGAGCCCTTGCCGAGACACAGGTTCCCTGCAGAGCCCCAGGTGCAGCTTCCCAACTTACCCCTGTTCCTCTGCCTCCTCCCTGCCTCCAGGGTAAAGGCAATCCCTGGCATTGCACTGGCCGTGCCTCACTCCTAGATCTTCAAAGGCATCGTCGTCCTCCCATGTTGCGTCTCTGATGGAGAAAGGAAGAGATGATGAATTTTTGCTGCTCTCCCTCACGGAGGTCCAGGGTGCCCCAGCTCTTTCTCCAGAGCTTTTCCAAGTTGGGGGTGAAGCTGAAGCCCAGACTGACGGGACAGGGCAGGGCCAGGGCTCCTGGGGCAGGGCCTGGCACAGCACGGTACTTGCACCCTCCTGCCTGGTGGGCCAGGCAGAAGGACACCAACCTGAAGGGGACTCGGATCCCCAAGATGAGCATTTCAAAAGGGAATTCCTCACTATCTCTGCACAGGGGGCACTGGAAATACAAAGCACCAGCGCACAAGGCCTGTCCCTGCAGGGCAAACAGAGGCAGGGTGAGCGAGGCCCTGCTGCTGCTGCTAAGCACCTGCTGTGCCCCGGGGCTGAGGGGAGGGCTCCTACCTGGATGCAGTCCCTGTGGAACCAGGCCCTTTTGCACGTTGGGCACACCAGGGTTGTGAAGGTCTTTCTGTCCTCCACAGGCTCCAGGCAGATGAGGCAAACGGTGTCCGGCTCAGGAGTCGCCTCCACCTCCTGCTCTGGACGGTGCTCAGGGCAGAAGGACCTGGAGGAAAATGGATGGGGAAAGTGAGAAATGCTGGATCATTCCCCAGGGGTGGCCATAAAGAGAGATGAGGTACCTGAACGGAGTAATGTACACATTGACACAGCCGCCCTCCTTGGCACAGGGCAGGTGGAACCATCTGTCACAGTCCAGCACACAGCACATGATGGTTGCCCCGCTCTGGCCGCAGACGCAGCAGTGCTGGAAAGAGCCAAGCAGCCGCGTCAGCAGCAGCAGCAGCAGCCTCGAGGCCTCCCCGGGCAGCCGCAGGGCTCCGGGCAGGGCACAGGACGTGGCCGCTGCCGGCTCCCAGCCCACAGAGCCGCCTGCTGGAGGAGGGAGGCTCCTGTGCCAGGGCCTCTGTGCCACAGCTGCTGGGAGCCAGACTTTGTCCCGGCTGCTGGGCCGGCCTTTCTTTCCTGCTGTCTGGGCTAAGCTCTGGCAAACCTCGCCAGGCACAAAGCTCCCTGCTCTTGTCAGGCTCTCACCTTCTGTGCTGCCCGACAGGCCGCAATTTGGAGATCTCGTGCGAGAAAGCCTATGAGTCCATCGTAGCAGTTCTCTTGCCGAAATAGAAGAGTGGCGAAAAACTGCAGGCAAGGGGAGGAGCTGATGAGGAGAGGGCGGCAGGAGCTGCCCATTGCAAAGGTGGAGGGAGCGCCCGGAGCCACTCACCATGCAGAATCTGTGAGCACAGAACGCACCCATCTGCAGTTTGTCACCGCACATGTCCGGGTCAGCGTCGGCACGGCGACACAGCATGCAGGCTGCAGGGGACAGAGCCAATGGCATGGGGCATGAGCAGCTCTGCGGGGCTCAGAGCCTGCAGCAGCATCAGCCCCGAGGCTCCTCTGTCCCTGCCTGGCTGATGGGCAGGGCTGGAGGCCTTGCAGAGCAGGGGCCATTGTGGGCACGGCTGTCCCAGGAGCTGCCCCCTGGCCCAGCTGGGCCCCACTTGGGCAGGAAGGGGGCTACCAGCCCCGGCATGGCCGAGCAGCTCCTGCCTCCCCCTGCCTCTGCTCTCATCCCCACGCTGCCTGCTGCCACAAGAGCCCCTGGGCCAGGCTGTCACAGGGCTGCTTTGCCCTCACCTGGCTCCCTGGCACCAGGGCCCTCCTGCTTGCTGTCAGACATGGCGGCTGTCTCTCCCGCGTCGCAGTCCTCGAGGGACGTTGTCGCTGCGAGGTGCAGATACTCTCTTTCTAGGGGAGAAAGAAGGGGGGGGAGTTTGCAGAACAGGCCCAGAACCACGAGGCTCTACTCCCTGCTCAGGCCTGCGTGAGCCCTGCTCCTGTCCGCTTTCTCCTCCCGTCGTCGTGCTAAGGAACACCGCAGTGTCCTGGCTGTTCCTCCGCTGATTCTGGGAAGGGAGAGGCAGGTGAGGCTGCAGCACAGGCCCAGAGCCCCGAGGTGTGGGGCCCCTCTGGTCCCTGGGCAGCCACGTCCCCACCCTACCTTCTCCTCCCGGTGTCAGGTCGCACTGACGCTCGACCTGATCCCAGCGTCCCCTTTTGTGGCCTTGGTGGCACAGGTCACAATGGCCACTCTGACGTCAGAGCCGTGTACCCAAAATCGGGGCAGCCATGGCCTCAGGTCCCTGGCAACCACTTGTGGCGGCCCCCTCGGGCACCGAGCTTCTGAGATGGGTCCGAGCGTTTGCTCAGGGTGGAAGCACGGCCGGGAATCCGGCAGCAAGTGCAGGGTCAAATGCCAGGCCCAGGGGCAGCCAGCCAGGGTGGCACTGTGGGCAGGGAGGTGCTGTTCAGGCACTGCCACGCCAGGGCTCTGGCCCCGGCCAAGGGCAATCTCTGCTCCTGCCCCTGGCCGGCGGTGGCCCAGAGAGCCCGTGCGGAGTCAGCTGCACTGCAGGGATTCAAACCCTGCTCTAGGTGAACTGATGTTCTCCTCAACACCTGTCTGCAGAAAACTAAGATGAACCTGATTTGATGCTGCTGCTGATCACCCTTGGGTACTGGAGATAAACCTGGACACCACCACAGCTGCCTCCAGACCTCAGTTATCTGGCATCCTATGAACTAACAACTTTCACATTTCATATAAATGGAAAAATTAGTATTAAGCTTCTGAAAAAGGTCATCTTTTATACTGACTCAGTGGAAAGACACAAAATGCACTGAGAATTTTGTGTGTACATTTGACAGGAGAGCTTGCAACTGTCCTCCACTCAAGTCAAATACAGGAGGATGCTTTTCCTACATTATATAAACTTTGCCAGTTTGGTCCGTGCTTTCCTACTAGAAAATACATTGGAAAAATTCAGCAAGAGAAGCACAAACAATTCTTGTCAGTTTTTCTCTTTCGTGTCTTTGCAAACATGCTCCTGGAAATCCAGATCCATGACTTCTAGAACAATCAGTGGCATCTCTGGGAAGCAGGGCAGGGGCTGACAGGCAGGCACACCCTGCAGCTGCCTGATGCTGGGGCAGCAGGAGTTTGTCCATTTTCCTGTCTCCATGGCAGAGCCACCTTGGCTGGGAAACGATCCCTTCACTGCTCTAGGAGGGAGGCACAGCCAGTGCAATGCCAGGGAGTGCCTTTACCCTGGAGGCAGGGAGGAGGCAGAGGGGGAAGTTGGGAAGCTGCACCCGGGGCTCTGCAGGGCTCCCGGCCAGGGCTCGAAGCACAAGGAGCCAGAAGAGCTTGGCCGGACAATCCTGAGCTCTGGACACCTTGTTCCACCAGGAACCCGTTTGCTTCTCCAGGCCCTGGGCACTGCTCCTGTGCTGCTCATGCAAGTTACACACAGACACAGAGCTACCTGCTCTGTCGCAACCCTCTTCAGCACTGGACAGCACAACACAGTAACATGTTCTCTTCAGTACATGGTCTAATTATTAATAGTCCTGCAAAGACTCTCATTCAAAGCATACACACACAAAAACCCAAGCCCTGGTACAGACCTTGCATCAACACAAAATGCTTGTTGCTGTTCAGAAACTCAGGGCAGCACTTTTGGCCAATGTTTTTTCCTGCAAGATCTTTCAAAGGATTGTAAAAGTGGCTTTGTTTGGCAACTTCTTCAAGGAACAAACAGGAGAGGTTTCTGAGTTTTTAAAGATTTATTGATTTGCTTTCACTTTACTTTTGGCATCCTTACACTTCATCCAGCATTCCAGAAAATCATGAAAATCCAAAATAATATCAGGGGAATTTTCTGAATTTTTTCATGTTTCTCTCAAAGACTTTCTTGACGTACATACAAGGGACTGGTCGGATAACATACAGAGAAGCAGTGGTTTCCCTCACTGGACATTACAAGACAACATTATAGACTCCACGTTACTAAAACACTTGTGTTGCCTGGTCATTACAAAGCCTGAAGCTCTTCTAGAGGCTTTTCCCAGTGCAACTTCATTAGGTTCCTCTCTGCTCAACTCTCGAGCATGTCCAGGTCTCACTGAAGGGCAGCAGAGCCTTGTGGTGCCTCAGGCCCTGCTCCCAGTCCTGTCCCATCAGCAAATGCTGAGGGAGCGCTCCGTCCCTTCTGCCAGGACCCTGGGGAATAAGGCAAACAAGGCTGGTCCCAGCACGGTCCCCTGAGATCACAGCTACGTGAATGTGGAGCTCCCCTGTCCACTTCTCTGCCCCACTGTCCCTGAGCTGCCTCAGGGGCCTGTTATGGGAGGCAGGGACAAAGCCTTGCTGAAGTCCCAGCTGACAACAACCACTGCTCTCCCCTCACAAGCCCAACCAGGCACTGCAGCACAGGTGCCTATGGGATTGGTCAAGCATGGTTTCCATTCCTGTTATTCCACAGGCTTAGAGATGGCATCCAAGAGGAGCTGTTCTGTCTCCTTTCTGGGGATGGAGCTGAGGCTGATGGGCCTGCAGTTTCCTGGCTCCTTCTTGGTGCCCTTTTGCAAGACTGCAGTGATGTTGGCTTTCCTCCACTGCTCATGCCTCTCTCCGGGGCTGTCTCCTTCCCTGACCTGCTGGCAGAGCGCCCTGTGCCAGAGGCAGGAGCAGAGATTTCCCTTGGCCCCAAAAGGGAAGGCTGGGCTCAGGCCGAGTGTCAGTGCGACCTGACAACGGGAGGAGAAGGCGGGAAGGAGCAGGGCTGACACAGGGCTGAGCAGGGAGTAGAGCCCTCGTGTCTCTGGGCCTACTCTGCAAGCTCCCTGGCCTGTACTTTCTCCACAGAGAGAGAGCAACAGGACCTCGAAGTGAGCAGGAAACCCGGCCATGGAGCGGGGCTGGGGCTGTCAGCCCTCAGGGACACCGGCCATGGAGCGGGACTGGGGCTCTGACTCCTCAGGGACACCGGCCATGGAGCGGGGCTGGGGCCGTGACACCTCAGGGACACCGGCCATGGAGCGGGGCTGGGACTGTGACACCTCAGGGAAACTGACCATGGAGCGGGGCTGGGGCCGTGACACCTCAGGGAACTCACCATGGCAGCCACCTCCCGAGATTTTGAAGTACTTGTTTCTTGGTTTAATGCCCTTCCAAGATCAATCTAGCATCTTTGCATATGAGCAGGACATACAAGGGTATTTAAAATTGAGTCTGATCCAATCATCAAAGACAATGGATGTTACCTCTAAACTTACCTTTTCATGATTGTCAAACAATATGGAACTTTTCTTATGTCTGACTTAAAATATCCAGAATGCAAAATTCATTCTCAAGACAGGAAAAAAGAAAACAATGAAAATAGGATATAGGCAGTCTTCAAAAGGCACAGAGAAGAAAATAAACATTAGAAAACCTTAGAAAAATTAGGTTTTCTTCTTCATCTTCTCAGTATGTGTTGTTTGAACATTGGTTGTCTTACTTGTCCCTCGCAAAACAAGGCATGTTACAGCTTTATTGTCTCAGTGCTGCATTTCCCCAATCGCTGACTTGCCATTTAGGCTCTGCTTTATTGGAAATATACAACAAGGGACTCTCTAGGGAAGAGAGTTGCACAAGCCTCCGGATTCCTGACTGTTCACCTCTGCCAATGCTCACAGTGTTCTCCTAACACACCTGAACTTCCTGTCTTTCAGAGAGAGAAAGATTCAGCTAAAGTCAAGCAAACAGGGCAGGGCAGATGGAAACCTTCCCTTGAGATGCTTTTGGGAAGGCCTGCAAGCACCCTGCCTTCCCTTGGAACAGAGGTGGTCACCATGCATGGTGTTGCCTGACTTGCCCGAGGTGCCCCTCTATTCCAGAAGGACTTTTGCCCACTTCATCACTTGTCTGTCCCTCCAGTTCCAGGGCCTCAAACCTGCTCTGTAAGGCACTAAACCTTTTAGTCAGCTGTAAGTTTTCAGAGTAAGGCACTGACCGTGGCTCGAACTAGTTTTTTTAGTCAGGTTGACAATATATTTTGAGAAGAAGAAGGAGCAGAGAAGGTGTGGAAAATGCATATTATATGATTGGCTTTTCGCAAATATTAAAATTAATACTATATGTGTTCTGTTGGAAAGTTATGTTGTATTCATCCTTTTTTGTAGTGCTATCCTAAACTTTTAAAGTAGTGTGGTGAATATAGTTTTAGGCTACAGAAACTCTGTGATGTAAGATACTTTTTCTAAATAGCTCATGGAGAGATAACAGTAACAAGACATCAAAACTCTGAGAAAAGAAATATTGCCTCCTTATTGGGAAGAACCAGACTTTGAGGGACCAAGACAATTGATTTACAAGATGAAGGAGGGGTTGACAAGAACAAGAAAACACCCATTGTTTGAAAAGAATTTTGGCATCATGTATGAGATATATGAATATGCAACAGGCTATTACTTTTAAGGGTTAATCCTTTGTTAGCAAAGTGGTGTCTTCTGAGGCAGAGCAGAGCACCCAGACATCTGCAATTCTTTGCTTTTTTAATTGCCCTTTATTGTCCTACCTCTAATTGTCCAAATTATTTTTTCTCTAATTTTTATTCTTATTTTTATAACTAATTTTTTACTATTAAACTTTTAAAATTTTAAAGCAAGTGAAATTCTGCATCCTTTGTGTCCACTATCAGTGGGCATCCTTCTTCCCAAGCTTTGTCAACCTCCCTCTGGGTTTGAGATCAGTGAAACGTGTCCAGCCTGGAGTCTTGGAAGACAATTCTAGCAACAAGTACTTTGCTTTTCTAACCCCTGGCCATCACTTCGAGCTTGTAGGCTGCTATGTGTGTCACATAGGTGGTTAAACATCTCTTCCTGTTGATCAGGCTTGGAAGTGTGTAAAGGCCAGGCATGACAGGACATGTTTTCTTCAGGAAATGGGACGTAGGGCCCAGTTTGCAACGGGTCCCGGCCCGCGCCTTCCAGAGCGCCAGAAGGTTGGCGGCGCCGTTGCAGGGCTCAGGGTGCCGCCTTGTGGGCGAGAGCCGCCATGACAGCGCGGGCGCCGCGCGGCGGGGCCGGAGGGCGGGAAGGGGCGGGCGGGTGTGAGGGGCGGGGCGGTTCGTGCCCAGAGCCGAGCCCACGCTGTTCCTGGGCGCATTCCCGGCTGGGTGTTGGGAGCGTGCAGGCGCTGCTCGGGCTCTGGGAGAAGCGTGCGGCCGCTGCGGGGTCCCAGCCCTCAGAGCTGGCTGCCGGCCGAGGCTGCCATGCCAGAGCTGCCGTGCGCCGTGGCAGTGCCAGAGTGCCTGGCAGAGCCGGGCTGGCACTGCCAGCTCCTGAGGGAAGCCCTGCCATGGCCGTGCCGGGGCCGCTCGGCAGAGCCAGGCTGGCAGTGCCGACAGCTGAGGGGAGCCCGGCCATGGCAGCGCCGGGGCCGCTCCTGCCCCGGGGCTGCCCGAAGGAGCGACCTCTGGGACCTGCCGGCAGACTGGCACTGCTTGGCCCTCTTCAGTAGATCGACGGAGTGGCAGCACAGATAGCAAAATATTAAAACATCTGATTTAAAACACCGGAGGGAAACCATTGAATTGAAAAGAAAATGAAGGTGTACCAAAATACTCAGGGCATGAATGGGAAAACTGAAAAGATACAGATTCTAATTATTTATATAATCTCAACTATATCATCAGAAACATGAGGGTGAAAATACCTTCTAAAAGTTTTGACAATAGAATGCTTCAGCTGTGTAGTTTTGCTAGTACATTAAAGTCTTAAAAAGCAGTCAGGTATTCCTTTGTCCAGTGCTATGAATTTAATAATGGGATTTGTTACATTTGTCCCTCAAATACCCCTCATAAAGAGAGTTGAGTGCTTAGATTCGATGGAAGCCATCCGTTAGTAAATGCAGTGTTGTGGTTTTTAGTAGTTCTGTAGTAAGTAGTTAGTTAAAGAAGTGATCGTTCTGCCAATGGACGCTGATCCCTGATGCGTTCGTGCTGGTTCAATGGAAAGGCAAATTTTTGGTAATAGGCTATTGGAAAACATGTCTTTTCTGCTGGTAGCAGGTACAAACACATTGCTTTTACTGGTAGAAACTGAAGCAACTTGAGATGCCTGCTCCTTCTTCTCCACCTATGTTTAAAGGAGATCCATGCAGGTTAAAACATGAACCAAACCTCGAGGCTCTGGGCCTGTCCTGCAGGCTCACCTGCCTCTCCCCACAATCAGCAGACGAACAGCCAGAGGACACTGCAGTGTTCCTCAATGCAACAAGGGGAGGAGAAGGTGGGCAGGAGCAGGGCTCACATAGAGAGTATCAGCACCTCAAAGTGACCACATCATTCAAGGGACAGGGACTGACTGCTGACAGCTGCCCTGTGAGACAGCAAGCAGGAGGGCGCTGGTGCCAGGGAGCCAGGTGAGGGTAAAGCAGCCCTGTGACAGCCTGGCCCAGGGGCTCTTGTGGCAGCAGGCAGCGTGGGGATGAGAGCAGAGGCAGGGGGAGGCAGGAGCTGCTCGGCCATGCCGGGGCTGGGAGCCTCCTTCCTGCCCAAGTGGGGCCCAGCTGGGCCAGGGGGCAGCTCCTGGGACAGCCGTGCCCACAATGGCCCCTGCTCTGCAAGGCCTCCAGCCCTGCCCATCAGCCAGGCAGGGACAGAGCAGCCTCGGGGCCGAAGCTGCTGCAGGCTCTGAGCCCCACAGAGCTGCTCGTGCGCGGTGCCATTGGCTCTGTCCCCTGCAGCCTGCATGCTGTGTCGCCGTGCCGAGGCTGAGCCCTGTGCCTCCCCAGGCCCTGGCCACTGCTCCTGTGCTGCTCCTGCACAGCCCAGAGCACCCACGGGCCCTGCTCAGGCCTCACGCAGACCAGAACCAGCTGGGACTGTGACAGCTCTGCTGCTCTGGGCCCAGCCCTCGGACAAAGCACCCGCCTGTCCCTGGGCTGGGGGCAGTGCCCAGGCTGGGCTTGGCAGAGCCCGTCCGCTCCTGGAGGGCTGTGGGCACTGCTCTGGCCTGGCCTGGCCTGGCCCTGGGCTCCCTTGGCATTCCTGCTTGCCCTTGCCTCCACCAGGGATGGGCTGCAGCTCAATGGCTCCGGCCTGGCCGCACACTCAGGCCTGGAGCCTTCCCGTGGCTCCCCAGGGCACGAGAGCCTCAGCCCCAGCTCCCAAACACGGCCTAACAGGCTTTGCTGATATTGATCCCTGTCAGAGCTTTGAAAGCATTTTCAAAGTAACCTTGTCTGGCAACACTTTCAAGGAACAAACGGGACTCGCTTCTAATCGGTAAAAACTTTATTGGTTTGCTTGCACTTCCTATAGGGTATCCTAATGCTTCCTTTGGCGTTCCAGAAAATAATGAAAATCTAACAAATTCTAAAGAGAAGTTCCTGAATCCACTATGAGGAGAAGTCTCTACATTCACTATCCTTACATACAGTTAAGAAGCTGCTCCTGTAACACACAAAGATGGAGTGGTTAACCTGACTGGACCACACAACATGATGTTTTATACACACCGCTACACTACAAAACTTCTCGTCCCTGTTCATTACAAATTTGAAGCTCTTCTCGAGGTCCTGACTTAATTTTGCATGCACATTCATACCTGCAATCCCTCCCCATGCTCAGCTTTCACCTAGACTTACCAGGGAACAGATGTTCCATACTCACCTCAAGCAATAATCTACGTCTGTCTTCCTAACCCTCCTTTTCTTCACTGACTTCTACTAATCTACAAAATAACTGCGGACCCTCTGCACAAAAGAAACATCCAATTAATAGCCTAAACACGTGTGATTGTGCTGCTGCTTCTAACAATCATGTCCAACACAGCACTAAAATCAGAAATCAATTCTCACACCCTTCCTATTCTCCTGCCCCCACCACACCTTGGCTCCAGCAGAAATGTTCCCTACTGCAGCCTGGTGTGCTAAGAACAATCAAAGGCAGCAGCACTTTCCCTCAACATGCTGCAATCTGAATTGCACTGAAATTGCAGCTGTTGCATTAGAAGCTCAGCACCAGCACCCGCAGAACTGAGGCCTGAGCTCTCCATTTCAACACACCCTGTAAATCAGGCTGCCTGGAAGATTGTAGGCCGGGAACTGTGTGAACACAGCAGTGCATTTCAGCAGAGTTATGGAATCAATCTCGTGGAAGGCACATCCTTTATGCTTGTCTTACGATTCTATTCTACAAAATCTAACCAGCAATTGTTTTGGTGGCCTGTGCAGGTTTTGGGGACTGTGCATGTTTCCTTTGGATGTTGTTTTCTTTGTTTCTAAATACAAAATTGACTGCATTCAGAAGAGAAAGCCCCAGATTCATTAGGACAAAGAACCACAGGGACATATGTGGCTGACAAGAACACTCAACATTCCTAACGGTAACACCAGAAAGAGAGGAAAAAGACAAAGATGATTTAAATACCTGAAAGGATCCAAACTGTCTATGTAAGCTGTCAAGTGACTAATTTTTTGGTAAACTCTACAAGTCCAGATTCCTATTCGGTAATTGTCTGAAAGAAAAGAAAGCCAGAAATTTGCTTGACCTTCATTTTGCCAGGACTTTCTCACAGGATTCTGCCACAACTTGGATCACAAGTGAGGGTGGCAAATTTTGACTAGAAAACTTGGATAACTAGGCAGCATTTTTTCCTCCTCACTGAATTACAGGAAGGGTTTAAAAGGGAAAAAAAAATATAAAAAATGGTAAAGAAATTCTGTCATACCTCTAAGGCGTTCATCATCTTTGGAGAAGAAAAAAAAAACTCTAGCACTTCCTGTGCGTGGTAAAAAAAAGAAACCTAGAAAAGGACAAAGGGATTTGAGCATCCTAAATTGTACTATCAAATTCCATGAACACAAGTTAACCCTCTAGTGCTTCAGAGAAATGGCATCCATTGAAAAGCTTTATTCCCTAGGAACTGACTAGAGCTTTTTTTTTTAATAAACCCTCTTTTAAAGGGGAAACTGACTGTGTCTTGGCTTTTGACCAAACTCAGTTTGGAGTTGGTCAAACCAAAATGACCCTGTTAGTTTCTTGTGCTCTACTCTTTCTTTCCATATTCACATTCACATCCAATGGGCTGCTGGGAGTTTTGACTCTGTGCAGCATGAACGGTTTTCCAAGACCACTTTCATTGCTCAGAGGTGTGCAATGTCAGTTTCCCATTCCCTGAGTGCTGCTATTAATATTCCCACAGCATCCAACTACTACAGCCATGTAGACAACAAAGACAAATGCAACTTGCATTTCTTGGTCCTGTTCCATTTCTGTCATCTCAGGCTCATCGTCACCCTCAGAACTGCTGTCCTGGAAACGTGGATCCTCTTGCCACGTGGCTTTTACCGGCTTTATTGTCCCAAGCGCGTGAGGCTCTGCAATGACAGCACCAATAGAGAAAAAAAGCCAAAACCAGATTATTCCTCTACCCGTCGGGAAAAATTCTTCCTTTCACGTGAAATACTTACAGTGGAGAAGAGAGATTTAGGAAGGACAGAATCTGACCCTGCCAGATTTTCTAAGCTACATTTCTGCTCCTGTATTTTCCACTTTGTTCCAGGGATCCCTTATGTATTCTTAAACATTTCTCATTGCATTCAGAAGACATTGAATACCTTCTCAGTTCAGCACAAGTCTGGGGGGCTCGTTGCTTTGTGCTGTTGCGTTGGGTTTTTTAATATTTTGGATAACTTCACGGGGTTTCTTTTCTCTCCTACATGACTGGGACTCGAGTTAATGTTGTTTCATCTTCATTTCAGACGGCCCCAATTTACCTAAGGTTAGGACACCCCAATGATCATGTGTCATTCCATTTGCATTTTCTAAAGGTCCAAGAGTAGAATTCAGTAACAAACAGAATGTTCATGGATCTTGGGGCCAGCTCTCGGACTTTGCTCCTGCCTCTACATTAGCGCACATTTCCTTAAAAGCCTTTTGAGGTCCTATGAACCTTGATATGACTGGTGTGTCACCTTTTTCCCTGTTTGAGGAATTCAGGGCATGAGAACAAGCTTTTTCACCACTCAGCCAAAACCCCAATGCCTTCTCAAAGCATGCCTTTGAGAATTCCTGAGATGCAAGCATGAGGCACCTCTCATTAATCTACCACAGCCCCAGCAAGCAGAAATGAAGATCAAAATGCTTCTGCCTAATTACTGACTTCTGTTGCTGAAAATCCCCTGCATCCTGACCTTCTTTACACCATATTGCCCTACAGTGCCTGCCAGAAGCTCTTCCTTAGCAATGGCACTGTTAGAAGGGTTCTGCTGTTACCTTCTTTGATGCCCAACTCCTCTGTGCCTCCAAAGAAGGAAAACTTGAAAGAACTCGTCTCCTGAGTTGCGTCGTCCTCAGGCAAAGGTCCCAAATGGTCGTCTGGGGCAGAGTCCTGTGCATCCTCTTTGTCCCAGGGTTTTTCCTCAGTCTGTTCTGGTTTGTTCTTTGAAGGTCTTTCAAAGAACAAACCAGAATAGACGGAGGAAATACCGTCTATTCTGGTTTGTTCCTTGAAAGGCCTCTTTCAAATCCGCAGCAATGCTGTAGAAGTTGTCTTCAGACACTTGAGGCAGTGTCTCACTCTCTTTCTTCTTTTTTTGGCTTTACTGAAATGAGATTGTTCAAGGATAGCAACACAGCATACGTCCTTTTCAGACACAGCTTCCCTAAGAGCCACCTTGCTCTGAATGTCTCCCTAAGCATATCCAAGCCCATTAAGGAGTGCTTCATTATCAAGGGTAAGCACTGGGGAGACATCTGAGGTTGGAGTGTAAAGGCAGGACCAAGTGTCCTTTTTAATTAGCCACATCCTTAAGTGACTTATCACTTACTACATGGTTACACAGAAATCAAGGTATTTAGCACAGACTTCTTCCTGCCAGTAGAAACATCAAGAGCTAATCGGGTTTGCTCACAGAGCTGCACAGCTCAGGGTCCCCGCACTGACCGTTCTCACCTTCACTTCCGGCAAGGAACACACGGCCTAGAAAGAAAAGATGACGGCGCTATGTGCTGCTGTTGGAGGTCCTAGTTGAGGTCCGACGTCGCTGGTGGGAACGGCTGCTCCTGCGCGATGTCCCCGACCACGTCCCCCTACGCCTGGGCCTCTCAGCACTGGCTGCTGTCCTCCTGCTCCTGTCCTGGCGACTCCTGGACCGCAGAGTTTGAGTCGAGGCCCGGCGCTGCTGGCGGGAGCGGCTGCGTCTGGGGGGCGTCCCCGATGATGTGTCCCTTCGCCTGGGCCCCTCAGCCCTTGGCCTTGTCCTGCTGCTGCTGCCACGGCGACTCCTGGAGCGGACAGGTGGACTCTGGGCCCAGCCTTGCTGGCGGGAGCACCTGCGTCTGGGGGATGGCCCTGGCCATGTCCCCCTACGCCTGGGCCTCTCAGACCTTGGCCCTGTCCCACTGCTCCTGTCACAGACACTCCTGGAGCGGACAGGTGGACTCTGGGCCCAGCCTTGCTGGCGGGAGCGCCTGCGTCTGGGGGATGGCTCTGGCCATGTCTCCCTTCGCCTGGGCCTCTCAGACCTTGGCCCTGTCCCACTGCTCCTGTCACAGACACTCCTGGAGCGGACAGGTGGACTCTGGGCCCAGCCTTGCTGGCAGGAGCGCCTGCGTCTGGGGGATGTCGGTGATGGTGTCTCCCTCCGCCTGGGCCTCTCAGCCCTTGGCCCTGTCCCAGTGCTCCTGTCACGGCGACTCCTGGACCGGACAGGTGGACTCTGGGCACGACTTTGCCTGCGAGAGCAGCTTCGCCTGTGGCTGGGCCCAGCATGTCTGGAATGGACCCTGTCCTCAGGGTCAGGGGACGTGCTGCGTGTTGCCCTTGATCTGCTGATGCTGCTGGTGTCCAGTGAGGAAGATGGCAGCGCCTGCTGCCATGCTGCGTGGTGGGGCCTGCTGTGGCTGCCCGTCTCTGGAGATGGAGACGGGGCAACCAGCACCAATGGCACAGGGCTGTGGGAGCTGGGGCTGATGGCCTCAGATTCTGACCAGCCACGAGCAGATTGTCGTCCTGACTGTCTGGCTGGCCTGGGGCCATTGAGCTCTGTCTCACCCCTGGAGGCTGTAAGGGCAAGCAGGAATGTCAAAGATCGCCCAGGCCCCGGCCAGGCCAGGCCAGAGCAGTGCCCCCAGCCCTCCAGCAGTGGATGCTGCGCTCTGCCAAGCCCGGCCTAGGCACTGCCCCCAGCCCAGGGACACCGGGGACTTTGACTCATACATGTTCCAAGCCCAGCACAGCTGTCACACTCCCATCTCTGTGTGCTGTTCCTCAGGCCAGAGCAGCGCCTGTGTGTGCCCTCAGCAGCACAGGAGGAGCACAGGAGCAATTGCCAGGGCCTGGGGAGGCAAACAGGCTCATAGCACTGAGAACAAAGTGTACCAGCACGTGGTTGTCTGGCCAAGCGCTACTGGTTCTTCCCACTTTGAGCCCTCGCCGAGACACAGGTTCCCTGCAGAGCCCCAGGTGCAGCTTCCCAACTTACCCCTGTTCCTCTGCCTCCTCCCTGCCTCCAGGGTAAAGGCAATCCCTGGCGTTGCACTGGCCGTGCCTCACTCCTAGATCTGCGAAGGCATCGTTGTCCTCCCATGTTGGGTCTCTGATGGAGAAAGGAAGAGATGATGAATTTCTGCTGCTCTCCCTCACGGAGGTCCAGGGTACCCCATCTCTTTCTCCAGAGCTTTTCCAAGTTGGGGGTGAAGCTGAAGCCCAGACTCATGGGCCAGGGCAGGACCAGGGCTCCTGGGGCAGGGCCTGGCACAGCACAGCACTTGCACCCTCCTGCCTGGTGGGCCAGGCAGAAGGACACCAACCTGAAGGGGACTCGGATCCCCAAGATGAGCATTTCAACAGGGAATTCCCCGCTGTCTCTGCACAGGGGGCACTGGAAATACAAAGCACCAGCGCACAAGGCCTGTCCCTGCAGGGCAAACAGAGGCAGGGTGAGCGAGGCCCTGCTGCTGCTGCTGAGCACCTGCTGTGCCCCGGGGCTGAGGGGAGGGCTCCTACCTGGATGCAGTCCCTGTGGAACCAGGCCCTTTTGCACGTTGGGCACACCAGGGTTGTGAAGGTCTTTCTGTCCTCCACAGGCTCCAGGCAGATGAGGCAAACGGTGTCCGGCTCAGGAGTCGCCTCCACCATCTGCTCTGGACGGTGCTCAGGGCAGAAGGACCTGGAGGAAAATGGATGGGGAAAGTGAGAAATGCTGGATCATTCCCCAGGGGTGGCCATAAAGAGAGATGAGGTACCTGAACGGAGTAATGTATACATTGACACAGCCGCCCTCCTTGGCACAGGGCAGGTGGAACCATCTGTCACAGTCCTCCGTGCAGCACATGATGGTTGCCCCGCTCTGGCCGCAGACACAGCAGCGCTGGAAAGAGCCAAGCAGCCGCGTCAGCAGCAGCAGCAGCAGCCTCGAGGCCTCCCTGGGCAGCCGCAGGGCTCCGGGCAGGGCGCAGGACGTGGCCACTGCTGGCTCCCAGCCCACTGAGCCGCCTGCTGGAGGAGGGAGGCTCCTGTGCCAGGGCCTCTGTGCCACAGCTGCTGGGAGCCAGACTTTGTCCCGGCTGCTGGGCCGGCCTTTCTTTCCTGCTGTCTGGGCTAAGCTCTGGCAAACCTCGCCAGGCACAAAGCTCCCTGCTCTTGTCAGGCTCTCACCTTCTGTGCTGCCCGCCGCACTGCAATTAGGAGATCTCGTGCGAGAAAGTCCATCACTCCAACGTGGCGTTTCTCTTGCCGAAATAGAAGACTGGCAAAGAGCTGCAGGCAAGGGGAGAAGCTGATGAAGAGAGGGTGGCAGGAGCTGCCCATTGCAAAGGTGGAGGGAGCGCCCGGAGCCACTCACCAGGCAGAACACGTGGGCACAGAGCCCACCCCTCTGCAGTTTGTCACCGCACATGTCCGGGTCAGCCTCAGCACGGCGACACAGCATGCAGGCTGCAGGGGACAGAGCCAATGGCACCGCGCACGAGCAGCTCTGCGGGGCTCAGAGCCTGCAGCAGCATCAGCCCCGAGGCTCCTCTGTCCCTGCCTGGCTGATGGGCAGGGCTGGAGGCCTTGCAGAGCAGGGGCCATTGTGGGCACGGCTGTCCCAGGAGCTGCCCCCTGGCCCAGCTGGGCCCCACTTGGGCAGGAAGGAGGCTCCCAGCCCCGGCATGGCCGAGCAGCTCCTGCCTCCCCCTGCCTCTGCTCTCATCCCCACGCTGCCTGCTGCCACAAGAGCCCCTGGGCCAGGCTGTCACAGGGCTGCTTTGCCCTCACCTGGCTCCCTGGCACCAGTGCCCTCCTGCTTGCTCTCAGACATGGCGGCCGTGTCTCCCGCGTCGCAGTCCTCGAGGGACGTTGTCGCTGCGAGGTGCAGATACTCTCTGTCTAGGGGAGAAAGAAGGGGGGGGAGTTTGTAGAACAGGCCCAGAACCACGAGGCTCTACTCCCTGCTCAGGCCTGCGTGAGCCCTGCTCCTGTCCACTTTCTCCTCCCGTCGTCTCGCTGAGGAACACCGCAGTGTCCCGGCTGTTCCTTCGCTGATTCTGGGAAGGGAGAGGCAGGTGAGGCTGCAGCACAGGCCCAGAGCCCCGAGGTGTGGGGCCCCTCTGGTCCCTGGGCAGCCACGTCCCCACCCTACCTTCTCCTCCCGGTGTCAGGTCGCACTGACGCTCGACCTGATCCCAGCGTCCCCTTTTGTGGCCTTGGTGGCACAGGTCACAATGGCCACTCTGACGTCAGAGCCGTGTACCCAAAATCGGGGCAGCCATGGCCTCAGGTCCCTGGCAACCACTTGTGGCGGCCCCCTCGGGCACCGAGCTTCTGAGATGGGTCCGAGCGTTTGCTCAGGGTGGAAGCACGGCCGGGAATCCGGCAGCAAGTGCAGGGTCAAATGCCAGGCCCAGGGGCAGCCAGCCAGGGTGGCACTGTGGGCAGGGAGGTGCTGTTCAGGCACTGCCACGCCAGGGCTCTGGCCCCGGCCAAAGGCAATCTCTGCTCCTGCCCCTGGCCGGCAGTGGCCCAGAGAGCCCGTGCGGAGTCAGCTGCACTGCAGGGATTCAAACCCTGCTCTAGGTGAACTGATGTTCTCCTCAACACCTGTCTGCAGAAAACTAAGATGAACCTGATTTGATGCTGCTGCTGATCACCCTTGGGTACTGGAGATAAACCTGGACACCACCACAGCTGCCTCCAGACCTCAGTTATCTGGCATCCTATGAACTAACAACTTTCACATTTCATATAAATGGAAAAATTAGTATTAAGCTTCTGAAAAAGGTCATCTTTGATACTGACTCAGTGGAAAGACACAAAATGCACTGAGAATTTTCTGTGTACATTTGACAGGAGAGCTTGCAACTGTCCTCCACTCAAGTCAAATACAGGAGGATGCTTTTCCTACATTATATAAACTTTGCCAGTTTGGTCCGTGCTTTCCTACTAGAAAATACATTGGAAAAATTCAGCAAGAGAAGCACAAACAATTCTTGTCAGTTTTTCTCTTTCGTGTCTTTGCAAACATGCTCCTGGAAATCCAGATCCATGACTTCTAGAACAATCAGTGGCATCTCTGGGAAGCAGGGCAGGGGCTGACAGGCAGGCACACCCTGCAGCTGCCTGATGCTGGGGCAGCAGGAGTTTGTCCATTTTCCTGTCTCCATGGCAGAGCCACCTTGGCTGGGAAACGATCCCTTCACTGCTCTAGGAGGGAGGCACAGCCAGTGCAATGCCAGGGAGTGCCTTTACCCTGGAGGCAGGGAGGAGGCAGAGGGGGAAGTTGGGAAGCTGCACCCGGGGCTCTGCAGGGCTCCCGGCCAGGGCTCGAAGCACAAGGAGCCAGAAGTGCTTGGCCGGACAATCCTGAGCTCTGGACACCTTGTCCTCAGCACCAGGAACCCGTTTGCTTCTCCAGGCCCTGGGCACTGCTCCTGTGCTGCTCATGCAAGTTACACACAGACACAGAGCTACCTGCTCTGTCGCAACCCTCTTCAGCACTGGACAGCACAACACAGTAACATGTTCTCTTCAGTACATGGTCTAATTATTAATAGTCCTGCAAAGACTCTCATTCAAAGCATACACACACAAAAACCCAAGCCCTGGTACAGACCTTGCATCAAGCCATGGTACAGACCTTGCATCAACATAAAATGCCAGTTGCTGTTCAGAAACACAGGGCAGCATTTTGGCCAATGCTTTTTCCTGCAAGATCTTTCAAAAGATTGCAAAAGTGACTTTGTTTGGCAACTTCTTCAAGGAACAAACAGGAGAGGCTGCTGAGTTTTTAAAGATTTATTGATTTGCTTTCACTTCCCTTTCTTTGGCATCCTTACACTTATCCCTGCATTCCAGAAAACTGTGAAAATCCAAAAAACTACCAGGGGAAGTTTCTGAATTCTTTCATATTTCTCTCAAAGACTTTCTTGACGTACATACAAAGGACTGGTCGGATAACATACAGAGAAGCAGTGGTTTCCCTCACTGGATATTACAAGACAATGTTATAGACTCCACGTTACTAAAACACTTGTGTTGCCTGGTCATTACAAAGCCTGAAGCTCTTCTAGAGGCTTTTCCCAGTGCAACTTCATTAGGTTCCTCTCTGCTCAACTCTCGAGCCTGTCCAGGTCTCACTGAAGGGCAGCAGAGCCTTGTGGTGCCTCAGGCCCTGCTCCCAGTTCTGTCCCATCAGCAAATGCTGAGGGAGCGCTCCGTCCCTTCTGCCAGGACCCTGGGGAATAAGGCAAACAAGGCTGGACCCAGCACGGCCCCCTGAGATCACAGCTACCTGAGTTTGGAGCTCCCCTGTCCACTTCTCTGCCCCACTGTCCCTGAGCTGCCTCAGGGGCCTGTTATGGGAGGCAGGGACAAAGCCTTGCTGAAGTCCCAGCTGACAACAACCACTGCTCTCCCCTCACAAGCCCAACCAGGCACTGCAGCACAGGTGCCTATGGGATTGGTCAAGCATGGTTTCCATTCCTGTTATTCCACAGGCTTAGAGATGGCATCCAAGAGGAGCTGTTCTGTCTCCTTTCTGGGGATGGAGCTGAGGCTGATGGGCCTGCAGTTTCCTGGCTCCTTCTTGGTGCCCTTTTGCAAGACTGCAGTGATGTTGGCTTTCCTCCACTGCTCATGGCTCTCTCCAGGGCTGTCTCCTTCCCTGACCTGCTGGCAGAGCGCCCTGTGCCAGAGGCAGGAGCAGAGATTTCCCTTGGCCCCAAAAGGGAAGGCTGGGCTCAGGCCGAGTGTCAGTGCGACCTGACAACGGGAGGAGAAGGCGGGAAGGAGCAGGGCTGACACAGGGCTGAGCAGGGAGTAGAGCCCTCGTGTCTCTGGGCCTACTCTGCAAGCTCCCTGGCCTGTACTTTCTCCACAGAGAGAGAGCAACAGCACCTCGAAGTGAGCAGGAAACCCGGCCATGGAGCGGGGCTGGGGCTGTCAGCCCTCAGGGACACCGGCCATGGAGCGGGGCTGGGGCTGTGACACCTCAGGGACACCGGCCATGGAGCGGGGCTGGGGCCGTGACACCTCAGGGAAATCGGCCATGGAGCGGGGCTGGGGCCGTGGCACCTCAGGGAACTCACCATGGCAGCCACCTCCCGAGATTTTGAAGTACTTGTTTCTTGGTTTAATGCCCTTCCAAGATCAATCAATCATCTTTGCAAATGAGCAGGACATACAAGGGTATTTAAAATTGAGTCTGATCCAATCATCAAAGACAATGGATGTTACCTCTAAACTTACCTTTTCATGATTGTCAAACAATATGGAACTTTTCTTATGTCTGACTTAAAATATCCAGAATGCAAAATTCATTCTCAAGACAGGAAAAAAGAAAACAATGAAAATAGGATATAGGCAGTCTTCAAAAGGCCCAGAGAAGAAAATAAACATTAGAAAACCTTAGAAAAATTAGGTTTTCTTCTTCATCTTCTCAGTATGTGTTGTTTGAACATTGGTTGTCTTACTTGTCCCTCGCAAAACAAGGCATGTTACAGCTTTATTGTCTCAGTGCTGCATTTCCCCAATCGCTGACTTGCCATTTAGGCTCTGCTTTGTTTGAAATATACAACAAGGGACTCTCTAGGGAAGAGAGTTGCACAAGCCTCCGGATTCCTGACTGTTCACCTCTGCCAATGCTCACAGTGTTCTCCTAACACACCTGAGCTTCCTGTCTTTCAGAGAGAGAAAGATTCAGCTAAAGTCAAGCAAACAGGGCAGGGCAGATGGAAACCTTCCCTTGAGATGCTTTTGGGAAGGCCTGCAAGCACCCTGCCTTCCCTTGGAACAGAGCTGGTCACCATGCATGGTGTTGCCTGACTTGCCCGAGGTGCCCCTCTATTCCAGAAGGACTTTTGCCCGCTTCATCACTTGTCTGTCCCTCCAGTTCCAGGGCCTCAAACCTGCTCTGTAAGGCACTAAACCTTTTAGTCAGCAGTAGGTTTTCAGAATAAGGCACTGACCGTGGCTCGAACTAGTTTTTTTAGTCAGGTTGACAATATATTTTGAGAAGAAGAAGGAGCAGAGAAGGTGTGGAAAATGCATATTATATGATTGGCTTTTCGCAAATATTAAAATTAATACTATATGTGTTCTGTTGGAAAGTTATGTTGTATTCATCCTTTTTTGTAGTGCTATCCTAAACTTTTAAAGTAGTGTGGTGAATATAGTTTTAGGCTACAGAAACTCTGTGATGTAAGATACTTTTTCTAAATAGCTCGTGGAGAGATAACAGTAACAAGATATCAAAACTCTGAGAAAAGAAATATTGCCTCCTTATTGGGAAGAACCAGACTTTGAGGGACCAAGACAATTGATTTACAAGATGAAGGAGGGGTTGACAAGAACAAGAAAACACCCATTGTTTGAAAAGAATTTTGGCATCATGTATGAGATATATGAATATGCAACAGGCTATTACTTTTAAGGGTTAATCCTTTGTTAGCAAAGTGGTGTCTTCTGAGGCAGAGCAGAGCACCCAGACATCTGCAATTCTTTGCTTTTTTAATTGCCCTTTATTGTCCTACCTCTAATTGTCCAAATTATTTTTTCTCTAATTTTTATTCTTATTTTTATAACTAATTTATTACTATTAAACTTTTAAAATTTTAAAGCAAGTGAAATTCTGCATCCTTTGTGTCCACTATCAGTGGGCATCCTTCTTCCCAAGCTTTGTCAACCTCCCTCTGGGTTTGAGATCAGTGAAACGTGCCCAGCCTGGAGCCTTGGAAGACAATTCTAGCAACAAGTACTTTGCTTTTCTAACCCCTGGCCATCACTTCGAGCTTGTAGGCTGCTATGTGTGTCACATAGGTGGTTAAACATCTCTTCCTGTTGATCAGGCTTGGAAGTGTGTAAAGGCCAGGCATGACAGGACATGTTTTCTTCAGGAAATGGGACGTAGGGCCCAGTTTGCAACGGGTCCCGGCCCGCGCCTTCCAGAGCGCCAGAAGGTTGGCGGCGCCGTTGCAGGGCTCAGGGCGCCGCCTTGTGGGCGAGAGCCGCCATGACAGCGCGGGCGCCGCGCGGCGGGGCCGGCGGGCGGGAAGGGGCGGGCGGGTGTGAGGGGCGGGGCGGTTCGTGCCCAGAGCCGAGCCCACACTGTTCCTGGGCGCATTCCCGGCTCGGTGTTGGGAGCGTGCAGGCGCTGCTCGGGCTCTGGGAGAAGCGTGCGGCCGCTGCGGGGTCCCAGCCCTCAGAGCTGGCTGCCGGCCGAGGCTGCAGTGCCAGAGCTGCCGTGCGCCGTGGCAGTGCCAGAGTCCCTGGCAGAGCCGGGCTGGCACTGCCAGCTCCTGAGGGAAGCCCTGCCATGGCCGTGCCGGGGCCGCTCGGCAGAGCCAGGCTGGCAGTGCCGACAGCTGAGGGGAGCCCGGCCATGGCAGCGCTGGGGCCGCTCCTGCCCCGGGGCTGCCCGAAGGAGCGACCTCTGGGACCTGCCGGCAGACTGGCACTGCTTGGCCCTCTTCAGTAGATCGACGGAGTGGCAGCACAGATAGCAAAATATTAAAACATCTGATTTAAAACACCGGAGGGAAACCATTGAATTTAAAAGAAAATGAAGGTGTACCAAAATACTCAGGGCATGAATGGGAAAACTGAAAAGATACAGATTCTAATTATTTATATAATCTCAACTATATCATCAGAAACATGAGGGTGAAAATACCTTCTAAAAGTTTTGACAATAGAATGCTTCAGCTGTGTAGTTTTACTAGTACATTAAAGTCTTAAAAAGCAGTCAGGTATTCCTTTGTCCAGTGCTATGAATTTAATAATGGGATTTGTTACATTTGTCCCTCAAATACCCCTCATAAAGAGAGTTGAGTGCTTAGATTCGATGGAAGCCATCCGTTAGTAAATGCAGTGTTGTGGTTTTTAGTAGTTCTGTAGTAAGTAGTTAGTTAAAGAAGTGATCGTTCTGCCAATGGACGCTGATCCCTGATGCGTTCGTGCTGGTTCAATGGAAAGGCAAATTTTTGGTAATAGGCTATTGGAAAACATGTCTTTTCTGCTGGTAGCAGGTACAAACACATTGCTTTTACTGGTAGAAACTGAAGCAACTTGAGATGCCTGCTCCTTCTTCTCCACCTATGTTTAAAGGAGATCCATGCAGGTTAAAACATGAACCAAACCTCGAGGCTCTGGGCCTGTCCTGCAGGCTCACCTGCCTCTCCCCACAATCAGCAGAGGAACAGCCAGAGGACCCTGCAGTGTTCCTCAATGCAACAAGGGGAGGAGAAGGTGGGCAGGAGAAGGGCTCACATAGAGAGTATCAGCACCTCAAAGTGACCACATCATTCAAGGGACAGGGACTGACTGCTGACAGCTGCCCTTTGAGACAGCAAGCAGGAGGGCGCTGGTGCCAGGGAGCCAGGTGAGGGTAAAGCAGCCCTGTGACAGCCTGGCCCAGGGGCTCTTGTGGCAGCAGGCAGCGTGGGGATGAGAGCAGAGGCAGGGGGAGGCAGGAGCTGCTCGGCCATGCCGGGGCTGGGAGCCTCCTTCCTGCCCAAGTGGGGCCCAGCTGGGCCAGGGGGCAGCTCCTGGGACAGCCGTGCCCACAATGGCCCCTGCTCTGCAAGGCCTCCAGCCCTGCCCATCAGCCAGGCAGGGACAGAGCAGCCTCGGGGCCGAAGCTGCTGCAGGCTCTGAGCCCCACAGAGCTGCTCGTGCGCGGTGCCATTGGCTCTGTCCCCTGCAGCCTGCATGCTGTGTCGCCGTGCCGAGGCTGAGCCCTGTGCCTCCCCAGGCCCTGGCCACTGCTCCTGTGCTCCTCCTGCACAGCCCAGAGCACCCACGGGCCCTGCTCAGGCCTCACGCAGACCAGAACCAGCTGGGGCTGTGACAGCTCTGCTGCTCTGGGCCCAGCCCTCGGACAAAGCACCCGCCTGTCCCTGGGCTGGGGGCAGTGCCCAGGCTGGGCTTGGCAGAGCCCGTCCGCTCCTGGAGGGCTGTGGGCACTGCTCTGGCCTGGCCTGGCCTGGCCCTGGGCTCCCTTGGCATTCCTGCTTGCCCTTGCCTCCACCAGGGATGGGCTGCAGCTCAATGGCCCCGGCCTGGCCGCACACTCAGGCCTGGAGCCTTCCCGTGGCTCCCCAGGGCACGAGAGCCTCAGCCCCAGCTCCCAAACACGGCCTAACAGGCTTTGCTGATATTGATCCCTGTCAGAGCTTTGAAAGCATTTTCAAAGTAACCTTGTCTGGCAACACTTTCAAGGAACAAACGGGACTCACTTCTAATCGGTAAAAACTTTATTGGTTTGCTTGCACTTCCTATAGGGTATCCTAATGCTTCCTTTGGCGTTCCAGAAAATAATGAAAATCTAACAAATTCTAAAGAGAAGTTCCTGAATCCACTATGAGGAGAAGTCTCTACATTCACTATCCTTACATACAGTTAAGAAGCTGCTCCTGTAACACACAAAGATGGAGTGGTTAACCTGACTGGACCACACAACATGATGTTTTATACACACCGCTACACTACAAAACTTCTCGTCCCTGTTCATTACAAATTTGAAGCTCTTCTCGAGGTCCTGACTTAATTTTGCATGCACATTCATACCTGCAATCCCTCCCCATGCTCAGCTTTCACCTAGACTTACCAGGGAACAGATGTTCCATACTCACCTCAAGCAATAATCTACGTCTGTCTTCCTAACCCTCCTTTTCTTCACTGACTTCTACTAATCTACAAAATAACTGCGGACCCTCTGCACAAAAGAAACATCCAATTAATAGCCTAAACACGTGTGATTGTGCAGCTACTTCCAACAATCATGTCCAACACAGCACTAAAATCAGAAATCAGTTCTCACACCCTTCCTATTCTCCTGCCCCCACCACACCTTGGCTGCAGCAGAAATGTTCCCTACTGCAGCCTGGTGTGCTAAGAACAATCAAAGGCAGCAGCACTTTCCCTCAACATGCTGCAATCTGAATTGCACTGAAATTGCAGCTGTTGCATTAGAAGCTCAGCACCAGCACCCGCAGAACTGAGGCCTGAGCTCTCCATTTCAACACACCCTGTAAATCAGGCTGCCTGGAAGATTGTAGGCCGGGAACTGTGTGAACACAGCAGTGCATTTCAGCAGAGTTATGGAATCAATCTCGTGGAAGGCACATCCTTTATGCTTGTCTTAAGATTCTATTCTACAAAATCTAACCAGCAATTGTTTTGGTGGCCTGTGCAGGTTTTGGGGACTGTGCATGTTTCCTTTGGATGTTGTTTTCTTTGTTTCTAAATACAAAATTCACTGCATTCAGAAGAGAAAGCCCCAGATTCATTAGGACAAAGAACCACAGGGACATATGTGGCTGACAAGAACACTCAACATTCCTAACGGTAACACCAGAAAGAGAGGAAAAAGACAAAGATGATTTAAATACCTGAAAGGATCCCAACTGTCTATGTAAGCTGTCAAGTGACTAATTTTTTGGTAAACTCTACAAGTCCAGATTCCTATTCGGTAATTGTCTGAAAGAAAAGAAAGCCAGAAATCTGCTTGACCTTCATTTTGCCAGGACTTTCTCACAGGATTCTGCCACAACTTGGATCACAAGTGAGGGTGGCAAATTTTGACTAGAAAACTTGGATAACTAGGCAGCATTTTTTCCTCCTCACTGAATTACAGGAAGGGTTTAAAAGGGAAAAAAAAATATAAAAAATGGTAAAGAAATTCTGTCATACCTCTAAGGCCTTCATCATCTTTGGAGAAGAAAAAAAAAACTCTAGCACTTCCTGTGCGTGGTAAAAAAAAGAAACCTAGAAAAGGAGAAAGGGATTTGAGCATCCTAAATTGTACTATCAAATTCCATGAACACAAGTTAAACCTCTAGTGCTTCAGAGAAATGGCATCCATTGAAAAGCTTTATTCCCTAGGAACTGAGTAGAGCTTTTTATTTTACAAAACCCTCTTTTAAAGGGGAAACTGACTGTGTCTTGGCTTTTGACCAAACTCAGTTTGGAGTTGGTCAAACCAAAATGACCCTGTTAGTTTCTTGTGCTCTACTCTTTCTTTCCATATTCACATTCACATCCAATGGGCTGCTGGGAGTTTTGACTCTGTGCAGCATGAACAGTTTTCCAAGACCACTTTCATTGCTCAGAGGTGTGCAATGTCAGTTTCCCATTCCCTGAGTGCTGCTATTAATATTCCCACAGCATCCAACTACTACAGCCATGTAGACAACAAAGACAAATGCAACTTGCATTTCTTGGTCCTGTTCCATTTCTGTCATCTCAGGCTCATCGTCACCCTCAGAACTGCTGTCCTGGAAACGTGGATCCTCTTGCCACGTGGCTTTTACCGGCTTTATTGTCCCAAGCGCGTGAGGCTCTGCAATGACAGCACCAATAGAGAAAAAAAGCCAAAACCAGATTATTCCTCTACCCGTCGGGAAAAATTCTTCCTTTCACGTGAAATACTTACAGTGGAGAAGAGAGATTTAGGAAGGACAGAATCTGACCCTGCCAGATTTTCTAAGCTACATTTCTGCTCCTGTATTTTCCACTTTGTTCCAGGGATCCCTTATGTATTCTTAAACATTTCTCATTGCATTCAGAAGACACTGAATACCTTCTCAGTTCAGCACAAGTCTGGGGGGCTCGTTGCTTT
Organism: Melospiza melodia melodia; assembly: GCF_035770615.1. NCBI lineage: Eukaryota > Metazoa > Chordata > Aves > Passeriformes > Passerellidae > Melospiza > Melospiza melodia. Next base: position 1,372,192 of record NC_086203.1, on the reverse strand, counting down.
GTGCTGTTGCGTTGGGTTTTTTAATATTTTGGATAACTTCACGGGGTTTCTTTTCTCTCCTACATGACTGGGACTCGAGTTAATGTTGTTCAATCTTCATTTCAGACGGCCCCAATTTACCTAAGGTTAGGACACCCCAATGATCATGTGTCATTCCATTTGCATTTTCTAAAGGTCCAAGAGTAGAATTCAGTAACAAACAGAATGTTCATGGATCTTGGGGCCAGCTCTCGGACTTTGCTCCTGCCTCTACATTAGCGCACATTTCCTTAAAAGCCTTGTGAGGTCCTATGAAACTTGATATGACTGGTGTGTCACCTTTTTCCCTGTTTGAGGAATTCAGGGCATGAGAACAAGCTTTTTCACCACTCAGCCAAAACCCCAATGCCTTCTCAAAGCATGCCTTTCAGAATTCCTGAGATGCAAGCATGAGGCACCTCTCATTAATCTACCACAGCCCCAGCAAGCAGAAATGAAGATCAAAATGCTTCTGCCTAATTACTGACTTCTGTTGCTGAAAATCCCCTGCATCCTGACCTTCTTTACACCATATTGCCCTACAGTGCCTGCCAGAAGCTCTTCCTTAGCAATGGCACTGTTAGAAGGGTTCTGCTGTTACCTTCTTTGATGCCCAACTCCTCTGTGCCTCCAAAGAAGGAAAACTTGAAAGAACTCGTCTCCTGAGTTGCGTCGTCCTCAGGCAAAGGTCCCAAATGGTCGTCTGGGGCAGAGTCCTGTGCATCCTCTTTGTCCCAGGGTTTTTCCTCAGTCTGTTCTGGTTTGTTCTTTGAAGGTCTTTCAAAGAACAAACCAGAATAGACGGAGGAAATACCGTCTATTCTGGTTTGTTCCTTGAAAGGCCTCTTTCAAATCCGCAGCAATGCTGTAGAAGTTGTCTTCAGACACTTGAGGCAGTGTCTCACTCTCTTTCTTCTTTTTTTGGCTTTACTGAAATGAGATTGTTCAAGGATAGCAACACAGCATACGTCCTTTTCAGACACAGCTTCCCTAAGAGCCACCTTGCTCTGAATGTCTCCCTAAGCATATCCAAGCCCATTAAGGAGTGCTTCATTATCAAGGGTAAGCACTGGGGAGACATCTGAGGTTGGAGTGTAAAGGCAGGACCAAGAGTCCTTTTTAATTAGCCACATCCTTAAGTGACTTATCACTGGCTACACGGTTACACAGAAATCAAGGTATTTAGCACAGACTTCTTCCTGCCAGTAGAAACATCAAGAGCTAATCGGGTTTGCTCACAGAGCTGCACATCTCAGGGTCCCTGCAATGACCGTTCTCACCTTCACTTCCGGCAAGGAACACATGGCCGAGAAAGAAAAGATGACGGCGCTATGTGCTGCTGTTGGAGGTCCCAGTTGAGGTCCGACGTCGCTGGTGGGAGCGACTGCTCCTGCGCGATGTCCCCGACCACGTCCCCCTACGCCTGGGCCTCTCAGCACTGGCTGCTGTCCTCCTGCTCCTGTCCTGGCGACTCCTGGACCGCAGAGTTTGAGTCGAGGCCCGGCGCTGCTGGCGGGAGCGGCTGCGTCTGGGGGGCGTCCCCGTTGATGTGTCCCTTCGCCTGGGCCTCTCAGCCCTTGGCCTTGTCCTGCTGCTGCTGCCACGGCGACTCCTGGAGCGGACAGGTGGACTCTGGGCCCAGCCTTGCTGGCGGGAGCGCCTGCGTCTGGGGGATGGCCCTGGCCATGTCCCCCTACGCCTGGGCCTCTCAGACCTTGGCCCTGTCCCACTGCTCCTGTCACAGACACTCCTGGAGCGGACAGGTGGACTCTGGGCCCAGCCTTGCTGGCGGGAGCGCCTGCGTCTGGGGGATGGCCCTGACCATGTCTCCCTTCGCCTGGGCCTCTCAGTCCTTGGCCCTGTCCCACTGCTCCTGTCACAGACACTCCTGGAGCGGACAGGTGGACTCTGGGCCCAGCCCTGCTGGCGGGAGCGCCTGCGTCTGGGGGATGTCGGTGATGTTGTCTCCCTCTGCCTGGGCCTCTCAGCCCTTGGCCCTGTCCCACTCCTCCTGTCACGGCAACTCCTGGACCGGACAGGTGGACTCTGGGCATGACTTTGCTGGCGAGAGCAGCTTCGCCTGCGGCTGGGCCCAGCACGTCTGGAACGGACCCTGTCCTCAGGGTCCGGGGACGTGCTGCGTGTTGCCCTTGATCTGCTGATGCTGCTGGTGTCCAGTGAGGAAGATGGCAGCGCCTGCTGCCATGCTGCGTGGTGGGGCCTGCTGTGGCTGCCCGTCTCTGGAGATGGAGACGGGGCAACCAGCACCAATGGCACAGGGCTGTGGGAGCTGGGGCTGATGGCCTCAGATTCTGACCAGCCACGAGCAGATTGTCGTCCTGACTGTCTGGCTGGCCTGGGGCCATTGAGCTCTGTCTCATCCCGGGCGGCTGTAAGGGCAAGCAGGAATGTCAAAGATCGCCCAGGCCCCGGCCAGGCCAGGCCAGAGCAGTTCCCCCAGCCCTCCAGCAGTGGATGCTGCACTCTGCCAAGCCCGGCCTGGGCACTGCCCCCAGCCCAGGGACACCGGGGACTTTGACTCATACATGTTCCGAGCCCAGCACAGCTGTCACACTCCCATCTCTGTGTGCTGTTCCTCAGGCCAGAGCAGCGCCTGTGTGTGCCCTCAGCAGCACAGGAGGAGCACAGGAGCAATTGCCAGGGCCTGGGGAGGCAAACAGGCTCATAGCACTGAGAACAAAGTGTACCAGCACGTGGTTGTCTGGCCAAGCGCTACTGGTTCTTCCCACTTTGAGCCCTCGCCGAGACACAGGTTCCCTGCAGAGCCCCAGGTGCAGCTTCCCAACTTACCCCTGTTCCTCTGCCTCCTCCCTGCCTCCAGGGTAAAGGCAATCCCTGGCGTTGCACTGGCCGTGCCTCACTCCTAGATCTGCGAAGGCATCGTTGTCCTCCCATGTTGGGTCTCTGATGGAGAAAGGAAGAGATGATGAATTTCTGCTGCTCTCCCTCACGGAGGTCCAGGGTACCCCATCTCTTTCTCCAGAGCTTTTCCAAGTTGGGGGTGAAGCTGAAGCCCAGACTCATGGGCCAGGGCAGGACCAGGGCTCCTGGGGCAGGGCCTGGCACAGCACAGCACTTGCACCCTCCTGCCTGTTGGGCCAGGCAGAAGGACACCAACCTGAAGGGGACTCGGATCCCCATGATGAACATTTCAACAGGGAATTCCCCGCTGTCTCTGCACAGGGGGCACTGGAAATACAAAGCACCAGCGCACAAGGCCTGTCCCTGCAGGGCAAACAGAGGCAGGGTGAGCGAGGCCCTGCTGCTGCTGCTGAGCACCTGCTGTGCCCCGGGGCTGAGGGGAGGGCTCTTACCTGGATGCAGTCCCTGTGGAACCAGGCCCTTTTGCACGTTGGGCACACCAGGGTTGTGAAGGTCTTTCTGTCCTCCACAGGCTCCAGGCAGATGAGGCAAACGGTGTCCAGCTCAGGAGTCGCCTCCACCATCTGCTCTGGACGGTGCTCAGGGCAGAAGGACCTGGAGGAAAATGGATGGGGAAAGTGAGAAATGCTGGATCATTCCCCAGGGGTGGCCATAAAGAGAGATGAGGTACCTGAACGGAGTAATGTATACATTGACACAGCCGCCCTCCTTGGCACAGGGCAGGTGGAACCATCTGTCACAGTCCTCCGTGCAGCACATGATGGTTGCCCCGCTCTGGCCGCAGACGCAGCAGCGCTGGAAAGAGCCAAGCAGCCGCGTCAGCAGCAGCAGCAGCAGCCTCGAGGCCTCCCCGGGCAGCCGCAGGGCTCCGGGCAGGGCGCAGGACGTGGCCACTGCTGGCTCCCAGCCCACAGAGCCGCCTGCTGGAGGAGGGAGGCTCCTGTGCCAGGGCCTCTGTGCCACAGCTGCTGGGAGCCAGACTTTGTCCCGGCTGCTGGGCCAGCCTTTCTTTCCTGCTGTCTGGGCTAAGCTCTGGCAAACCTCGCCAGGCACAAAGCTCCCTGCTCTTGTCAGGCTCTCACCTTCTGTGCTGCCCGCCGCACTGCAATTAGCAGATCTCGTGGGAGAAAGTCCATCACTCCAACGTGGCGTTTCTCTTGCCGAAATAGAAGACTGGCAAAGAGCTGCAGGCAAGGGGAGAAGCTGATGAGGAGAGGGCGGCAGGAGCTGCCCATTGCAAAGGTGGAGGGAGCGCCCGGAGCCACTCACCAGGCAGAACACGTGGGCACAGAGCCCACCCTTCTGCAGTTTGTCACCGCACATGTCCGGGTCAGCCTCGGCACGGCGACACAGCATGCAGGCTGCAGGGGACAGAGCCAATGGCATGGGGCACGAGCAGCTCTGCGGGGCTCAGAGCCTGCAGCAGCATCAGCCCTGAGGCTGCTCTGTCCCTGCCTGGCTGATGGGCAGGGCTGGAGGCCTTGCAGAGCAGGGGCCATTGTGGGCACGGCTGTCCCAGGAGCTGCCCCCTGGCCCAGCTGGGCCCCACTTGGGCAGGAAGGAGGCTCCCAGCCCCGGCATGGCCGAGCAGCTCCTGCCTCCCCCTGCCTCTGCTCTCATCCCCACGCTGCCTGCTGCCACAAGAGCCCCTGGGCCAGGCTGTCACAGGGCTGCTTTGCCCTCACCTGGCTCCCTGGCACCAGTGCCCTCCTGCTTGCTCTCAGACATGGCGGCCGTGTCTCCCGCGTCGCAGTCCTCGAGGGACGTTGTCGCTGCGAGGTGCAGATACTCTCTGTCTAGGGGAGAAAGAAGGGGGGGGAGTTTGTAGAACAGGCCCAGAACCACGAGGCTCTACTCCCTGCTCAGGCCTGCGTGAGCCCTGCTCCTGTCCACTTTCTCCTCCCGTCGTCTCGCTGAGGAACACCGCAGTGTCCTGGCTGTTCCTCCGCTGATTCTGGGAAGGGAGAGGCAGGTGAGGCTGCAGCACAGGCCCAGAGGCCTGAGGTGTGGGGCCCCTCTGGTCCCTGGGCAGCCACGTCCCCACCCTACCTTCTCCTCCCGGTGTCAGGTCGCACTGACGCTCGACCTGATCCCAGCGTCCCCTTTTGTGGCCTTGGTGGCATGGCACAGGTCACAATGGCCACTCTGACGTCAGAGCCATGTACCCAAAATCGGGGCAGCCATGGCCTCAGGTCCCTGGCAACCACTTGTGGCGGCCCCCTCGGGCACCGAGCTTCTGAGATGGGTCCGAGCGTTTGCTCAGGGTGGAAGCACGGCCGGGAATCCGGGAGCAAGTGCAGGGTCAAATGCCAGGCCCAGGGGCAGCCAGCCAGGGTGGCACTGTGGGCAGGGAGGTGCTGTTCAGGCACTGCCACGCCAGGGCTCTGGCCCCGGCCAAGGGCAATCTCTGCTCCTGCCCCTGGCAGGCGGTGGCCCAGAGAGCCCGTGCGGAGTCAGCTGCACTGCAGGGATTCAAACCCTGCTCTAGGTGAACTGATGTTTTCCTCAACACCTGTCTGCAGAAAATTAAGATGAACCTGATTTGATGCTGCTGCTGATCACGATTGGGTACTGGAGATAAACCTGGACACCACCACAGCTGCCTCCAGACCTCAGTTATCTGTCATCCTATGAACTAACAACTTTCACATTTCATATAAATGGAAAAATTAGTATTAAGCTTCTGAAAAAGGTCATCTTTGATACTGACTCAGTGGAAAGACACAAAATGCACTGAGAATTTTCTGTGTACATTTGACAGGAGAGCTTGCAACTGTCCTCCACTCAAGTCAAATACAGGAGGATGCTTTTCCTACATTATATAAACTTTGCCAGTTTGGTCCGTGCTTTCCTACTAGAAAATACATTGGAAAAATTCAGCAAGAGAAGCACAAACAATTCTTGTCAGTTTTTCTCTTTCGTGTCTTTGCAAACATGCTCCTGGAAATCCAGATCCATGACTTCTAGAACAATCAGTGGCATCTCTGGGAAGCAGGGCAGGGGCTGACAGGCAGGCACACCCTGCAGCTGCCTGATGCTGGGGCAGCAGGAGTTTGTCCATTTTCCTGTCTCCATGGCAGAGCCACCTTGGCTGGGAAACGATCCCTTCACTGCTCTAGGAGGGAGGCACAGCCAGTGCAATGCCAGGGAGTGCCTTTACCCTGGAGGCAGGGAGGAGGCAGAGGGGGAAGTTGGGAAGCTGCACCAGGGCTCTGCAGGGCTCCCGGCCAGGGCTCGAAGCACAAGGAGCCAGAAGAGCTTGGCCGGACAATCCTGAGCTCTGGACACCTTGTCCTCAGCACCGGGAACCCGTTTGCTTCTCCAGGCCCTGGGCACTGCTCCTGTGCTGCTCATGCAAGTTACACACAGACACAGAGCTACCTGCTCTGTCTCAACCCTCTTCAGCACTGGACAGCACAACACAGTAACATGTTCTCTTCAGCACATGGTCTAATTATTAATAGTCCTGCAAAGACTCTCATTCAAAGCATACACACACAAAAACCCAAGCCCAGGTACAGACCTTGCATCAACACAAAATGCTTGTTGCTGTTCAGAAACTCAGGGCAGCACTTTTGGCCAATGTTTTTTCCTGCAAGATCTTTCAAAGGATTGTAAAAGTGGCTTTGTTTGGCAACTTCTTCAAGGAACAAACAGGAGAGGCTTCTGAGTTTTTAAAGATTTATTGATTTGCTTTCACTTTACTTTTGGCATCCTTACACTTCATCCAGCATTCCAGAAAATCATGAAAATCCAAAATAATATCAGGGGAAGTTTCTGAATTTTTTCATGTTTCTCTCAAAGACTTTCTTGACATACATACAAGGGACTGGTTGGATAACATACAGAGAAGCAGTGGCTTCCCTCACTGGACATTACAAGACAACGTTATAGACTCCACGTTCCTAAAACACTTGTGTTGCCTGGTCATTACAAAGCCTGAAGCTCTTCTAGAGGCTTTTCCCAGTGCAACTTCATTAGGTTCCTCTCTGCTCAACTCTCGAGCCTGTCCCGGTCTCACTGAAGGGCAGCAGAGCCTTGTGGTGCCTCAGGCCCTGCTCCCAGTTCTGTCCCATCAGCAAATGCCGAGGGAGCGCTCCGTCCCTTCTGCCAGGACCCTGGGGAATAAGGCAAACAAGGCTGGACCCAGCACGGCCCCCTGAGATCACAGCTACCTGAGTTTGGAGCTCCCCTGTCCACTTCTCTGCCCCACTGTCCCTGAGCTGCCTCAGGGGCCTGTTATGGGAGGCAGGGACAAAGCCTTGCTGAAGTCCCAGCTGACAACAACCACTGCTCTCCCCTCACAAGCCCAACCAGGCACTGCAGCACAGGTGCCTATGGGATTGGTCAAGCATGGTTTCCATTCCTGTTATTCCACAGGCTTAGAGATGGCATCCAAGAGGAGCTGTTCTGTCTCCTTTCTGGGGATGGAGCTGAGGCTGATGGGCCTGCAGTTTCCTGGCTCCTTCTTGGTGCCCTTTTGCAAGACTGCAGTGATGTTGGCTTTCCTCCACTGCTCATGCCTCTCTCCGGGGCTGTCTCCCTCCCTGACCTGCTGGCAGAGCGCCCTGTGCCAGAGGCAGGAGCAGAGATTTCCCTTGGCCCCAAAAGGGAAGGCTGGGCTCAGGCCGAGTGTCAGTGCGACCTGACAACGGGAGGAGAAGGCGGGAAGGAGCAGGGCTGACACAGGGCTGAGCAGGGAGTAGAGCCCTCGTGTCTCTGGGCCTACTCTGCAAGCTCCCTGGCCTGTACTTTCTCCACAGAGAGAGAGCAACAGCACCTCGAAGTGAGCAGGAAACCCGGCCATGGAGCGGGGCTGGGGCTGTCAGCCCTCAGGGACACCGGCCATGGAGCGGGGCTGGGGCCGTGACACCTCAGGGACACCGGCCATGGAGCGGGGCTGGGACTGTGACACCTCAGGGAAACCGGCCATGGAGCGGGGCTGGGGCCGTGGCACCTCAGGGAACTCACCATGGCAGCCACCTCCCGAGATTTTGAAGTACTTGTTTCTTGGTTTAATGCCCTTCCAAGATCAATCTAGCATCTTTGCATATGAGCAGGACATACAAGGGTATTTAAAGTTGAGTCTGATCCAATCATCAAAGACAATGGATGTTACCTCTAAACTTACCTTTTCATGATTGTCAAACAATATGGAACTTTTCTTATATCTGACTTAAAATATCCAGAATGCAAAATTCATTCTCAAGACAGGAAAAAAGAAAACAATGAAAATAGGATATAGGCAGTCTTCAAAAGGCCCAGAGAAGAAAATAAACATTAGAAAACCTTAGAAAAATTAGGTTTTCTTCTTCATCTTCTCAGTATGTGTTGTTTGAACATTGGTTGTCTTACTTGTCCCTCGCAAAACAAGGCATGTTACAGCTTTATTGTCTCAGTGCTGCATTTCCCCAATCGCTGACTTGCCATTTAGGCTCTGCTTTGTTTGAAATATACAACAAGGGACTCTCTAGGGAAGAGAGTTGCACAAGCCTCCGGATTCCTGACTGTTCACCTCTGCCAATGCTCACAGTGTTCTCCTAACACACCTGAGCTTCCTGTCTTTCAGAGAGAGAAAGATTCAGCTAAAGTCAAGCAAACAGGGCAGGGCAGATGGAAACCTTCCCTTGAGATGCTTTTGGGAAGGCCTGCAAGCACCCTGCTTTCCCTTGGAACAGAGGTGGTCACCATGCATGGTGTTGCCTGACTTGCCCGAGGTGCCCCTCTATTCCAGAAGGACTTTTGCCCGCTTCATCACTTGCCTGTCCCTCCAGTTCCAGGGCCTCAAACCTGCTCTGTAAGGCACTAAACCTTTTAGTCAGCAGTAGGTTTTCAGAATAAGGCACTGACCGTGGCTCGAACTAGTTTTTTTAGTCAGGTTGACAATATATTTTGAGAAGAAGAAGGAGCAGAGAAGGTGTGGAAAATGCATATTATATGATTGGCTTTTCGCAAATATTAAAATTAATACTATATGTGTTATGTTGGAAAGTTATGTTGTATTCATCCTTTTTTGTAGTGCTATCCTAAACTTTTAAAGTAGTGTGGTGAATATAGTTTTAGGCTACAGAAACTCTGTGATGTAAGATACTTTTTCTAAATAGCTCATGGAGAGATAACAGTAACAAGACACCAAAACTCTGAGAAAAGAAATATTGCCTCCTTATTGGGAAGAACCAGACTTTGAGGGACCAAGACAATTGATTTACAAGATGAAGGAGGGGTTGACAAGAACAAGAAAACACCCATTGTTTGAAAAGAATTTTGGCATCATGTATGAGAAAAATGAATATGCAACAGGCTATTACTTTTAAGGGTTAATCCTTTGTTAGCAAAGTGGTGTCTTCTGAGGCAGAGCAGAGCACCCAGACATCTGCAAGTCTTTGCTTTTTTAATTGCCCTTTATTGTCCTACCTCTAATTGTCCAAATTATTTTTTCTCTAATTTTTATTCTTATTTTTATAACTAATTTATTACTATTAAACTTTTAAAATTTTAAAGCAAGTGAAATTCTGCATCCTTTGTGTCCACTATCAGTGGGCATCCTTCTTCCCAAGCTTTGTCAACCTCCCTCTGGGTTTGAGATCAGTGAAACGTGCCCAGCCTGGAGCCTTGGAAGACAATTCTAGCAACAAGTACTTTGCTTTTCTAACCCCTGGCCATCACTTCGAGCTTGTAGGCTGCTATGTGTGTCACAGGTTAAACATCTCTTCCTGTTGATCAGGCTTGGAAGTGTGTAAAGGCCAGGCATGACAGGACATGTTTTCTTCAGGAAATGGGACGTAGGGCCCAGTTTGCAACGGGTCCCGGCCCGCGCCTTCCAGAGCGCCAGAAGGTTGGCGGCGCCGTTGCAGGGCTCAGGGCGCCGCCTTGTGGGCGAGAGCCGCCATGACAGCGCGGGCGCCGCGCGGCGGGGCCGGCGGGCGGGAAGGGGCGGGCGGGTGTGAGGGGCGGGGCGGTTCGTGCCCAGAGCCGAGCCCACACTGTTCCTGGGCGCATTCCCGGCTCGGTGTTGGGAGCGTGCAGGCGCTGCTCGGGCCCTGGGAGAAGCGTGCGGCCGCTGCGGGGTCCCAGCCCTCAGAGCTGGCTGCCGGCCGAGGCTGCAGTGCCAGATCTGCCGTGCGCCGTGGCAGTGCCAGAGTTCCTGGCAGAGCCGGGCTGGCACTGCCAGATCCTGAGGGAAGCCCTGCCATGGCCGTGCCGGGGCCGCTCGGCAGAGCAGAGCTGGCAGTGCCGACAGCTGAGGGGAGCCCGGCCATGGCAGCACCCAGCTGGCAGTGCCGACAGCTGAGGGGAGCCCGGCCATGGCAGAGCCGGGCTGGCAGTGCCGAAAGCTGAGGGGAGCCCGGCCATGGCAGCGCTGGGCTGGCAGTGCCGACAGCTGAGGGGAGCCCGGCCATGGCAGCGCCGGGGCCGCTCCTGCCCCGGGGCTGCTCGAAGGAGCGACCTCTGGGACCTGCCGGCACACTGGCACTGCTTGGCCCTCTTCAGTAGATCGACGGAGTGGCAGCACAGATAGCAAAATATTAAAACATCTGATTTAAAACACCGGAGGAAAACCATTGAATTGAAAAGAAAATGAAGGTGTACCAAAATACTCAGGGCATGAATGGGAAAACTGAAAAGATACAGATTCTAATTATTTATATAATCTCAACTATATCATCAGAAACATGAGGGTGAAAATACCTTCTAAAAGTTTTGACAATAGAATGCTTCAGCTGTGTAGTTTTACTAGTACATTAAAGTCTTAAAAAGCAGTCAGGTATTCCTTTGTCCAGTGCTATGAATTTAATAATGGGATTTGTTACATTTGTCCCTCAAATACCCCTCATAAAGAGAGTTGAGTGCTTAGATTCGATGGAAGCCATCCGTTAGTAAATGCAGTGTTGTGGTTTTTAGTAGTTCTGTAGTAAGTAGTTAGTTAAAGAAGTGATCGTTCTGCCAATGGACGCTGATCCCTGATGCGTTCGTGCTGGTTCAATGGAAAGGCAAATTTTTGGTAATAGGCTATTGGAAAACATGTCTTTTCTGCTGGTAGCAGGTACAAACACATTGCTTTTACTGGTAGAAACTGAAGCAACTTGAGATGCCTGCTCCTTCTTCTCCACCTATGTTTAAAGGAGATCCATGCAGGTTAAAACATGAACCAAACCTCGAGGCTCTGGGCCTGTCCTGCAGGCTCACCTGCCTCTCCCCACAATCAGCAGAGGAACAGCCAGAGGACACTGCAGTGTTCCTCAATGCAACAAGGGGAGGAGAAGGTGGGCAGGAGCAGGGCTCACATAGACAGAGAGGATCAGCACCTCAAAGTGACCACATCATTCAAGGGACAGGGACTGACTGCTGACAGCTGCCCTGTGAGACAGCAAGCAGGAGGGCACTGGTGCCAGGGAGCCAGGTGAGGGCAAAGCAGCCCTGTGACAGCCTGGCCCAGGGGCTCTTGTGGCAGCAGGCAGCGTGGGGATGAGAGCAGAGGCAGGGGGAGGCAGGAGCTGCTCGGCCATGCCGGGGCTGGGAGCCTCCTTCCTGCCCAAGTGGGGCCCAGCTGGGCCAGGGGGCAGCTCCTGGGACAGCCGTGCCCACAATGGCCCCTGCTCTGCAAGGCCTCCAGCCCTGCCCATCAGCCAGGCAGGGACAGAGCAGCCTCGGGGCCGAAGCTGCTGCAGGCTCTGAGCCCCACAGAGCTGCTCGTGCGCGGTGCCATTGGCTCTGTCCCCTGCAGCCTGCATGCTGTGTCGCCGTGCCGAGGCTGAGCCCTGTGCCTCCCCAGGCCCTGGCCACTGCTCCTGTGCTCCTCCTGCACAGCCCAGAGCACCCACGGGCCCTGCTCAGGCCTCACGCAGACCAGAACCAGCTGGGGCTGTGACAGCTCTGCTGCTCTGGGCCCAGCCCTCGGACAAAGAACCCGCCTGTCCCTGGGCTGGGGGCAGTGCCCAGGCTGGGCTTGGCAGAGCCCGTCCGCTCCTGGAGGGCTGTGGGCACTGCTCTGGCCTGGCCTGGCCTGGCCCTGGGCTCCCTTGGCATTCCTGCTTGCCCTTGCCTCCACCAGGGATGGGCTGCAGCTCAATGGCCCCGGCCTGGCCGCACACTCAGGCCTGGAGCCTTCCTGTGGCTGCCCAGGGCACGAGAGCCTCAGCCCCAGCTCCCAAACACGGCCTAACAGGCTTTGCTGATATTGATCCCTGTCAGAGCTTTGAAAGCATTTTCAAAGTAACCTTGTCTGGCAACACTTTCAAGGAACAAACGGGACTCGCTTCTAATCGGTAAAATCTTTATTGGTTTGCTTGCACTTCCTATAGGGTATCCTAATGCTTCCTTTGGCGTTCCAGAAAATAATGAAAATCTAACAAATTCTAAAGAGAAGTTCCTGAATCCACTATGAGGAGAAGTCTCTACATTCACTATCCTTACATACAGTTAAGAAGCTGCTCCTGTAACACACAAAGATGGAGTGGTTAACCTGACTGGACCACACAACATGATGTTTTATACACACCGCTACACTACAAAACTTCTCGTCCCTGTTCATTACAAATTTGAAGCTCTTCTCGAGGTCCTGACTTAATTTTGCATGCACATTCATACCTGCAATCCCTCCCCATGCTCAGCTTTCACCTAGACTTACCAGGGAACAGATGTTCCATACTCACCTCAAGCAATAATCTACGTCTGTCTTCCTAACCCTCCTTTTCTTCACTGACTTCTACTAATCTACAAAATAACTGCGGACCCTCTGCACAAAAGAAACATCCAATTAATAGCCTAAACACGTGTGATTGTGCAGCTACTTCCAACAATCATGTCCAACACAGCACTAAAATCAGAAATCAGTTCTCACACCCTTCCTATTCTCCTGCCCCCACCACACCTTGGCTGCAGCAGAAATGTTCCCTACTGCAGCCTGGTGTGCTAAGAACAATCAAAGGCAGCAGCACTTTCCCTCAACATGCTGCAATCTGAATTGCACTGAAATTGCAGCTGTTGCATTAGAAGCTCAGCACCAGCACCTGCAGAACTGAGGCCTGAGCTCTCCATTTCAACACACCCTGTAAATCAGGCTGCCTGGAAGATTGTAGGCCGGGAACTGTGTGAACACAGCAGTGCATTTCAGCAGAGTTATGGAATCAATCTCGTGGAAGGCACATCCTTTATGCTTGTCTTAAGATTCTATTCTACAAAATCTAACCAGCAATTGTTTTGGTGGCCTGTGCAGGTTTTGGGGACTGTGCATGTTTCCTTTGGGTGTTGTTTTCTTTGTTTCTAAATACAAAATTGACTGCATTCAGAAGAGAAAGCCCCAGATTCATTAGGACAAAGAACCACAGGGACATATGTGGCTGACAAGAACACTCAACATTCCTAACGGTAACACCAGAAAGAGAGGAAAAAGACAAAGATGATTTAAATACCTGAAAGGATCCAAACTGTCTATGTAAGCTGTCAAGTGACTAATTTTTTGGTAAACTCTACAAGTCCAGATTCCTATTCGGTAATTGTCTGAAAGAAAAGAAAGCCAGAAATTTGCTTGACCTTCATTTTGCCAGGACTTTCTCACAGGATTCTGCCACAACTTGGATCACAAGTGAGGGTGGCAAATTTTGACTAGAAAACTTGGATAACTAGGCAGCATTTTTTCCTCCTCACTGAATTACAGGAAGGGTTTAAAAGGGAAAAAAAAATATAAAAAATGGTAAAGAAATTCTGTCATACCTCTAAGGCCTTCATCATCTTTGGAGAAGAAAAAAAAAACTCTAGCACTTCCTGTGCGTGGTAAAAAAAAGAAACCTAGAAAAGGAGAAAGGGATTTGAGCATCCTAAATTGTACTATCAAATTCCATGAACACAAGTTAAACCTCTAGTGCTTCAGAGAAATGGCATCCATTGAAAAGCTTTATTCCCTAGGAACTGACTAGAGCTTTTTATTTTAATAAACCCTCTTTTAAAGGGGAAACTGACTGTGTCTTGGCTTTTGACCAAACTCAGTTTGGAGTTGGTCAAACCAAAATGACCCTGTTAGTTTCTTGTGCTCTACTCTTTCTTTCCATATTCACATTCACATCCAATGGGCTGCTGGGAGTTTTGACTCTGTGCAGCATGAACGGTTTTCCAAGACCACTTTCATTGCTCAGAGGTGTGCAATGTCAGTTTCCCATTCCCTGAGTGCTGCTATTAATATTCCCACAGCATCCAACTACTACAGCCATGTAGACAACAAAGACAAATGCAACTTGCATTTCTTGGTCCTGTTCCATTTCTGTCATCTCAGGCTCATCGTCACCCTCAGAACTGCTGTCCTGGAAACGTGGATCCTCTTGCCACGTGGCTTTTACCGGCTTTATTGTCCCAAGCGCGTGAGGCTCTGCAATGACAGCACCAATAGAGAAAAAAAGCCAAAACCAGATTATTCCTCTACCCGTCAGGAAAAATTCCTCCTTTCACGTGAAATACTTACAGTGGAGAAGAGAGATTTAGGAAGGACAGAATCTGACCCTGCCAGATTTTCTAAGCTACATTTCTGCTCCAGTATTTTCCACTTTGTTCCAGGGATCCCTTATGTATTCTTAAACATTTCTCATTGCATTCAGAAGACACTGAAGACCTTCTCAGTTCAGCACAAGTCTGGGGGGCTCGTTGCTTTGTGCTGTTGCGTTGGGTTTTTTAATATTTTGGATAACTTCACGGGGTTTCTTTTCTCTCCTACATGACTGGGACTCGAGTTAATGTTGTTTCATCTTCATTTCAGACGGCCCCAATTTACCTAAGGTTAGGACACCCCAATGATCATGTGTCATTCCATTTCCTTTTTCTAAAGGTCCAAGAGTAGAATTCAGTAACAAACAGAATGTTCATGGATCTTGGGGCCAGCTCTCGGACTTTGCTCCTGCCTCTACATTAGCGCACATTTCCTTAAAAGCCTTGTGAGGTCCTATGAAACTTGATATGACTGGTGTGTCACCTTTTTCCCTGTTTGAGGAATTCAGGGCATGAGAACAAGCTTTTTCACCACTCAGCCAAAACCCCAATGCCTTCTCAAAGCATGCCTTTCAGAATTCCTGAGATGCAAGCATGAGGCACCTCTCATTAATCTACCACAGCCCCGGCAAGCAGAAATGAAGATCAAAATGCTTCTGCCTAATTACTGACTTCTGTTGCTGAAAATCCCCTGCATCCTGACCTTCTTTACACCATATTGCCCTACAGTGCCTGCCAGAAGCTCTTCCTTAGCAATGGCACTGTTAGAAGGGTTCTGCTGTTACCTTCTTTGATGCCCAACTCCTCTGTGCCTCCAAAGAAGGAAAACTTGAAAGAACTCGTCTCCTGAGTTGCGTCGTCCTCAGGCAAAGGTCCCAAATGGTCGTCTGGGGCAGAGTCCTGTGCATCCTCTTTGTCCCAGGGTTTTTCCTCAGTCTGTTCTGGTTTGTTCTTCGAAGGTCTTTCAAAGAACAAACCAGAATAGACGGAGGAAATACCGTCTATTCTGGTTTCTTCCTTGAAAGGCCTCTTTCAAATCCGCAGCAATGCTGTAGAAGTTGTCTTCAGACACTTGAGGCAGTATCTCACTCTCTTTCTTCTTTTTTTGGCTTTACTGAAATGAGATTGTTCAAGGATAGCAACACAGCACACGTCCTTTTCAGACACAGCTTCCCTAAGAGCCACCTTGCTCTGAATGTCTCCCTAAGCATATCCAAGCCCATTAAGGAGTGCTTCATTATCAAGGGTAAGCACTGGGGAGACATCTGAGGTTGGAGTGTAAAGGCAGGACCAAGAGTCCTTTTTAATTAGCCACATCCTTAAGTGACTTTTCACTGAATACACGGTTACACAGAAATCAAGGTATTTAGCACAGACTTCTTCCTGCCAGTAGAAACATCAAGAGCTAATCAGGTTTGCTCACAGAGCTGCACATCTCAGGGTCCCTGCACTGACCGTTCTCACCTTCACTTCCGGCAAGGAACACACGGCCTAGAAAGAAAAGATGACGGCGCTACGTGCTGCTGTTGGAGGTCCCAGTTGAGGTCCGACGTCGCTGGTGGGAGCGGCTGCTCCTGCACGATGTCCCCGACCACGTCCCCCTACGCCTGGGCCTCTCAGCACTGGCTGCTGTCCTCCTGCTCCTGTCCTGGCGACTCCTGGACCGCAGAGTTTGAGTCGAGGCCCGGCGCTGCTGGCGGGAGCGCGTCGGGGACGTTCCCGGTGATGTGTCCCTTCGCCTGGGCCTCTCAGCCCTTGGCCTTGTCCTGCTGCTGCTGCCACGGCGACTCCTGGAGCGGACAGGTGGACTCTGGGCCCAGCCTTGCTGGCGGGAGTGCCTGCGTCTGGGGGATGGCCCTGACCATGTCTCCCTTCGCCTGGGCCTCTCAGACCTTGGCCCTGTCCCACTGCTCCTGTCACAGACACTCCTGGAGCGGACAGGTGGACTCTGGGCCCAGCCTTGCTGGCGGGAGCGCCTGCGTCTGGAGGATGGCCCTGACCATGTCTCCCTTCGCCTGGGCCCCTCAGTCGTTGGCCCTGTCCCTCTCTTCCTGTCATGGCAACTCCTGGAGCAGACAGGTGGACTCTGGGCCCAGCCTTGCTAGCGGGAGCGCCTGCGTCTGGGGGATGGCCCTGGCCATGTCTCCCTTCGCCTGGGCCTCTCAGACCTTGGCCCTGTCCCACTGCTCCTGTCACAGACACTCCTGGAGCGGACAGGTGGACTCTGGGCCCAGCCCTGCTGGCGGGACCACCTGCGTCTGGGGGATGTCGGTGATGGTGTCTCCCTCCGCCTGGGCCTCTCAGCCCTTGGCCCTGTCCCACTGCTCCTGTCACGGCGACTCCTGGACCGGACAGGTGGACTCTGGGCATGACTTTGCCGGCGAGAGCAGCTTCGCCTGCGGCTGGGCCCAGCACGTCTGGAACGGACCCTGTCCTCAGGGTCCGGGGACGTGCTGCGTGTTGCCCTTGATCTGCTGATGCTGCTGGTGTCCAGTGAGGAAGATGGCAGCGCCTGCTGCCATGCTGCGTGGTGGGGCCTGCTGTGGCTGCCCGTCTCTGGAGATGGAGACGGGGCAACCAGCACCAATGGCACAGGGCTGTGGGAGCTGGGGCTGATGGCCTCAGATTCTGACCAGCCACGAGCAGATTGTCGTCCTGACTGTCTGGCCGGCCTGGGGCCATTGAGCTCTGTCTCATCCCTGGAGGCTGTAAGGGCAAGCAGGAATGTCAAAGATCGCCCAGGCCCCGGCCAGGCCAGGCCAGAGCAGTGCCCCCAGCCCTCCAGCAGCGGATGCTGCGCTCTGCCAAGCCCGGCCTAGGCACTGCCCCCAGCCCAGGGACACCGGGGACTTTGACTCATACATGTTCCGAGCCCAGCACAGCTGTCACACTCCCATCTCTGTGTGCTGTTCCTCAGGCCAGAGCAGCGCCTGTGTGTGCCCTCAGCAGCACAGGAGGAGCACAGGAGCAATTGCCAGGGCCTGGGGAGGCAAACAGGCTCATAGCACTGAGAACAAAGTGTACCAGCACGTGGTTGTCTGGCCAAGCGCTACTGGTTCTTCCCGCTTTGAGCCCTCGCCGAGACACAGATTCCCTGCAGAGCCCCAGGTGCAGCTTCCCAACTTACCCCTGTTCCTCTGCCTCCTCCCTGCCCCCAGGGTAAAGGCAATCCCTGGCGTTGCACTGGCCGTGCCTCACTCCTAGATCTGCGAAGGCATCCTCGTCCTCCCATGTTGGATCTCTGATGGAGAAAGGAAGAGATGATGAATTTCTGCTGCTCTCCCTCACGGAGGTCCAGGGTGCCCCAGCTCTTTCTCCAGAGCTTTTCCAAGTTGGGGGTGAAGCTGAAGCCCAGACTCATGGGCCAGGGCAGGACCAGGGCTCCTGGGGCAGGGCCTGGCACAGCACAGCACTTGCACCCTCCTGCCTGTTGGGCCAGGCAGAAGGACACCAACCTGAAGGGGACTCGGATCCCCATGATGAACATTTCAATAGGGAATTCCCTGCTGTCTCTGCACAGGGGGCACTGGAAATACAAAGCACCAGCGCACAAGGCCTGTCCCTGCAGGGCAAACAGAGGCAGGGTGAGCGAGGCCCTGCTGCTGCTGCTGAGCACCTGCTGTGCCCCGGGGCTGAGGGGAGGGCTCCTACCTGGATGCAGTCCCTGTGGAACCAGGCCCTTTTGCATGTTGGGCACACCAGGGTTGTGAAGGTCTTTCTGTCCTCCACAGGCTCCAGGCAGATGAGGCAAACGGTGTCCGGCTCAGGAGTCGCCTCCACCACCTGCTCTGGACGGTGCTCAGGGCAGAAGGACCTGGAGGAAAATGGATGGGGAAAGTGAGAAATGCTGGATCATTCCCCAGGGGTGGCCATAAAGAGAGATGAGGTACCTGAACGGAGTAATGTATACATTGACACAGCCGCCCTCCTTGGCACAGGGCAGGTGGAACCATCTGTCACAGTCCTCCGTGCAGCACATGATGGTTGCCCCGCTCTGGCCGCAGACGCAGCAGCGCTGGAAAGAGCCAAGCAGCCGCGTCAGCAGCAGCAGCAGCAGCCTCGAGGCCTCCCCGGGCAGCCGCAGGGCTCCGGGCAGGGCGCAGGACGTGGCCGCTGCCGGCTCCCAGCCCACAGAGCCGCCTGCTGGAGGAGGGAGGCTCCTGTGCCAGGGCCTCTGTGCCACAGCTGCTGGGAGCCAGACTTTGTCCCGGCTGCTGGGCCGGCCTTTCTTTCCTGCTGTCTGGGCTAAGCTCTGGCAAACCTCGCCAGGCACAAAGCTCCCTGCTCTTGTCAGGCTCTCACCTTCTGTGCTGCCCGCCGCACTGCAATTAGCAGATCTCGTGGGAGAAAGTCCATCACTCCAACGTGGCGTTTCTCTTGCCGAAATAGAAGACTGGCAAAGAGCTGCAGGCAAGGGGAGGAGCTGATGAGGAGAGGGCGGCAGGAGCTGCCCATTGCAAAGGTGGAGGGAGCGCCCGGAGCCACTCACCAGGCAGAACACGTGGGCACAGAGCCCACCCTTCTGCAGTTTGTCACCGCACATGTCCGGGTCAGCCTCGGCACGGCGACACAGCATGCAGGCTGCAGGGGACAGAGCCAATGGCATGGGGTACGACCAGCTCTGTGGGGCTCAGAGCCTGCAGCAGCATCAGCCCCGAGGCTGCTCTGTCCCTGCCTGGCTGATGGGCAGGGCTGGAGGCCTTGCAGAGCAGGGGCCATTGTGGGCACGGCTGTCCCAGGAGCTGCCCCCTGGCCCAGCTGGGCCCCACTTGGGCAGGAAGGAGGCTCCCAGCCCCGGCATGGCTGAGCAACTCCTGCCTCCCCCTGCCTCTGCTCTCATCCCCACGCTGCCTGCTGCCACAAGAGCCCCTGGGCCAGGCTGTCACAGGGCTGCTTTGCCCTCACCTGGCTCCCTGGCACCAGGGCCCTCCTGCTTGCTCTCAGACATGGCGGCTGTCTCTCCTGCGTCGCAGTCCTCGAGGGACGTTGTCACTGCGAGGTGCAGATACTCTCTGTCTAGGGGAGAAAGAAGGGGGGGGAGTTTGCAGAACAGGCCCAGAACCACGAGGCTCTACTCCCTGCTCAGGCCTGCGTGAGCCCTGCTCCTGTCCACTTTCTCCTCCCGTCGTCTCGCTGAGGAACACCGCAGTGTCCTGGCTGTTCCTCCGCTGATTCTGGGAAGGGAGAGGCAGGTGAGGCTGCAGCACAGGCCCAGAGGCCTGAGGTGTGGGGCCCCTCTGGTCCCTGGGCAGCCACGTCCCCACCCTACCTTCTCCTCCCGGTGTCAGGTCGCACTGACGCTCGACCTGATCCCAGCGTCCCCTTTTGTGGCCTTGGTGGCATGGCACAGGTCACAATGGCCACTCTGACGTCAGAGCCATGTACCCAAAATCGGGGCAGCCATGGCCTCAGGTCCCTGGCAACCACTTGTGGCGGCCCCCTCGGGCACCGAGCTTCTGAGATGGGTCCGAGCGTTTGCTCAGGGTGGAAGCACGGCCGGGAATCCGGCAGCAAGTGCAGGGTCAAATGCCAGGCCCAGGGGCAGCCAGCCAGGGTGGCACTGTGGGCAGGGAGGTGCTGTTCAGGCACTGCCACGCCAGGGCTCTGGCCCCGGCCAAGGGCAATCTCTGCTCCTGCCCCTGGCAGGCGGTGGCCCAGAGAGCCCGTGCGGAGTCAGCTGCACTGCAGGGATTCAAACCCTGCTCTAGGTGAACTGATGTTTTCCTCAACACCTGTCTGCAGAAAATTAAGATGAACCTGATTTGATGCTGCTGCTGATCACGATTGGGTACTGGAGATAAACCTGGACACCACCACAGCTGCCTCCAGACCTCAGTTATCTGTCATCCTATGAACTAACAACTTTCACATTTCATATAAATGGAAAAATTAGTATTAAGCTTCTGAAAAAGGTCATCTTTGATACTGACTCAGTGGAAAGACACAAAATGCACTGAGAATTTTCTGTGTACATTTGACAGGAGAGCTTGCAACTGTCCTCCACTCAAGTCAAATACAGGAGGATGCTTTTCCTACGTTTTAGGAACTTTGCCAGTTTGGTCCGTGCTTTCCTACTAGAAAATACATTGGAAAAATTCAGCAAGAGAAGCACAAACAATTCTTGTCAGTTTTTCTCTTTCGTGTCTTTGCAAACATGCTCCTGGAAATCCAGATCCATGACTTCTAGAACAATCAGTGGCATCTCTGGGAAGCAGGGCAGGGGCTGACAGGCAGGGACACCCTGCAGCTGCCTGATGCTGGGGCAGCAGGAGTTTGTCCATTTTCCTGTCTCCATGGCAGAGCCACCTTGGCTGGGAAACGATCCCTTCACTGCTCTAGGAGGGAGGCACAGCCAGTGCAATGCCAGGGAGTGCCTTTACCCTGGAGGCAGGGAGGAGGCAGAGGGGGAAGTTGGGAAGCTGCACCCGGGGCTCTGCAGGGCTCCTGGCCAGGGCTCGAAGCACAAGGAGCCAGAAGAGCTTGGCCGGACAATCCTGAGCTCTGGACACCTTGTCCTCAGCACCCGGAACCCGTTTGCTTCTCCAGGCCCTGGGCACTGCTCCTGTGCTGCTCATGCAAGTTACACACAGACACAGAGCTACCTGCTCTGTCTCAACCCTCTTCAGCACTGGACAGCACAACACAGTAACATGTTCTCTTCAGTACATGGTCTAATTATTAATAGTCCTGCAAAGACTCTCATTCAAAGCATACACACACAAAAACCCAAGCCCTGGTACAGACCTTGCATCAACACAAAATGCTTGTTGCTGTTCAGAAACTCAGGGCAGCACTTTTGGCCAATGTTTTTTCCTGCAAGATCTTTCAAAAGATTGTAAAAGTGACTTTGTTTGGCAACTTCTTCAAGGAACAAACAGGAGAGGTTTCTGAGTTTTTAAAGATTTATTGATTTGCTTTCACTTTACTTTTGGCATCCTTACACTTCATCCAGCATTCCAGAAAATCATGAAAATCCAAAATAATATCAGGGGAAGTTTCTGAATTTTTTCATGTTTCTCTCAAAGACTTTCTTGACATACATACAAGGGACTGGTTGGATAACATACAGAGAAGCAGTGGCTTCCCTCACTGGACATTACAAGACAACGTTATAGACTCCACGTTACTAAAACACTTGTGTTGCCTGGTCATTACAAAGCCTGAAGCTCTTCTAGAGGCTTTTCCCAGTGCAACTTCATTAGGTTCCTCTCTGCTCAACTCTCGAGCATGTCCAGGTCTCACTGAAGGGCAGCAGAGCCTTGTGGTGCCTCAGGCCCTGCTCCCAGTTCTGTCCCATCAGCAAATGCTGAGGGAATGCTCCGTCCCTTCTGCCAGGACCCTGGGGAATAAGGCAAACAAGGCTGGTCCCAGCACGGTCCCCTGAGATCACAGCTACGTGAATGTGGAGCTCCTCTGTCCACTTCTCTGCCCCACTGTCCCTGAGCTGCCTCAGGGGCCTGTTATGGGAGGCAGGGACAAAGCCTTGCTGAAGTCCCAGCTGACAACAACCACTGCTCTCCCCTCACAAGCCCAACCAGGCACTGCAGCACAGGTGCCTATGGGATTGGTCAAGCATGGTTTCCATTCCTGTTATTCCACAGGCTTAGAGATGGCATCCAAGAGGAGCTGTTCTGTCTCCTTTCTGGGGATGGAGCTGAGGCTGATGGGCCTGCAGTTTCCTGGCTCCTTCTTGGTGCCCTTTTGCAAGACTGCAGTGATGTTGGCTTTCCTCCACTGCTCATGCCTCTCTCCGGGGCTGTCTCCCTCCCTGACCTGCTGGCAGAGCGCCCTGTGCCAGAGGCAGGAGCAGAGATTTCCCTTCGCCCCAAAAGGGAAGGCTGGGCTCAGGCCGAGTGTCAGTGCGACCTGACAACGGGAGGAGAAGGCGGGAAGGAGCAGGGCTGACACAGGGCTGAGCAGGGAGTAGAGCCCTCGTGTCTCTGGGCCTACTCTGCAAGCTCCCTGGCCTGTACTTTCTCCACAGAGAGAGAGCAACAGCACCTCGAAGTGAGCAGGAAACCCGGCCATGGAGCGGGGCTGGGGCTGTCAGCCCTCAGGGACACCGGCCATGGAGCGGGGCTGGGACTGTGACACCTCAGGGAAACTGACCATGGAGCGGGGCTGGGGCCGTGACACCTCAGGGAACTCACCATGGCAGCCACCTCCCGAGATTCTGAAGTACTTGTTTCTTGGTTTAATGCCCTTCCAAGATCAATCTAGCATCTTTGCATATGAGCAGGACATACAAAGGTATTTAAAATTGAGTCTGATCCAATCATCAAAGACAATGGATGTTACCTCTAAACTTACCTTTTCATGATTGTCAAACAATATGGAACTTTTCTTATGTCTGACTTAAAATATCCAGAATGCAAAATTCATTCTCAAGACAGGAAAAAAGAAAACAATGAAAATAGGATATAGGCAGTCTTCAAAAGGCACAGAGAAGAAAATAAACATTAGAAAACCTTAGAAAAATTAGGTTTTCTTCTTCATCTTCTCAGTATGTGTTGTTTGAACATTGGTTGTCTTACTTGTCCCTCGCAAAACAAGGCATGTTACAGCTTTATTGTCTCAGTGCTGCATTTCCCCAATCGCTGACTTGCCATTTAGGCTCTGCTTTATTGGAAATATACAACAAGGGACTCTCTATGGAAGAGAGTTGCACAAGCCTCTGGATTCCTGACTGTTCACCTCTGCCAATGCTCACAGTGTTCTCCTAACACACCTGAACTTCCTGTCTTTCAGAGAGAGAAAGATTCAGCTAAAGTCAAGCAAACAGGGCAGGGCAGATGGAAACCTTCCCTTGAGATGCTTTTGGGAAGGCCTGCAAGCACCCTGCCTTCCCTTGTAACAGAGGTGGTCACCATGCATGGTGTTGCCTGACTTGCCCGAGGTGCCCCTCTATTCCAGAAGGACTTTTGCCCGCTTCATCACTTGCCTGTCCCTCCAGTTCCAGGGCCTCAAACCTGCTCAGTAAGGCACTAAACCTTTTAGTCAGCTGTAAGTTTTCAGAGTAAGGCACTGACCGTGGCTCGAACTAGTTTTTTTAGTCAGGTTGACAATATATTTTGAGAAGAAGAAGGAGCAGAGAAGGTGTGGAAAATGCATATTATATGATTGGCTTTTCGCAAATATTAAAATTAATACTATATGTGTTATGTTGGAAAGTTATGTTGTATTCATCCTTTTTTGTAGTGCTATCCTAAACTTTTAAAGTAGTGTGGTGAATATAGTTTTAGGCTACAGAAACTCTGTGATGTAAGATACTTTTTCTAAATAGCTCGTGGAGAGATAACAGTAACAAGACACCAAAACTCTGAGAAAAGAAATATTGCCTCCTTATTGGGAAGAACCAGACTTTGAGGGACCAAGACAATTGATTTACAAGATGAAGGAGGGGTTGACAAGAACAAGAAAACACCCATTGTTTGAAAAGAATTTTGGCATCATGTATGAGATATATGAATATGCAACAGGCTATTACTTTTAAGGGTTAATCCTTTGTTAGCAAAGTGTCTTCTGAGGCAGAGCAGAGCACCCAGACATCTGCAAGTCTTTGCTTTTTTAATTGCCCTTTATTGTCCTACCTCTAATTGTCCAAATTATTTTTTCTCTAATTTTTATTCTTATTTTTATAACTAATTTATTACTATTAAACTTTTAAAATTTTAAAGCAAGTGAAATTCTGCATCCTTTGTGTCCACTATCAGTGGGCATCCTTCTTCCCAAGCTTTGTCAACCTCCCTCTGGATTTGAGATCAGTGAAACGTGCCCAGCCTGGAGTCTTGGAAGACAATTCTAGCAACAAGTTCTTTGCTTTTCTAACCCCTGGCCATCACTTCGAGCTTGTAGGCTGCTATGTGTGTCACATAGGTGGTTAAACATCTCTTCCTGTTGATCAGGCTTGGAAGTGTGTAAAGGCCAGGCATGACAGGACATGTTTTCTTCAGGAAATGGGACGTAGGGCCCAGTTTGCAACGGGTCCCGGCCCGCGCCTTCCAGAGCGCCAGAAGGTTGGCGGCGCCGTTGCAGGGCTCAGGGCGCCGCCTTGTGGGCGAGAGCCGCCATGACAGCGCGGGCGCCGCGCGGCGGGGCCGGAGGGCGGGAAGGGGCGGGCGGGTGTGAGGGGCGGGGCGGTTCGTGCCCAGAGCCAAGCCCACACTGTTCCTGGGCGCATTCCCGGCTGGGTGTTGGGAGCGTGCAGGCGCTGCTCGGGCTCTGGGAGAAGCGTGCGGCCGCTGCGGGGTCCCAGCCCTCAGAGCTGGCTGCCGGCCGAGGCTGCAGTGCCAGAGCTGCCGTGCGCCGTGGCAGTGCCAGAGTGCCTGGCAGAGCCGGGCTGGCACTGCCAGCTCCTGAGGGAAGCCCTGCCATGGCCGCGCCGGGGCCACTCGGCAGAGCCGGGCTGGCAGTGCCGACAGCTGAGGGGAGCACGGCCATGTCAGCGCCGGGCTGGCAGTGCCGACAGCTGAGGGGAGCCCGGCCATGGCAGCGCCGGGGCCGCTCCTGCCCCGGGGCCGCCCGAAGGAGCGACCTCTGGGACCTGCCGGCAGACTGGCACTGCTTGGCCCTCTTCAGTAGATCGACGGAGTGGCAGCACAGATAGCAAAATATTAAAACATCTGATTTAAAACACCGGAGGGAAACCATTGAATTGAAAAGAAAATGAAGGTGTACCAAAATACTCAGGGCATGAATGGGAAAACTGAAAAGATACAGATTCTAATTATTTATATAATCTCAACTATATCATAAGAAACATGAGGGTGAAAATACCTTCTAAAAGTTTTGACAATTGAATATTTCAGCTGTGTAGTTTTGCTAGTACATTAAAGTCTTAAAAAGCAGTCAGGTATTCCTTTGTCCAGTGCTATGAATTTAATAATGGGATTTGTTACAGTTGTCCCTCAAATACCCCTCATAAAGAGAGTTGAGTGCTTAGATTCGATGGAAGCCATCCGTTAGTAAATGCAGTGTTGTGGTTTTTAGTAGTTCTGTAGTAAGTAGTTAGTTAAAGAAGTGATCGTTCTGCCAATGGATGCTGATCCCTGATGCGTTCGTGCTGGTTCAATGGACAGGCAAATTTTTAGTAATAGGCTATTGGAAAACATGTCTTTTCTGCTGGTAGCAGGTACAAACACATTGCTTTTACTGGTAGAAACTGAAGCAACTTGAGATGCCTGCTCCTTCTTCTCCACCTATGTTTAAAGGAGATCCATGCAGGTAAAAACACGAACCAAACCTCGAGGCTCTGGGCCTGTCCTGCAGGCTCACCTGCCTCACCCCACAATCAGCAGAGGAACAGCCAGAGGACCCTGCAGTGTTCCTCAATGCAACAAGGGGAGGAGAAGGTGGGCAGGAGCAGGGCTCACATAGACAGAGAGTATCAGCACCTCAAAGTGACCACATCATTCAAGGGACAGGGACTGACTGATGACAGCTGCCCTTTGAGACAGCAAGCAGGAGGGCCCTGGTGCCAGGGAGCCAGGTGAGGGCAAAGCAGCCCTCTGACAGCCTGGCCCAGGGGCTCTTGTGGCAGCAGGCAGCGTGGGGATGAGAGCAGAGGCAGGGGGAGGCAGGAGCTGCTCGGCCATGCCGGGGCTGGGAGCCTCCTTCCTGCCCAAGTGGGGCCCAGCTGGGCCAGGGGGCAGCTCCTGGGACAGCCGTGCCCACAATGGCCCCTGCTCTGCAAGGCCTCCAGCCCTGCCCATCAGCCAGGCAGGAACAGAGCAGCCTCGGGGCTGATGCTGCTGCAGGCTCTGAGCCCCACAGAGCTGCTCGTGCCCCTTGCCATTGGCTCTGTCCCCTGCAGCCTGCATGCTGTGTCGCCGTGCCGACGCTGACCCGGACATGTGCGGTGACAAACTGCAGAAGAGTGGGCTCTGTGCCCACGTGTTCTGCATGGTGAGTGGCTCCGGGCGCTACCTCCACCATTGCAATGGGCAACTCCTGCCGCCCTCTCCTCATCAACTCCTCCCCTTGCCTGCAGCTCTTTGCCAGTCTGCTATTTCGGCAAGAGAAACGCCACGTTACACTCGTGGAGTTTCTCCTGTGAGATCTCCTTATTGCAGTGAGGCGGGCAGCACAGAAGGTGGGCAGGGAGATTTGTGCCTGGGGAGGTTTGCCAGAGCTTAGCCCAGACAGCAGGAAAGAAAGGCCGGCCCAGCAGCCGGGACAAAGTCTGGCTCCCATTGGCTCTGGCAAAGAGGCCCTGGCACAGGAGCCTCCCTCCTCCAGCAGGCAGCTCTGTGGGCTGGGAGCCGGCAGCGGCTCTGGGCCTGTCCTGCAAAATCCTCCCCCCAATTCCCTTTCCCCTAGACAGAGAGTATCTGCACCTCGCAGCAACAACGTCTCTCGAGGACAGAGATGCAGGAGAGACAGCCGCCATGTCTGAGAGCAAGCAGGAGGGCCCTGGTGCCAGGGAGCCAGGTGAGGGCAAAGCAGCCCTGTGACAGCCTGGCCCAGGGGCTCTTGTGGCAGCAGGCAGCGTGGGGATGAGAGCAGAGGCAGGGGGAGGCAGGAGCTGCTTGGCCATGCAGGGGCTGGGAGCCTCCTTCCTGCCCAAGTGGGGCCCAGCTGGGCCAGGGGGCAGCTCCTGGGACAGCCGTGCCCACAATGGCCCCTGCTCTGCAAGGCCTCCAGCCCTGCCCATCAGCCAGGCAGGGACAGAGCAGCCTCGGGGCCGAAGCTGCTGCAGGCCCAGACCCCCGCAGAGCTGCTCGTGCCCCGTGCCATTGGCTCTGTCCCCTGCAGCCTGCATGCTGTGTCGCCGTGCCGAGGCTGAGCCCTGTGCCTCCCCAGGCCCTGGCCACTGCTCCTGTGCTGCTCCTGCGCAGCCCAGAGCACCCACGGGCCCTGCTCAGGCCTCACGCAGACCAGAACCAGCTGGGGTGTGACAGCTCTGCTGCTCTGGGCCCAGCCCTCGGACAAAGCACCCGCCTGTCCCTGGGCTGGGGGCAGTGCCCAGGCTGGGCTTGGCAGAGCCCGTCCGCTCCTGGAGGGCTGTGGGCACTGCTCTGGCCTGGCCTGGCCTGGCCCTGGGTTCCCTTGGCATTCCTGCTTGCCCTTGCCTCCACCAGGGATGGGCTGCAGCTCAATGGCCCCGGCCTGGCCGCACACTCAGGCCTGGAGCCTTCCCGTGGCTCCCCAGGGCACGAGAGCCTCAGCCCCAGCTCCCAAACACGGCCTAACAGGCTTTGCTGATATTGATCCCTGTCAGAGCTTTGAAAGCATTTTCAAAGTAACCTTGTCTGGCAACACTTTCAAGGAACAAACGGGGCTCGCTTCTAATCGGTAAAAACTTTATTGGTTTGCTTGCACTTCCTATAGGGTATCCTAATGCTTCCTTTGGCGTTCCAGAAAATAATGAAAATCTAACAAATTCTAAAGAGAAGTTCCTGAATCCACTATGAGGAGAAGTCTCTACATTCACTATCCTTACATACAGTTAAGAAGCTGCTCCTGTAACACACAAAGATGGAGTGGTTAACCTGACTGGACCACACAACATGATGTTTTATACACACCGCTACACTACAAAACTTCTCGTCCCTGTTCATTACAAATTTGAAGCTCTTCTCGAGGTCCTGACTTAATTTGGCATGCACATTCATACCTGCAATCCCTCCCCATGCTCAGCTTTCACCTAGACTTACCAGGGAACAGATGTTCCATACTCACCTCAAGCAATAATCTACGTCTGTCTTCCTAACCCTCTTTTTCCTCACTGACTTCTACTAATCTACAAAATAACTGCGGACCCTCTGCACAAAAGAAACATCCAATTAATAGCCTAAACACGTGTGATTGTGCAGCTGCTTCTAACAATCATGTCCAACACAGCACTAAAATCAGAAATCAATTCTCACACCCTTCCTATTCTCCTGCCCCCACCACACCTTGGCTGCAGCAGAAATGTTCCCTACTGCAGCCTGGTGTGCTAAGAACAATCAAAGGCAGCAGCACTTTCCCTCAACATGCTGCAATCTGAATTGCACTGAAATTGCAGCTGTTGCATTAGAAGCTCAGCACCAGCACCCCCAGAACTGAGGCCTGAGATCTCCATTTCAACACACCCTGTAAACCAGGCTGCCTGGAAGATTGTAGGCCGGGAACTGTGTGAACACAGCAGTGCATTTCAGCAGAGTTATGGAATCAATCTCGTGGAAGGCACATCCTTTATGCTTGTCTTAAGATTCTATTCTACAAAATCTAACCAGCAATTGTTTTGGTGGCCTGTGCAGGTTTTGGGGACTGTGCATGTTTCCTTTGGATGTTGTTTTCTTTGTTTCTAAATACAAAATACACTGCATTCAGAAGAGAAAGCCCCAGATTCATTAGGACAAAGAACCACAGGGATACGTGTGGCTGACAAGAACACTCAACATTCCTAACGGTAACACCAGAAAGAGAGGAAAAAGACAAAGATGATTTAAATACCTGAAAGGATCCAAACTGTCTATGTAAGCTATCAAGTGACTAAGTTTTTGGTAAACTCTAAAAGTCCAGATTCCTATTCGGTAATTGTCTGAAAGAAAAGAAAGCCAGAAATCTGCTTGACCTTCATTTTGCCAGGACTTTCTCACAGGATTCTGCCACAACTTGGATCACAAGTGAGGGTGGCAAATTTTGACTAGAAAACTTGGATAACTAGGCAGCATTTTTTTTTTTCCTCCTCACTGAATTACAGGAAGCATTTAAAAGGAAAAAAAATATAAAAAATGGTAAAGAAATTCTGTCATACCTATAAGGCGTTGATCGTCTTTGGAGAAGAAAAAAAAAACTCTAGCACTTCCTGTGCGTGGTAAAAAAAAGAACGCTAGAAAAGGAAAAAAGGGATTTGAGCATCCTAAATTGTACTATCAAATTCCATGAACACAATTTAAACCTCTAGTGCTTCGGAGAAATGGCATCCATTGGAAAGCTTTATTCCCTAGGAACCGAATAGAGCTTTTTATTTTACAAAACCCTCTTTTAAAGAGAAAACTGACTGTGTCTTGGGCTTTTGGCCAAACTCAGTTTGGAATTGGTCAAACCAAAATGACCCTGTTAGTTTCTTGTGCTCTACTCTTTCTTTCCATATTCACATTCACATCCAATGGGCTGCTGGGAGTTTTGACTCTGTGCAGCATGAACGGTTTTCCAAGACCACTTTCATTGCTCAGAGGTGTGCAATGTCAGTTTCCCATTCCCTGAGTGCTGCTATTAATATTCCCACAGCATCCAACTACTACAGCCATGTAGACAACAAAGACAAATGCAACTTGCATTTCTTGGTCCTGTTCCATTTCTGTCATCTCAGGCTCATCGTCACCCTCAGAACTGCTGTCCTGGAAACCTGGATCCTCTTGCCACGTGGCTTTTACCGGCTTTATTGTCCCAAGCGCGTGAGGCTCTGCAATGACAGCACCAATAGAGAAAAAAGCCAAAACCAGATTATTCCTCTACCCGTCAGGAAAAATTCCTCCTTTCACGTGAAATACTTACAGTGGAGAAGAGAGATTTAGGAAGGACAGAATCTGACCCTGCCAGATTTTCTAAGCTACATCTCTGCTCCAGTATTTTTCAGTTTGTTCCAGGGATCCCTTATGTATTCTTAAACATTTCTCATTGCATTCAGAAGACACTGAATACCTTCTCAGTTCAGCACAAGTCTGGGGGGCTCGTTGCTTTGTGCTGTTGCGTTGGGTTTTTTAATATTTTGGATAACTTCACGGGATTTCTTTTCTCTCCTACATGACTGGGACTCGAGTTAATGTTGTTTCATCCTCATTTCAGACGGCCCCAATTTACCTAAGGTTAGGACACCCCAATGATCATGTGTCATTCCATTTCCTTTTTCTAAAGGTCCAAGAGTAGAATTCAGTAACAAACAGAATGTTCATGGATCTTGGGGCCAGCTCTCGGACTTTGCTCCTGCCTCTACATTAGCGCACATTTCCTTAAAAGCCTTGTGAGGTCCTATGAAACTTGATATGACTGGTGTGTCACCTTTTTCCCTGTTTGAGGAATTCAGGGCATGAGAACAAGCTTTTTCACCACTCAGCCAAAACCCCAATGCCTTCTCAAAGCATGCCTTTCAGAATTCCTGAGATGCAAGCATGAGGCACCTCTCATTAATCTACCACAGCCCCGGCAAGCAGAAATGAAGATCAAAATGCTTCTGCCTAATTACTGACTTCTGTTGCTGAAAATCCCCTGCATCCTGACCTTCTTTACACCATATTGCCCTACAGTGCCTGCCAGAAGCTCTTCCTTAGCAATGGCACTGTTAGAAGGGTTCTGCTGTTACCTTCTTTGATGCCCAACTCCTCTGTGCCTCCAAAGAAGGAAAACTTGAAAGAACTCGTCTCCTGAGTTGCGTCGTCCTCAGGCAAAGGTCCCAAATGGTCGTCTGGGGCAGAGTCCTGTGCATCCTCTTTGTCCCAGGGTTTTTCCTCAGTCTGTTCTGGTTTGTTCTTCGAAGGTCTTTCAAAGAACAAACCTGAATAGACAGAGGAAATACCGTCTATTCTGGTTTCTTCCTTGAAAGGCCTCTTTCAAATCCGCAGCAATGATGTAGAAGTTGTCTTCAGACACTTGAGGCAGTGTCTCACTCTCTTTCTTCTTTTTTTGGCTTTACTGAAATGAGATTGTTCAAGGATAGCAACACAGCACACGTCCTTTTCAGACACAGCTTCCCTAAGAGCCACCTTGCTCTGAATGTCTCCCTAAGCATATCCAAGCCCATTAAGGAGTGCTTCATTATCAAGGGTAAGCACTGGGGAGACATCTGAGGTTGGAGTGTAAAGGCAGGACCAAGAGTCCTTTTTAATTAGCCACATCCTTAAGTGACTTTTCACTGGCTACACGGTTACACAGAAATCAAGGTATTTAGCACAGACTTCTTCCTGCCAGTAGAAACATCAAGAGCTAATCGGGTTTGCTCACAGAGCTGCACAGCTCAGGGTCCCTGCACTGACCGTTCTCACCTTCACTTCCGGCAAGGAACACACGGCCTAGAAAGAAAAGATGATGGCGCTACGTGCTGCTGTTGGAGGTCCCAGTTGAGGTCCGACGTCGCTGGTGGGAGCGGCTGCTCCTGCGCGATGTCCCCGACCACGTCCCCCTACGCCTGGGCCTCTCAGCACTGGCTGCTGTCCTCCTGCTCCTGTCCTGGCGACTCCTGGACCGCAGAGTTTGAGTCGAGGCCCGGCGCTGCTGGCGGGAGCGGCTGCGTCTGGGGGGCGTCCCCGATGATGTGTCCCTTCGCCTGGGCCTCTCAGCCCTTGGCCTTGTCCTGCTGCTGCTGCCACGGCGACT
Organism: Melospiza melodia melodia; assembly: GCF_035770615.1. Lineage (NCBI taxonomy): Eukaryota > Metazoa > Chordata > Aves > Passeriformes > Passerellidae > Melospiza > Melospiza melodia. Next base: position 1,340,494 of record NC_086203.1, on the reverse strand, counting down.
CCTGGAGCGGACAGGTGGACTCTGGGCCCAGCCTTGCTGGCGGGAGCGCCTGCGTCTGGGGGATGGCCCTGGCCATGTCCCCCTACGCCTGGGCCTCTCAGACCTGGGCCCTGTCCCACTGCTCCTGTCACAGACACTCCTGGAGCGGACAGGTGGACTCTGGGCCCAGCCTTGCTGGCGGGAGCGCCTGCGTCTGGGGGATGTCGGTGATGGTGTCTCCCTCCGCCTGGGCCTCTCAGCCCTTGGCCCTGTCCCACTGCTCCTGTCACGGCGACTCCTGGACCGGACAGGTGGACTCTGGGCACGACTTTGCCGGCGAGAGCAGCTTCGCCTGCGGCTGGGCCCAGCACGTCTGGAACGGACCCTGTCCTCAGGGTCCGGGGACGTGCTGCGTGTTGCCCTTGATCTGCTGATGCTGCTGTTGTCCAGTGAGGAAGATGGCAGCGCCTGCTGCCATGCTGCGTGGTGGGGCCTGCTGTGGCTGCCCGTCTCTGGAGATGGAGACGGGGAAACCAGCACCAATGGCACAGGGCTGTGGGAGCTGGGGCTGATGGCCTCAGATTCTGACCAGCCACGAGCAGATTGTCGTCCTGACTGTCTGGCTGGCCTGGGGCCATTGAGCTCTGTCTCATCCCTGGAGGCTGTAAGGGCAAGCAGGAATGTCAAAGATCGCCCAGGCCCCGGCCAGGCCAGGCCAGAGCAGTGCCCCCAGCCCTCCAGCAGTGGATGCTGTGCTCTGCCAAGCCCGGCCTGGGCACTGCCCCCAGCCCAGGGACACCGGGGACTTTGACTCATACATGTTCCGAGCCCAGCACAGCTGTCACACTCCCATCTCTGTGTGCTGTTCCTCAGGCCAGAGCAGCGCCTGTGTGTGCCCTCAGCAGCACAGGAGGAGCACAGGAGCAATTGCCAGGGCCTGGGGAGGCAAACAGGCTCATAGCACTGAGAACAAAGTGTACCAGCACGTGGTTGTCTGGCCAAGCGCTACTGGTTCTTCCCGCTTTGAGCCCTCGCCGAGACACAGATTCCCTGCAGAGCCCCAGGTGCAGCTTCCCAACTTACCCCTGTTCCTCTGCCTCCTCCCTGCCCCCAGGGTAAAGGCAATCCCTGGCGTTGCACTGGCCGTGCCTCACTCCTAGATCTGCGAAGGCATCCTCGTCCTCCCATGTTGGATCTCTGATGGAGAAAGGAAGAGATGATGAATTTCTGCTGCTCTCCCTCACGGAGGTCCAGGGTGCCCCAGCTCTTTCTCCAGATCTTTTCCAAGTTGGGGGTGAAGCTGAAGCCCAGACTCATGGGCCAGGGCAGGACTAGGGCTCCTGGGGCAGGGCCTGGCACAGCACAGCACTTGCACCCTCCTGCCTGTTGGGCCAGGCAGAAGGACACCAACCTGAAGGGGACTCGGATCCCCATGATGAACATTTCAATAGGGAATTCCCTGCTGTCTCTGCACAGGGGGCACTGGAAATACAAAGCACCAGCGCACAAGGCCTGTCCCTGCAGGGCAAACAGAGGCAGGGTGAGCGAGGCCCTGCTGCTGCTGCTGAGCACCTGCTGTGCCCCGGGGCTGAGGGGAGGGCTCCTACCTGGATGCAGTCCCTGTGGAACCAGGCCCTTTTGCACGTTGGGCACACCAGGGTTGTGAAGGTCTTTCTGTCCTCCACAGGCTCCAGGCAGATGAGGCAAACGGTGTCCGGCTCAGGAGTCGCCTCCACCACCTGCTCTGGACGGTGCTCAGGGCAGAAGGACCTGGAGGAAAATGGATGGGGAAAGTGAGAAATGCTGGATCATTCCCCAGGGGTGGCCATAAAGAGAGATGAGGTACCTGAACGGAATAAGGTATACATTGACACAGCCGCCCTCCTTGGCACAGGGCAGGTGGAACCATCTGTCACAGTCCTCCGTGCAGCACATGATGGTTGCCCCGCTCTGGCCGCAGACGCAGCAGCGCTGGAAAGAGCCAAGCAGCCGCGTCAGCAGCAGCAGCAGCAGCCTCGAGGCCTCCCCGGGCAGCCGCAGGGCTCCGGGCAGGGCACAGGACGTGGCCGCTGCCGGCTCCCAGCCCACAGAGCCGCCTGCTGGAGGAGGGAGGCTCCTGTGCCAGGGCCTCTGTGCCACAGCTGCTGGGAGCCAGACTTTGTCCCGGCTGCTGGGCCAGCCTTTCTTTCCTGCTGTCTGGGCTAAGCTCTGGCAAACCTCGCCAGGCACAAAGCTCCCTGCTCTTGTCAGGCTCTCACCTTCTGTGCTGCCCGCCGCACTGCAATTAGGAGATCTCGTGCGAGAAAGTCCATCACTCCAACGTGGCGTTTCTCTTGCCGAAATAGAAGACTGGCAAAGAGCTGCAGGCAAGGGGAGAAGCTGATGAGGAGAGGGCGGCAGGAGCTGCCCATTGCAAAGGTGGAGGGAGCGCCCGGAGCCACTCACCAGGCAGAACACGTGGGCACAGAGCCCACCCTTCTGCAGTTTGTCACCGCACATGTCCGGGTCAGCCTCGGCACGGCGACACAGCATGCAGGCTGCAGGGGACAGAGCCAATGGCACGGGGCACGAGCAGCTCTGCGGGGCTCAGAGCCTGCAGCAGCATCAGCCCCGAGGCTGCTCTGTCCCTGCCTGGCTGATGGGCAGGGCTGGAGGCCTTGCAGAGCAGGGGCCATTGTGGGCACGGCTGTCCCCGGAGCTGCCCCCTGGCCCAGCTGGGCCCCACTTGGGCAGGAAGGAGGCTCCCAGCCCCGGCATGGCCGAGCAGCTCCTGCCTCCCCCTGCCTCTGCTCTCATCCCCACGCTGCCTGCTGCCACAAGAGCCCCTGGGCCAGGCTGTCAGAGGGCTGCTTTGCCCTCACCTGGCTCCCTGGCACCAGGGCCCTCCTGCTTGCTCTCAGACATGGCGGCTGTCTCTCCTGCGTCGCAGTCCTCGAGGGACGTTGTCGCTGCGAGGTGCAGATACTCTCTTTCTAGGGGAGAAAGAAGGGGGGGGAGTTTGCAGAACAGGCCCAGAACCACGAGGCTCTACTCCCTGCTCAGGCCTGCGTGAGCCCTGCTCCTGTCCGCTTTCTCCTCCCGTCGTTGCGCTGAGGAACACCGCAGTGTCCTGGCTGTTCCTCCGCTGATTCTGGGAAGGGAGAGGCAGGTGAGGCTGCAGCACAGGCCCAGAGCCCCGAGGTGTGGGGCCCCTCTGGTCCCTGGGCAGCCACGTCCCCACCCTACCTTCTCCTCCCGGTGTCAGGTCGCACTGACGCTCGACCTGAGCCCAGCGTCCCCTTTTGTGGCCTTGGTGGCACAGGTCACAATGGCCACTCTGACGTCAGAGCCGTGTACCCAAAATCGGGGCAGCCATGGCCTCAGGTCCCTGGCAACCACTTGTGGCGGCCCCCTCGGGCACCGAGCTTCTGAGATGGGTCCGAGCGTTTGCTCAGGGTGGAAGCACGGCCGGGAATCCAGCAGCAAGTGCAGGGTCAAATGCCAGGCCCAGGGGCAGCCAGCCAGGGTGGCACTGTGGGCAGGGAGGTGCTGTTCAGGCACTGCCATGCCAGGGCTCTGGCCCCGGCCAAGGGCAATCTCTGCTCCTGCCCCTGGCAGGCGGTGGCCCAGAGAGCCCGCGCGGAGTCAGCTGCACTGCAGGGATTCAAACCCTGCTCTAGGTGAACTGATGTTTTCCTCAACACCTGTCTGCAGAAAACTAAGATGAACCTGATTTGATGCTGCTGCTGATCACCAGTGGGTACTGGAGATAAACCTGGACACCACCACAGCTGCCTCCAGACCTCAGTTATCTGGCATCCTATGAACTAACAACTTTCACATTTCATATAAATGGAAAAATTAGTATTAAGCTTCTGAAAAAGGTCATCTTTGATACTGACTCAGTGGAAAGACACAAAATGCACTGAGAATTTTCTGTGTACATTTGACAGGAGAGCTTGCAACTGTCCTCCACTCAAGTCAAATACAGGAGGATGCTTTTCCTACGTTTTAGGAACTTTGCCAGTTTGGTCCGTGCTTTCCTACTAGAAAATACATTGGAAAAATTCAGCAAGAGAAGCACAAACAATTCTTGTCAGTTTTTCTCTTTCGTGTCTTTGCAAACATGCTCCTGGAAATCCAGATCCATGACTTCTAGAACAATCAGTGGCATCTCTGGGAAGCAGGGCAGGGGCTGACAGGCAGGGACACCCTGCAGCTGCCTGATGCTGGGGCAGCAGGAGTTTGTCCATTTTCCTGTCTCCATGGCAGAGCCACCTTGGCTGGGAAACGATCCCTTCACTGCTCTAGGAGGGAGGCACAGCCAGTGCAATGCCAGGGAGTGCCTTTACCCTGGAGGCAGGGAGGAGGCAGAGGGGGAAGTTGGGAAGCTGCACCAGGGCTCTGCAGGGCTCCCGGCCAGGGCTCGAAGCACAAGGAGCCAGAAGAGCTTGGCCGGACAATCCTGAGCTCTGGACACCTTGTCCTCAGCACCGGGAACCCGTTTGCTTCTCCAGGCCCTGGGCACTGCTCCTGTGCTGCTCATGCAAGTTACACACAGACACAGAGCTACCTGCTCTGTCTCAACCCTCTTCAGCACTGGACAGCACAACACAGTAACATGTTCTCTTCAGTACATGGTCTAATTATTAATAGTCCTGCAAAGACTCTCATTCAAAGCATACACACACAAAAACCCAAGCCCTGGTACAGACCTTGCATCAAGCCCTGGTACAGACCTTGCATCAATATAAAATGCAAGTTGCTGTTCAGAAACACAGGGCAGCATTTTGGCCAATGCTTTCTCCTGCAAGATCTTTCAAAAGATTGCAAAAGTGACTTTGTTTGGCAACTTCTTCAAGGAACAAACAGGAGAGGCTGCTGAGTTTTTAAAGATTTATTGATTTGCTTTCACTTCCCTTTCTTTGGCATCCTTACACTTATCCCTGCAGTCCAGAAAATCGTGAAAATCCAAAATAATATCAGGGGAAGTTTCTGAATTCCTTCATATTTCTCTCAAAGACTCTCTTCACATACATACAAGGGACTGGTTGGATAACATACAGAGAAGCAGTGGTTTCCCTCACTGGACATTACAAGACAGTGTTATAGACTCCACGTTACTAAAACACTTGTGTTGCCTGGTCATTACAAAGCCTGAAGCTCTTCTAGAGGCTTTTCCCAGTGCAACTTCATTAGGTTCCTCTCTGCTCAACTCTCGAGCCTGTCCAGGTCTCACTGAAGGGCAGCAGAGCCTTGTGGTGCCTCAGGCCCTGCTCCCAGTTCTGTCCCATCAGCAAATGCTGAGGGAGCGCTCCGTCCCTTCTGCCAGGACCCTGGGGAATAAGGCAAACAGGGCTGGACCCAGCACGGCCCCCTGAGATCACAGCTACCTGAGTTTGGAGCTCCCCTGTCCACTTCTCTACCCCACTGTCCCTGAGCTGCCTCAGGGGCCTGTTATGGGAGGCAGGGACAAAGCCTTGCTGAAGTCCCAGCTGACAACAGCCACTGCTCTCCCCTCACAAGCCCAACCAGGCACTGCAGCACAGGTGCCTATGGGATTGGTCAAGCATGGTTTCCATTCCTGTTATTCCACAGGCTTAGAGATGGCATCCAAGAGGAGCTGTTCTGTCTCCTTTCTGGGGATGGAGCTGAGGCTGATGGGCCTGCAGTTTCCTGGCTCCTTCTTGGTGCCCTTTTGCAAGACTGCAGTGATGTTGGCTTTCCTCCACTGCTCATGCCTCTCTCCAGGGCTGTCTCCTTCCCTGACCTGCTGGCAGAGCGCCCTGTGCCAGAGGCAGGAGCAGAGATTTCCCTTGGCCCCAAAAGGGAAGGCTGGGCTCAGGCCGAGTGTCAGTGCGACCTGACAACGGGAGGAGAAAGTAGGGCAGGGACGTGGCTGCCCAGTTACCAGAGGGAGGCCCTCGGGGCTCTGGGCCAGGGGCAGTGCCCAGGCTGGGCTTGGCAGAGCCCATCCGCTCCTGGAGGGCTGTGGGCACTGCTCTGGCCTGGCCTGGCCCGGCCCTGGGTTCCCTTGGCATTCCTGCTTGCCCTTGCCTCCACCAGGGATGGGCTGCAGCTCAATGGCCCCGGCCTGGCCGCACACTCAGGCCTGGAGCCTTCCCGTGGCTCCCCAGGGCACGAGAGCCTCAGCCCCAGCTCCCAAACACGGCCTAACAGGCTTTGCTGATATTGATCCCTGTCAGAGCTTTGAAAGCATTTTCAAAGTAACCTTGCTTGGCAACACTTTCAAGGAACAAATAAGGAAAAGCTTTTGATCTGTTAAAGAAAATTTATTGTTTTGCTCTCACTTTTCTTTTGGCGTCTTTGTGCTTCTTCCTGCATTCCTGAAAATGATAAATATACAACATAGTATTAGAAGTTTCTGAATTCACTGTATTTCTTAAATACATTCATTACATTTAAATAGCTGCTGCTTTAACACACAGAGAAGCAGTGGTTTACCTGACTGGACCACACAACATGATGTTATGCACACCAAGTAGAGGAGAAATCATTTGTAGTTGGTCATTACAAAGTTTCAAGCACTTCTTGAGGTCCTGACTTAATTTTGCATGCACATTCATACCTGCAATCCCTCCCCATGCTCAGCTTTCACCTAGACTTACCAGGGAACAGATGTTCCATACTCACCTCAAGCAATAATCTACGTCTGTCTTCCCAACATTCTTTTTCTTCACTGAGCTCTTCAGATCTACAGAATAATTTTGGGCCTTCTGCACAACAGAAACGTCCAATTAATAGCCTTAAACACTTGTGATTGTGATGCTGCTTCTAACAATCATGTCCAACACAGCACTAAAATCAGAAATCAATTCTTCTCATCCTTCCTGTTCTCCTGCCCCCACCACACCTTGGCTCCAGCAGAAATGTTCCCTACTGCAGCCTGGTGTGCTAAGAACAATCAAAGGCAGCAGCACTTTTCCTCAACATGCTGCAATCTCAATTGCACTGAAATTGCAGCTCTTGCATTAGAAGCTCAGCACCAACACCCCACATCTTCCCCCAGAACTGAGACCTGCTGAGGCCTGAGCTCTGCATTTCAACACACCCTGTAAATCCGGCTGGAAGACGCAGTTCACTAAGATACGCTGGCAAGAAACCAAAATGTCTAGGTAACCTGTCAAGTGACTAAGTTTTTGCTAAACTCTAAAGTTCCAGATTCCTATTAGGCAATTATCTGAAAGAAAAGAAAGCCAGAAATTTGCTTGACCTTTATTTTACCAGGACTTTCTCACAGGATTCTACCACAACTTGGATCACAAGTGAGGGTGGCAAATTTTGACTAGAAAACTTGGATAACTAGGCAGCATTTTTTCCTCCTCACTCAATTCCATCAAAAGAAAATACAAAAAGGGGTAAAGAAATTCTGTCATACCTCTAAGGCGTTCATCATCTTTGGAGAAGAAAAAAGCTCTAGCACTTCCTGTGCGTGGTAAAGAAAGAAACCTAGAAAAGGACTAAGGGATTTGAGCATCCTAAATTGTACTATCAAATTCCATGAACACAAGTTAAACCTCTAGTGCTTCAGAGAAATGGCATCCATTGAAAAGTTTTATTCCCTAGGAACCGAATAGAGCTTTTTATTTTAAAAAACCCTCTTTTAAAGAGAAAACTGACTGTGTCTTGGGCTTTTGGCCAAACTCAGTTTGGAGTTGGTCAAACCAAAATGACCCTGTTAGTTTCTTGTGCTCTACTCTTTCTTTCTATATTCACATTCACATCCAATGGGCTGCTGGGAGTTTTGACTCTGTGCAGCATGAACGGTTTTCCAAGACCACTTTCATTGCTCAGAGGTGTGCAATGTCAGTTTCCCATTCCCTGAGTGCTGCTATTAATATTCCCACAGCATCCAACTACTACAGCCATGTAGACAACAAAGACAAATGCAACTTGCATTTCTTGGTCCTGTTCCATTTCTGTCATCTCAGGCTCATCGTCACCCTCAGAACTGCTGTCCTGGAAACATGGATCCTCTTGCCACGTGGCTTTTACCAGCTTTATTGTCCCAAGCACGTGAGGCTCTGCAATGACAGCACCAATAGAGAAAAAAAGCTGGCGTTTGTACTTCCAAAAAGATCCAATTCCTCAGGAGGAGAATGCAAAGAGGTGTTAAGTGATTGGATTAGTAAGCATTGACGATAGCCATCACTCTGACTTACAGTATACCCTTGTTGCACTGGCAATGGGATGTTCACATGTTAGACATTCATAAGGTTCGATTGTTTATCAAACTGCAAAATTCTCCAGGAGACCACACCGGAAGTCCCACCAGGCATGTTCGAAATGGGTTAGTGACTCCTCCAAGACTAAGTGATGATTGGTTAGTTTGATTAGCAAGTGTCACCCATAAATTTTCTCTTGGTTGACTAAAGTGTGTTATTCCTACTGCTTCACTTGCTACAGCATTGAGCAGTATAACAAGAACAAACCTCACTTTCTTTCTGCTTGCTTTGTTTTTCCTTTCTTCTCTGTCTTTTCCCTGGTTTGCTAGATTGTCTATTGTAAGGCTGAGTCAATTTTTGAATATACTGATCTAATTCCAAATCAGCATCCTTGCTTACAGGTAGCATGAGGTAAGTTTGAAGGCAAATCAGCTTTACAGCGAGCTGCTATGATGCATGAGGCTTTAGTAATTTCAAATATTCTAAGTATTTCCTGCAACTTCCACCTAAGATATGCTATAACCACTTGTTCTGCACTCTCAAAGAGCTGTAATCCTGTCCGTCCTGGCAGGCCAGTACTTTGTTCAAGAGCTCTAACCCAGATAAAATTTCTAATCCATCTTCCAAAACAAGGTGCACACCATAAATATCCTATTGACCTCTGTGAATACCAATAAACCTGATTACAATCTGCACAATGCAAAGCTATCCATGCATAGCACTTATCATTATCCCTTTTGCAGACATAACAAGGAAGTGAATGTAAATAAGGACCAGTATAAAAGTGTGGTTCTTCAACCCAATGTAACCAATTCAATGGTGGTGATCTCAAAGCCTCTTCGACTTTTTTACTATATGAGGCTAATAGTTCAAGCTCTTTCTTTAATACAAGGCGTATCTTATTTCGTAATCGTAGTTCTTGTTCATTATCTTCTTCAACAACTATATCCTCCCAAGGGTCCCACAACTGTAAAATTGTCCTAATCATAGAAAATTAATTAGCAATCACTGATATTCTTACTCAGATGAGATCGTTCCCTTTTTGCCTTCCTTTTCTTATCTATCTTCAATCTTGCTGCTCCTAATCTTACTGGTCCTGCCACTTGCAAACTCAATTTTTGCAGCTTGTCAATGCAGCAATCTAATGCTCTATCAGGATTCCCTTTGAAGGGTCCTACAATTGAATGCTGTGTTAAAGGTATTAATTTCCTACACCTTATAGAAACTATATGTGATTTACTTTGAACCTTAATTCTATTCACAATACATTGTACCTCCCATCGATAATAAGCAAGAATCTTCTGTTCAGGAGACTCATAAAGATTTAAAGCTATATATGCATTTTGCCCTTTTTGTCTCCTTAATTCATCTTGCCAGCTTTTACCCCACCTGTGCTTGTGTTCACAAGTGTGACACCACAAATCCCGTAATAATGATTGTTCTATCCAAAAAGTCCTATCACAACCCCCACAACGTAGGGCTATCCAGGCAGCACAATGTGAATTGTGACAGTCAAGGCAATGTTCTTTCGCTGGATTTGTTAAGGGAAAAGTTGATAATGAGTCAATGAAACGAATCAACTCCTGGGCCGTCCGGTAGTGACGTGTCAGTGCTCTGTCCACCGCTTCCGAGTACCCCTTCAATTGTAACAGTAGTGGTTGTAGTACTAGAAGCAGTTTCTTCCCCAGTCGCTCCTTGTCCTCCTCCGTAAGGCGATCCACCAGAGGCTGCATCAAAAACAGGTTTAGTCCACTTAGCAGGCACCCACAAAGGCCCTGTAGGTGAGGAAACACAAAGATACCCCCGACCCCAATATAATACTTTTGCAGGTTTTTCCCATAATCCTGTACTTGGGTTCTTATACTTAACCCAAACCTCTGTTTCCTTAGTAGTTTCCTGACCTGACCTCGGATGATGTTTAATTGCAGGAGGGGTATCGTCTTCCCCAAAAATACATAAATGATTAATCACATACAAAACCTTAGCCAAACATGCTTGTGGATCTCTCAAATCTTGATGTTTTTCAATATACTGCTTAAGGGTACTGTTTGCTCTTTCCACTATTGCCTGTCCAGTAGGGGAGTGTGGAATACCTGTCACATGCTTAACAGACCACTGATTCAAAAATTTCTGGACCCTAGCACTTACATAAGCTGCACCATTATCCGTTTTGATACTCTTTGGAACTCCCATAACAGTGAAACAACTTAACAGATGTCTGATAACCTGTATAGCTTTCTCTCCTGCCTGAGCCATAGCCCATATGTAATGACTATATGTATCTATAGTGACGTGCACATGCTTGACTTTACCAAATCTAGCCATGTGTGTAACATCCATTTGCCATTTCTCATTTATTTCTAAACCTCGAGGATTAACCCCGATGCCTAAACCTATTCCACCATTATGATAACTACATGTCGGACATGCTCTAACAATGGCCTTGGCTTCTGACAAACTCAGCTCAAAGTGCCTTGCTAATCCTCTTGCATTTTGATGATATCTACTATGTGCTTCTCTGGCCAATGTATGCTTATCAATAGGACAAGAATTATCAATGGGTAGAGTAACCAATTTATCTGCACGTTCGTTCCCTTCTCCTAAACCTTCAGACCATTTATGACTCCTAATATGAATTACAGAATACGCTGCATTTCTCTCTCGTAAAGCCTTCCTTAACTGTATCAGTAACTCATACAATCGTTTATTATTCACTTCCTTAATTGCTGCTTCCTCTATTTGTCTGACTACTCCTGCAACATACATAGAGTCTGTGACTACATTTAAAGTTTCCTGTAAGTTGGACACTCCCCATACTACTGCTAACAATTCCAGGGTTTGTAAGCTATCTGCAGGGTCTGCTGTGAGGAGTTGATGCTTCCATTGTCCCTTTTCTTGCCAGGCAACAGCAGCACGCCTTGATTTCTTTCCTGCATCTGTAAAGGCTGTAATAGCTCCTTCTATGGGGCGTTCTTCTCTCAAAGGTCGAGTGATCCAGTTCCATTCTGTCATCCATTGCAAAACTCTAGGCACTAATTTACTAGTCTCTACTTTAGCAGGTGACATCAATAATGCCTCCTGTAAATCCTTCGAATTAATCAAGTACCAGTCCAAGGTTTCTTTTTCCATAGGCAATCTAATAGTAGCAGGTTCTCTACCATCCACTTCAAGAATTCTGAGACGCCCCTTTTTGATTAATGCAGCCAATTGTTCAATTTTTGAAGATATTGTTTTCTTATGCTGTAGTGGTGGTGATAACCATTCAAACACCCGTATCTCCCCCGTTTTCTTTTGTAGTTGAGAGAGAGCACCAAGCAAGTGGCAAGGGCTATTCCAGATAGTAAGGTCAATGGGGTGGTCGAGTTGTCGACGAGACACATACCCTTGTTGTACACAGTTACTAATTTGCTGCAAAGCAAAATGATGCTCCTTTGTCAGGTGTACAGGAGTAGTAGGGTCCACGCCCTTTAACAAAGGCTGTAGGGTTTCTAATAAATGATTTGGTATTCCCACGATGGGCTTCAGCCACTGTAAGTCTCCCAGCAACTTCTGTGCGTCATGTAGAGTTTTAATGTCCAATTGTAATTCCAATTTTTGAGGTATTACTATTTGATCCGTCAAAGTCCATCCCAAATATTTCCAGGGCCTTGTGGTCTGAATTTTCTCTGTAGCAATAACAAGTGAATATGCAGCAAGAGTATTTTTAATGCTGTCAATGTGGAAAGAGGAAAATGGTTGTTGCTGTGCAAACAAAATATCGTCCATGTAATGATATATTATAGTTGCTGGCCATTTGCGACGTAGTGGCTGTAATGCAGCATCAACATAAAGCTGACATAAAGTAGGGGAATTGCGCATGCCTTGCAGAAGAGACGTCCATTCAAATCTTTTATCTGGTTCTCCATGATTTATTGCTGGTAAAGTAAAAGCAAATCTCTTCATATCATCAGGATGCAGCCCAATAGTGAAAAAACAATCCTTTAGGTCAATAATTATAAGTGGCCAGTGTTCTGGAATCATAGCTGGATTTGGAAGACCAGGCTGTAAGGCCCCCATTGGTTCCATTTGGTCATTTACAGCCCTCAAATCATGTATCAAACGATATTTCCCTTATTTCTTTTTGATTACAAAAATAGGTGTATTCCAAGGGCTCGTGGATAGTAGTAGGTGTCCCTTTGTATATTGTTCCTGTACCAATTCATGGGCATGCATAATAATGGGCATTTTAATGGCCATTGCTTAACCATCACCGGTGTATCCGTTTTCCAGGTGAGTGGAATGGGGAAAGTCCAAGCAATGGCAATTACCCCAAAGAGTGCTGATTAGTTAACACCACTCCCAATTGTGTTAAAATGTCCCTTCCAATTAAGCAGGAAACTGTAGGAGGCAGTTGAACAATTGAAAATACAGCAGATACTTGTTGATTCTCAATGCACACAGACAAAGACGGCGACCTGCTTGCCAATGTAAATCCTCCCACTCCTGTGAGCATGTTTGATGAGGGAAATAGAGGCCAATGTTGTGGCCATGCTTCTGGAGAAATGATGCTGGTATCTGCTCCTGTATCCAATAATCCATAAAGGGTTATGCTTTGATGCCCATAAGTAATTTCAACCTTTTGCTTTGGTCTATTTTGTAAATCCACAGTCAAAAGTGTAACACCAGTGGAGCCAAAACCTTTTTCATCCCGTGTTTGCCCAGTAAATGATTGTATTCCCGATGTCATTTGTGATAGTGGTACCAATTGTGCGATGCGTTGTCCTTTTGTAATTTTAATCAGAGGATAAAGGGTGTAAAGTATTTCCCCTGTATAATCCGCATCATAACACCAGTCAAAACAAATAATCCCAACATAGTTGTAGAAGAACGTCCCAGCAATAATGCTCCACATGTTTGTCCATTTAATATAAGAGGGCCCTTTACTCCAGTGGGTATCCTTTCAGGCCGGTTCATCATTAGTGTGATGTCTACTGCTGCTGATAAATCCAAGCCGAGGCTCCCAGTTGTTGCAGGTTGCAGACAGGAGGTGGCAGCGATGTTACGGCAGCAGCTGGTGTCTCCGATGACACGGCGGCAACTTGTGTCTGAGCACGGCCCCCATGATTCGCGCTCCGCTGATGGTTTCCCGACCGGCGCCTACAAGCCGTAGAATTGTGGGAGCTGGATCGGCAGTGTTGACACCATATGTCAGTCGCTCGGCAGGTTCGGTGTGTGTGTCCTTCGTTGCCGCATCGGTAACACTTGATGAATGGTTTTGAACCTCCTTGCGTGAATGCCAGTGAGCCGCTTCGGAGAGGAGCAAGAGCAGCTAACACCTGATTCTGAGTAGACTCTGATTGCTTTTGCAATCCTAATCCTAATTCCTTTAAGGCTTCTGCTATAAATGCCTGTGAAGCTGTTGGCATTAATGCCATTCGCTCTAATGCTTCCTCAATAGTCCAATTTGCCCCTAAAGTAGCTAACACTCTTTGGGTTGCTGGATTGCTATTTTGCAAAGCACACTGCTTCAATAGTGCCCTGCAACACCAGCCCGATCTATAGCAGTAGCTGCTCTATGGATAAAATTTCCAAATGATTCTTCTCTACCTTGTTTAATACCCATATAAGCCGGTAACCCTCCTGGCTCTTTAACCATATCTATTGCAGCACGCACTAACCGCACAGACTCTCTAAGTTTATCTGCTACCGATATCATCTGTGCCTCTGTACGCAAAAATGCCCCTAAGCCCATCAGCTCCTCTACTGTCACTCCATGTAATAGATCTCCCTGAGCTCGTTGTACAGCAACCGACTCATTAACTAGAGCTTGCCAATGTGCATTAAACAATAACTGCTGATGCTGAGTGAATATCAACCGAACTATTCCTCTTAAATCATTAGGACATAAAACCTGAGTATTAAAAAGATAATCTAGCATTTGCCTAACAGGTTCACTTTTTACTCCAAACTGACTAACCGTAGAACATAGCTGAGTTAACAGCTTCCAAACTAAGGGAGTATATTCTGCTATATTATGCGTAAGGTTCCCCTGTGCATCATACTGTGGTGTGTATGTGACCAGACATGCAAGACTAGAAGCTATTTCCACCGCCTCACCATCCCCCATTTGCATTACTTCTTTTGCCAAAGCAGCCCAAGCTTCCCTCCTCTGTTTAGCCATCTCCCCCCCTGGGACGGGATCTGACTCTTTAAGGGTGCTATGCTGCTGGCGCTTTGGTGCAGACACCGAGTTTTCACACGGGGAAGGCAGTGGAGCAGAGGCTGGCTCGTGCGGGGGAAGCGGCCCCCCCGCTGAAGCTGTAACTGGAGCCGGTTCACTCGGGGGAAGCGGTGGAGGCAAAGCTGGTGGCGGAGGCGAAGCTGGCTTGCTCCCACCCCCACCATCCGACCCGCCTGAAGTTGGTGGCGGAGGCAAAGCTGGTTTGCTCTTACTTCCACCATCCGACTTGCCCTCCCCCTCTGACAGAAAGGGTGCAGACGGTTCCACTGCGCCTATAGGGAAATCCTCCACACCACTTTGCTGGGGACTCTTAGGCATAAGTATCTTAGTTACAGAAGGTGCCAGGGGATTATCCTCACGACCATACCCTATATTGCTCTTATGAGCTTCTGTAGCCCTTTCTGCTGCCTTTCTCTCAGAGACCTGCTAAAGTAACGTGTTATACACCACCCACCATAACTTCCCGAATTTCTTTGCTGACTTATCATCGTCTAACACTGTATCCCACAGTATTTCCCCAAATTTCTTCCACTCTGCTAGCTCAACTGTATGCAGGTTGGCAAAGATACCTTTAGCATGGCCGTAAGCTAATAACCCTGGTAATTCCTTTTTAAAATCTATCCCCTTTATTCCTTGCCGTTCTAAATACGCGGCGAATAAATCGTATGCCACTTGCCTATCCATACCTATTAGTCAGAGCGTGCTGTTGCAGCTCTCCAGGCTCCAGTGACACGTATTGGCTTGATTCACCATTGTGATCCTCAAGGGTGCTTCAAATTCCGGCACTGTCCCGGCTGCAAGGACCCAAACCCAACTTCCTCGACCGTGGCGTAATCCCCTTTTTCTTTTATTCCAAGAAAAAAGGACAGAGATTCGGCGTTGCCCGCATTCTCCACCATTTGTCGACGGAAGGAGACCAGGACATCAATTAGATCATCACAGGCCCAATTTTATTGATCAGTACAGCAGGTTAAATACAGTTCATAATGAGCTTCATACATATTGCAAAAGTTAAGCTCAGGATTGGTTAGTTACATATCAGCAACTACGCCTACTTCTGCACTATTATGGTTCTACTTTTGATACTTTCTACATATTCTCAGGAAGAATCTCTCTTCCCTATCCTCATGTTGCGGCAAGGGCATTCTGTCCTTGCCTGTCATTGGTCACCGACTGCTGACTTCTCCTTTCAGCTTGACCAGCGGCATTATGTCAGTATGGCCTTTCTCAGCTAACCAATTATTACTAAATCTCTCCACATCTCCACAGGTTTCTCCCAATTGGTTAAAGTTTTGTACCCTCTCCATGAACCTCTCCTTGTTTAAAAACCCCTTCTAGAGCCTGGACTTGTCTCTTTCTATGCCTGACCTTCCTGGGCATAAATACCTTTGGGAGTAATACAGAAGACCTCTCCTTGTTCCTTGTCCCTGCCCTTGAAGAATTCCACCTTTGCCATAGAGCAAATTTGTCCTACAGCCGCACCCCAAATTGTGTGGCTTTTTGGGGGCAGCCCCCTCCTGGTGACAGTGCTTGGAGCAGCCCAGGCTGAAGAACTCTGGCACTGCATCACTGAGGCAGCCACTCCATCATGGAAGGGCTCTGGCTTGGTCAGGCAGCACAGACCCACCCTGTGCTCCTCAAGGTTTTTTTTGGCATATCCAAGCATTGAAGAGGTTGGGTGGGTTTTCTCCCCCCTGTTTTATTGACTGTGTCCTTTGAGAACCACAAGAGGAAGCAGTGCCTCAAATTGCACATGAAGAGCAAATGTTGAAGTAAAGGCTTCACCTTTCCTATGAAGCCAAAGGACTGTGTTAGCCATGGCCTCCCCAAGGTGCCAAATTTCCATCTGGGAAGCTGCTGACAGGAGGGAATGTGGCACTTGTCTCCAGCCAGAGATCACTCATTCCTCAGCATGTGGGCTGCGCCTGGCAGTGCCTGAGGAGCTCAGAAATCATTGGATGTGATCTCCTGTGCCAGTGCCCAGAACACAGAGCAATGAGCTCCGCTTTGGAGAGGGGGGGCAAGTCCAGCCATTGGACACAACTGCCAGGCAGGATGAGCTCCCTCCCAGAGAAGGAAAATTCCAGCCATGAGCAATCTGGTATTGCTGGGAGAGAAAATCGTGTTTTGTAATTCTCGACCTCAACCAGCTTCCTTTAAATGCTTCTCATAGGCAGGGAACATTCCCAGTGAGGCTGCAGTGTAGGAGTGGCCAGTCCATGGTTGTCCAACGAACAGTGCTGAGGGTTCTGCTGCTGCCCAGAGCTTTCATTGGCCTCCTCATTGCTGGGCCTTGTCCTGGGGGGCCCGCTGGGGCTGCAGCCACTGCTGGCTCCCACTGAGGCTGCCTGGCCAAGAGCAGCCCCAGGGGCACAGGGCAGAGGCAAAGCACGGTGGGGAGGAGAAAGGGCAGGGACGAGATTGCCCTTGAAAGGCAGAGGCGCTCTGGGGCCCGCTCCTGGCCAGGGAGCCTGCCCAGAGCCGTGCCCTGCTCGCCGGCACCTTGAGGGACAGCTGTGCACCTGGGCCAAGCTGTGCCAGCAGCTCCAGCCATGCTGGGGAGCCTTGCCAGCTCTGGGCCCTGCTGTGCAGGAGGCTCCCTGTGTGCCCCTGGCAGCTGGGACCTCAGCCGCCTCCTCTCTCCACAGGTGCTCCTGTGCATCTACAGAAGAGAGGCCTAGCAACTCGGGCAAAGAGAACTTGGCCTGTTATTCCAGGTCTCCACTTATGCCCTTATCTGGCCTGCCGTGGCTGTAGCACCATCACGAGGCCTTCCCAAATTACTCTCCCCCAAAGGGAGACCCTATACCTCAGGACCCCCTTGTCCTGTTCCCCAGCCAGGATTGAAGGTGGGCAGCTCCTGTCTGCCAGGGCCGGGCTTGGCCCACATTTTATATTTCAATAAAGAAATGGAGTTTTCACAGCTCTGTCCAGGTGATAGCAGCAGGAAAGCCCACACGGCACCAGCACAAGCTGAGCTCCATGGCCAGGAGCAGCCGTGGATGCCCACGGTGTGGGCAGGCAGGAGCCAGGCAGGGGCTGCTGTGACCAGCGGCGGGGCCCCGAGGGCTGGGGGAGCCCATGCTGAGCGTCCCTGGGCTGAGGGCACATTGCCTTCCCTGGCATCAGCTGGGCCTGGAGCTCCTCCAGTGGCATGCCCAGGGAAAGAGGGAAGCCATCAGGAGTTGCTTTCATTGAGAACAATGGAAAGAGGCTGGACTCTGAAGGAAGTCCTTCATAGCCTGAGGGATGAACTCAGAGCCCGACAGACACTGGGCCTGTGGTAGCCCCGGGTCTCTTATCAGCATAGAGGGGATTTGCCCCCCAGGCCTCATCTGTTCACCCAGGGACACATGGTGAACACACACACACAGAAGATGGCTCAGCACTGGTGCTGCTCCCTGAGTGTTATGTTTGGGTTTCTCTAAAGGCATGCAGGGGCTTTGGGTCACCTCTGTGCTGTGCAGGGGACTGGGGACACCAAGAAGTTGTGCAGGGAGTTTAATGTATGTACCAAGTTGTGCAGGGGCATCTGTAAAATTGAGCAGAGGTCCTATGTCTTTCTTCGAGGACATACGGGGATTTTAGGGTGGCTGAGGACACCCATAAGATGTGCACAGGATTTGGGTGTCCCCTAAAGTGTGCAGCTACCCTGAAGGCCTGTGTTTCATTATTTTTGTCAGCTTTGGCATCAAATTCTTCACTTTTTAAATACGGGCCAAAGGGCAGCAAAGTGCACAATAGGGAGTTGGTGTCAGCATGGCAGGGCTGCTGCTGCCTGCGATAGTGGGAATCACCAAAATGAGTGGAATTTTGACTTGACATTGCTGTTATATGTAGAACCACAAAAAGTCTCACTTGTGGAATATCGTGTAACTCACTTGAGAAAAAAACCGAGCTTGCAAATAGGTACTGGGTGGGATATCCTCTCCTCGCTGGAAGGGCACCGCTGGAGATCCATTCCAATGAAATCCTGCCCCAGCCATGAGGTCACAGCAGGCTCTGAGGTCACAGAGGTGCCAGAGCCCTGTGGTTGCACAGCAGCACAAGGAGCGAGCAGTCAGTGCTTGAGCACAACTGTTGCGGCAGCAGCAGCAGCGGCGGTGGCAGCAGTGGTGCTGACATTGGGACAGCGGTGTCAGGACAGCGGTGGCAGCAAGAGCTGCGGGACTGGCAGAGGGCAAGGCAGCATGGCCCTTGCTCTGCGCCTCTTCCTCCTGCTCCTCCTGGCCGTGGCCCTGCCTGCCAGGGCTGCCCAGGCTGCTCCGCTGCAAGCGCGGCGAGCAGGTGAGCCGGCAGCCTGGCTCCCCTTTCCCGGGACAGCGCTCCCTGCTCCCCGGGAAGCGCTGGGGATGGTTTTCCCCAGGCCTTTAGGGAGGGTTTCCTCTGGGGGAGGGAGACAGCCCCCACAGGCCCTGGGCTGGCCCTGTTTCCTCTCCAGGGATGTGTCACAGGGCCTGCAAAGAGGGTGGAGAGTGACCAGGAGCAAGCCCAGAGCTCCCCAGGCCCGTGTGCAGCTCTGGCCTTGTCCATTGACATCTGGCTCCCACAGCCTTACCCGATCCCCTTGCAGTGCCCAGGTCCCATAGGCAGAGGGGGGATCCTAGGACACCATGGAAATGGTTTTGTGTGTTTGCTTCCCTCTAGATGAGCTTGCTAGGAAGGTTTCTCCAGCAGCTTGGCTCCATGACGATTTGCAGCCTCTTCAGCCCCCTGCAGGTATGTTGTCAATGTTCCCCTAAGCGGATAATCCTTGACAACCTGGCAGGAACCAGGTGACAGAAGCTTCTGTGGCTGTTGTGTTACAGGAGTCTCTGCAGAGAGGACTTATCAAGCTCCTTTCTGGGTTGCTGCTCACAAGCCCAGCTCCCATCGCAGGGGTGAGTATTGTGTCCCTGCTGACCCCACGGGCTGAGCCCTGCTTCTGTGGGATCCGCTCTTCTGACATGCAAACACGTCACTTAAGGCCCTCCAAGAGGGAGGAACAAGCATGGAGGAGGCACTAATTCCCTAGAGGCGTCCCAATACATGGAAAGGACCCTGAGTGACGTGGAGAGACGCCGTGGTGGGTGCATTTCCCTCAGCCTTGTCCTGGGGCTCAGCAGCCGGGGGCTTTGGCTGCACATCTGGACACGCCGTGCCCGGCACAGCGGGAAGGGATCCATGGCAGCCTTGCTGCCCCGCTGCTGCTTCCACGCCCTGCAGGGCTGTTTGCCAGCCTGGCCTGGCTGCAGCGCCTCCCCAGCCTCTGCAGGAAGGCATTTGGCATCTGCTGACAGAGCCCAAACTGCACCATGGGCCTGTGATCCCCTGCAATTTCCTGGTTTCTGAGCACATTTGGAGGGGCAGCTCTTTGGAGGAGGGAGGACCCTGCAGCAGCCCCAATAACCTGATCTTTCTTCTGCATCTTATCCATTACTTGGACATGCAGTTCCTCCTGCAGATGCCACCTTCCCATTGGGGAACAGACCCCCTGATCCAGCTGCCCCTTTTCCTTTCTGCAGAGATGGAAGGAGAGGATGCGCTGAAGGCTCAGTTTCCCGGAGGAAGCAGGGGCTCATTGCCAGCCTCTGCTGCAGGAAGGGAGGCGATGGCAGGCACAGCCACAGGAGGTAATTGCTGTGCCTCTGGGCCTGAGCCCTGCTGAGGCTTGAGCTGCCCTCTCTGCTGCTTGGCACTGCTGGCACGCAGCATTACCTGACTCCCTTCCAGTGCTGGGTTCCCTATAGAAGGGGATCCCAGCACAGCATGGAACGGTTCCCATCTGTGCTCCTTTCTAGACTGGGATCCTGACTTGAATCATTTCGAAATGGTGGTAAAGCAATACTTAAGGATGTTGGAGCTTGGTGAAGGTAGGCTACCAGCAATCCTTCCCTAACAGAGTAATCATTGTCCAAGTGAAATCCTCATTCAGAGTAATATTCCTGTGTCATTCCCCTCAAGATCCGCTGAAGTTTGATAAATTCTGGGAATCCTGGCCTCCAAATTTCTGCTCCTTTATCCAACAGGCATCCTACAGGATCCCACAGGATCACTGTCTGTGAGAGGAATGATCATTTATCTGTCCATCTTCCTCCCGTGTGCAATGCCACTGTATCCTCCCATGTGCTCTGTGCAGCCACGGAGAAAAGCAGAGAGGGAAGGGGCTGGGCCCAGGGCTGTTCCCCGTGGCTGAGCCTTTCTCAGCTCCTTTGCCGGCCCCAGGGAGCCTGAGCTGCTCCTGCTGCCACTGCCAAGCCCTGGCCCTGCCTGGGGCTGGGTTTGGAGCTGCAGCAGCTCCAGGGATTCCTTTCTGCCCCGACTGCCCCGCAAGGGGCTCCTTACATCCCAGTATGGGGCCACTGCAGGCACGAGGTCCCCCTGGCCCTGCTCCTGAGTGGAAGGCAGAGCTGAGAGAGTGCCTTGGAGGGCACCAATCACCCAGGTTTCCTCACTGCCACTCCGGCAAGAATTAGAAATGGAACAATTTTCTATTAAGGTCCTCCTAGTTCGATGAACCAAGGGACAGGAGACAAGAAATCCCTGGAGGCAGCCAAACTTCTGGACCAGGTGATGAGTGACCTGGAGAGGCTCCATGGTGGGTGCATTTCTCTCAGCCTTGTCCTGGGGCTCAGCAGCCGGGGGCTTTGGCTGCACATCTGGACACGCCGTGCCCGGCACAGTGGGAAGGGATCCATGGCAGCCTTGCTGCCCCGCTGCTGCTTCCACGCCCTGCAGGGCTGTTTGCCAGCCTGGCCTGGCTGCAGCTCCTCCCCAGCCTCTGCAGGAAGGCATTGGGCATCTGCTGACAGGCAGACCAAACTGCACCATGGTTCATACATGCCCTGAGATCCCCTGCAATTGCTTGGACCATGGGGAGATCAGGAATGACAGCAGTTTTGAGAAGGGCAAATCCTGGCCAAACCCAAAAGTTTTTATTATGTCCTGCTCCTTATCCATCAGTTTGACCAGTATTGCCTCCTGAAGATGCCGCCTCCCAGAAAGGGGAACATCTCCATCGAATTTAGCTGTCTCTTTTTCTTTCTCCAGAGATGAACCCAAAGGCTGTGCCGAAAACAGCATTTCCTGCAGGAAGCAGGGGCTCATTGGCAGCCTCTGCTGCAGGAAGGGAGGTGATGCCCAGCACAGTCACAGGAGGTAATTGCTGTGCCTCTGGGCCTGAGCCCTGCTGAGGCTTGAGCTGCCATCTTGGCTGTGCATCAGTGCCTGCCCTCCAGGGATGTCAGACAGGCCCTGCAAAGAGGGTGCAGAGTGACCAGGAGCCAGCCCAGAGCTCCCCAGGCCCCTGTGCAGCTTTGGCCTTGTCCATTCACATCTGGCTCCCACAGCCTTACCCGATCCCCTTGCAGTGCACAGTTCCCATAGGCAGAGGGGGATGCCAGCACACCATGGAAATGGGTCTGGTCTGTGCTCCCTTCCAGATGAGAGTGGTGCCATTGCTTTGCCAGCAGCTGGAATGGAAGATGGTTTGGAGCACTTGGGAGCTTCTGCAGGTAAGTTCTGAGAGAATAATCATTGACAACCTGGCAGGAACTGTGTGACAGAAGCTCCTGTGGCTCTTGAGTTACAGGTGTGTCTGCAGGGAGGATCTTCCCAGGTCCTTTGGTGGATGTTGCACACAAGCCCAGCTCCCATCGCAGGGGTGAGTAGTGTGTCCCTGCTGACCTCACGAGCTGAGCCCTGCATCTGTGGGATCTATTCCTGGTGAAATAAAAATACTTTCTCTTAAGGTCCTCTGAGAGGGAGGAAAACACCTACAAAACAGAATGTGCCCGTGGAGGAATCCAAACAACTGGAACAAATCCTGATTGACCTGGAGAGGCACCGTGGTGGGTGCATTTCCCTCAGCCTTGTCCTGGGGCTCAGCAGCCGGGGCCTTTGGCTGCACATCGGGACACGCCGTGTCCGGCACAGCAGGAAGGGATCCATGGCAGCCTCGCTGCCCCACTGCTGCTTCCACGCCCTGCAGGGCTGTTTGCCAGCCTGGCCTGGCTGCAGCTTCTCCCCAGCCTCTGCAGGATTGATTGAGGCATCTGCTGATGGGCAGAATAAACTACACCATGGGCATGAAATTCCCTGGGATTTCCCGGTCTCTTGGCAGATCCAGAGGGGCAGATGTTTGGAGGAGGGTTGAGCCCTGTGGCAGCCCCAAGAGCCTTGGCCTTTCCCTGGTCCTTATCCATGTCTTTCACAAGTGGTATCTCCTGAAGATGCCACCTCCCCAGTGGGGAGTGGCTCCACCTTATCTGGCTTTTCCTTTTCCTTTCTCCAGAGATGGACCAAAAGTCTTTGCGGAAGGCTGCACATCCTGGAGGACGCAATGTACCTGTGCTAGCCACAGATACAGGACGTGACGAGATGCCAGACAGTGCCACAGAAGGTGATTGCTGTGCCAGGCTCAGCCGGTCTGGGCAGTTCTGCTGGGGTCCCCCCGTGTGGGACATGTCCTGAAACCTGGGAGCGATTGCATGGGGTGCCCATGGTGGGGAAAGGGCAGAGGGGGAGAGCAAGGCTCCTTTGTGTTTTTAGAGGGCCTGGGTGTGTGTCCCTGGGGCTGGGGGAGCTGTCACGGGGCAGGGAGGGCCAGGGCTGGCAGTGGCTGCTCAGGGATGGCTTTGGCCCGTGTCCCTCCAAGCAGCCACTGCCCAAGCAGCTGCGCTGCCCCCGGGCTCTCCTCCCGGCCTGCTGGGCTTTGTTGGGTGGCACAGCCTGTGCCAAGGGGTGGCAAGGTGCCTGCAGGCCCCAGCTCTGGGGGAAACGGAGAACGTCCTGCCCGCATCCACCGTGCTGCCAGCTCAGCAGTGCAGCACAGCACGGGCTCACGCTCCCCATTGCTCCCACAGACGTTGTCACTGAAACAGGAATATATGTCCCGGATCCAGTGCACCTCCCAGAAATTGTCTGCCCCCAGGATGTGCGGAGAAAGTGCATGATAGGCACAGTGGTGATAGTGTTCACTGTGCCACTTGTGCTGCTAGGCTGCTATCTTGGCATTCGCAAGGTGCAGGAGAAAAGACGGTCAGTTGCTGATTTTTCTCCACGGTTTTCTTATAACTCTGCTCCATAGCATTGGTAGCCTGACTCGTTGTCGTGCTGCTGTGGAGTTGTGGCCAGTCTGATATTCCAAAGAACTCTGCTGAGGGTTCTGCTGCTGCCCAGAGCTTTCATTGGCCTCCTCATTGCTGGGCCTTGTCCTGGGGGCCCGCTGGGGCTGCAGCCAGTGCTGGCTCCCACTGAGGCTGCCTGGCCAAGAGCAGCCCCAGGGGCACAGGGCAGAGACACAGCAAGTTCTCAGCAGTGTTTGGGCAGCACAGTTCAGGACAGGACAGTGCTTATTTAGTAGCTCATATATAGTTTCATCGGATTTGCTCCAGTTCAGTGTTAAAACAAATCCAACCTGATGAAGGTTTGGCTTTGGCCGTGAAACTTTGCTCTTTGTGTGCGCCCTGTTCTGGATTGATTCCCAATCAGTCTTGGAGCCACTTTTGGGGGAAGGCTCATCCCAGCCCTGAGCCTTGGCAGTTCAGGCCTCAAAGGGACAGCTGAGGCTGCAGTGCATATGACTGGGCATCGGGGCTGCATTATCCAAGGGCTTGGGAAGTTTAAATTACTGTAATTTTTCTATATGTTTTTTTTTCTATGAAATTTGTTCACTTTTTCTAATTTTAGTTAAAAAAAAAATTTTTCCAGTGCTTTTTACAGTTATTTGATATTGTGAATGCTGCCATGATTATCCCATGGCTGAATTAGAAGACTGTAAGTATCATAAAATGGAATAATTTTTACACTCCTATGTCTTTCACAGGCTCATGAAACTTTTGTTGCTTTGATGTGACCAACAGAAGAGTTCTGTTCTGCTTTTAATTCAAACAAGCAGCAGGTCTGGAACCTGTTGAGAGGAGTCTCTTCACAGCTACAGCAGCCTGCAAGGTTTCTTTGTTGAGGAATATAAATCTTTATTTTATGAATATATTTGTCTTGGTTTGGAAAGACAGGTGCCTGCTAAGGAAGGCAGTAGCGTCCCCTGAAATGGAGAATGTACCCCCTTTGAATTGTTATAAATTTTAAATTAAGGGCCTCAGGCAAAAAAATGTGGGAGCAGGAAATAACAGTTCTTTAACAGGGAAGAAAATAAAAGTATAAAATAAACAATGCAGTAAACTAAAACAACTCTGACAGAGTCAGAACACAACCCGACACCCAGTGGGTCAGGGTGTTGGTAGCAGTCCAAGTGGAATTATGGCTGCAGTCCTCCTGGAGTGTCAGGTGTTGTTCTGCTGGAGCAGGAATCCTGTAGAAAAGGCTGTAGTCTTCCTCTGAAGATCCAGGGGAAGAAGAGGCAGCTGCTGTTTTTCTGGGAAAGCCAGTGGAGAAGCTGTCTTGGTGTTCCAGAATCTCCACATTATATCTCTGGCAGGAATTTCCTCTGGGGCAGAGCATCTCTGACTGGGATGCTGTAGTTCTTATCAGTCATGCAGTGACATTCAATAGCCTGTTATCAGCAGATGTTTGTGTCCCCGCCCCCTCCCCCAAGGCAGGAGTGGGTGTGGAAGAGATAAGGCAAACTGGCCACTTAACAGAAGACAGCTGCCATACAGATAGAAAACATATTGCTTTGCAGTCTGGGACACTATGCACCCCTTATTCTATTGCCATCTGCATCACAATGAAACTTGACACACAACTCTAACTTAATACCAGGTTTTTCTGTGGTACACAAGGATCTTCATCTTCCTGCATTACCCACCAAGTGTAACCATGTTCTTGAGCAAAAACAATTCCATGGATGAGTTTTTCTTTGCCTGAAGTGGGATTAATCCAAACAGTCTTTCCCAAAATACCTTTCATATGTACAACAGGGATATTATTTCCGTCCACTGTGTGCAGGGGTTCAGACTGGGCAGGACCAGCTCAATTGATGGACCCTTGGGTGTTGATCATCCAGGTGACTTTTGCTAAGTTCATTTCCCTGTTTGTAAAAGTCTCCTCCCCAGGTGCCTTCAGGGTAGTCTTAAGAAGTCCATTGCACCATTCACCTTTCCTAGCAGCTGGTGCATCATAGAGGATATCCATTCAATGCCATGTTCCCTGGCCCAGGTGTTGATAAGGCCGTTCTTGAAATGGGTCCTGTTGTCCAACTCAGTCCTTTAAGGGGTGCTGTGTCTCCACAGAACTTGCTTTTCAAAGCCCAGGATGGTGTTCCAGGCAGTTGCATGAGACACAGGGTAGGTCTCCAACCATCCAGTGGTGGCTTCCACCATGGTCAGCACGTAGCGCTTGCCCTGGCGTGTCTGGGACAGTGTGACGGAGTCAATCTGCCAAGCCTGCCCATACTTGGACCACCACCCCTACCCTACCATAGGGGCTTCACCTGCTTGGCCTGCTTGATGGCAGCACACGTCTTACAGTCATGGATAACCCTAGAAATACTGTCCATGGTTAAATTCACCCCTTGGTCTTGTGCCCACTTAGAGGTGGCATCTCTGCCCTGATGGCCTGAGGCATCATGGCCCCATCAAGCTAGGAACAACTCCCCCTTATGCTGCCAATCTAAGTCTGTCTTCAACACCTCTATTTTTGCTGCCTGATCTACCTGTTCATTGTTTCGGTGTTCCTCATTAGCCTGACTCTTGGGGACATGGGCATCTACATGATGGACTTTCACAGGTAGCTTCTCCAATCGAGCAGCAATTCATCTGCAGCCCAGACTGGTTTTCCCCTATGCTGCCAGTTGACCTTTTTCCACCTTTCCAGCCAGCTCCACAGAGCATTGGCTACCATCCACAAATCAGTATTAAGGCAGAGCTTTGGCCACTTTTCTCTCTCAGCAATGGCCAGGGCGAGCTGAACAGCTTTGAGTTCAGTAAGTTCCTTGAACCACCTTCTCCTTTAGCAGTTTGTGCAACCTGTTGTGGGGGGCTCCATACGGCTGCTTTCCACTTCCAGTTCATCCCTACGATGCGACAGGAACCGTCAGTGAAAAGAGCGTAGCGTGTTTCCTCTGCTGGTAGATGGTTGTATGGTGGAGCTTCTTCAGCACGTCTCACTTGCTCTTGTTCACCAGTGAGACCAAAGTTTTCACCTTCCGGCCAGGTTGTAATTATCTCCAAAATCCCACAGCAATTCAGGTTTCCAGTATGGGCGTGCTGTGTGATAACAGCAATCCATTTGCTCCATGTGGTGTCAGTGGCATGGTGGGTAGTGGGAATCTTTGCTTTGAACATCCACCCCAGCACCGGTAGTCAGGGTGCCAGGAGGAGTTGTGCTTCCGTGCCAATCACCTCCGAGGCAGCCTGGACTCCTTCATAGGCAGCCAAGATTTCTTCTGTTGGAGTGTAGTTGGCTTCAGACCCTCTGTAACTTTGACTCCAAAATCCCAGTGGTCGACCCCAAGTCTCCCCAGGCACCTTCTGCCAAAGGCTCCAGGACAAGCCATGGTTCCCAGCTGCAGAGTAGAGCACATTCTTCACCTCTGGTCCTGTCCTGACTGGGCCAAAGGCTACTGCATGAGCGATTTCCTGCTTAATCTGGGCAAAAGCTTGTTGCTGTTCAGGGCCACAGTGGAAATCATTCTCTTGCAGGTGACAAGGTAAAGAGGGCTCATGATCTGAACTGTACTCAGGAATTGGCATTCTCCAAAAACCGATGGTGCCTAGAAAGCTTGTGTTTCTTTCTTGCTGGCTGGTGGAGACATTGCTGTGATCTTACTGATGACCTCAGTGAGAATCTGACACTGTCCATCTTGCAACTTTACTCCCAGGAACTGGATCTCTCGGGCACGTCCCTTGACTTTACTCTTCTTGATGGTGAAGCTGGCTTCCAGGGGAATCTAGAGGATCCTCTCTCCTTTCTCAAATACTTCCATTGCTGTGTTCCCCCACACAATGATGTCATCAATATATTGCAGATGTTCTGGAGCCTCACCCTTTTCCAGTGCAACCTGGATCAGTCCATGGCAGATGGTGGGGCTGTGCTTCCACCCCTGGGGCAGTCGGTTCCAGGTGTACTGCACTCTCCTCCATGTGAAGGCAAACTGAGGCCTGCATTCTGCTGCCAGAGGAATGGAGAGAAACGCGTTAGCAATGTCTATAGTGG
The DNA here is from genome assembly GCF_035770615.1 of Melospiza melodia melodia. Lineage (NCBI taxonomy): Eukaryota > Metazoa > Chordata > Aves > Passeriformes > Passerellidae > Melospiza > Melospiza melodia. The sequence goes on along the minus strand of NC_086203.1, from coordinate 1,313,035 downwards.
TGCACCACTTTGCTGCCTTGAACTCCAGCTCGTACTGGAACTCCAGCATGTCCAGCCCAGCAGCGCTCAGCCGTGGAGTCCCTTCATTCAAGGCACAATATTCCACAGTCAATCTCCATTCTCTGTCAGATTTGCACACAGGCCAGATGAGACTGTCGAAGGGTGAGTGGGTTTTGCTGACCACCTCCTGGCTGTCCAGCTCACGGATCATTTTGTGGATGGGGATCACAGCATCTTGATTCGTCCGATACAGCCGGCGGTGCACTGTCGAGGTGGCAATTGGCACTCGTTGCTCTTCTACCTTCAGGAGTCCTACTGCAGATGGGCTTTCTGATAGTCAGGGCAAGGTGTTCAACTGCTTAATGTTCTCTGCCTCTACAGCAGCTATTCCAAATGCCCATCTGAGTCCCTCTGGGTCTTTGTAATAGCCATTCTGGAGAAAGTCTATGCCCAGAACACAGGGGGCCTCTGGGCCAGTCACAATACGATCTTTTTTCCACTCTTTCCCAGTCAGGCTCACCTCGGGTCCCAACAGGATCAATTGCAGTGATCCCCCTGTCACCCCGGCAATGGAAACAGGTTTTGCCCCCCACATGTCCTGATGGTATCAGGGCACACTGTGCACCAGTATCAACTAAGGCATCGTATTTTTGTGGCTCTGATGTGCCAGGCCAGTGGATCCACAACATCCAGAAGATCCTGTTTTCCCATGCCTTTCCCTGGCTAGAGGCAGGGCCCCTCTAACCCTGGGTATAAGTGGTAGAGATATCTTCAAGAGGATCTGACAGATCATACTCAGCAGCTCGGTCATGGGAGGTTGAGGCTACCTTTACTGGAATTCCCTCAGTTAGTGTTTCCCTCCTTGAGTTGACTCACCCGTACTGCCAGGACAGAAGTGGGTTTCCCATCCCACCTTCCCATATCTCTCCCATGGTTACACAGAAGGAACCACAGGTCAGCCCGTGGGGTGTACCCTCTCTATCTAGCTGGGGAATGTTGGGCTCTGACTCTGGGGCCTGTGAGTGGTACTGGTGCTATGTGGGAACTGTTCCTCCTCACCTCCTCCCTCATCTCCTCTCTGAGTTCTTGGACAATGGCAGAGACATGAGCCTGCATTGGGCCATTGATCATACTCACACAATTTCTAAGCTTGGTGGCCACAGAACCCACTGTCTCTTGGTTGGTGTTGGCATTAATTGTTGCAACGAAGGTGGTGTATTGAGATGGCCCCAGATTTGCCAGACTCCACAACATTTGGCCTGCGCACCTGACCTTGTTGGGGTCATTTTCATGCTGTCCATCCCTCCCAAAGAGTACCTCCAATACTGCCACTTCTCTCACCTGTTGGATCCCCCCCTCAAGGGTCTTCCAGCACATTCTATGGTGGTGCTCCTGCACTGTCTCCCTGTGGACAAACCTGTGGAATCCCAGGGCACCAGGAATATTTCTCTGTCTGCTCTGGAGTGCCCTGACCCCCAGGGAAGCTCTGACTTTGAGGGCACTCTCTCTAGCTGGCGAAAGGCTCATGTGGTGTCTTTTGTCTACTGGAGATTTCAGTTTCCATTGGCAATAAGAGCATAGAGGGGTCTGGCGATCAGTCCATAATTATAAACCCACAGCTGGCACTACCCTACCATGCCTAAGAAGGTTCAGAGTTCCTTCGTTGTCTGGGGTTTCAGGGTTTGGCATACGGCTTCTTTGCCTTAAAGTCTGCTGCTCAGCACTCACTTCTTACTCTAGGTAGATTACCTTCTGTTTCACTACCTGTGCCTTTTTTTTTGAGACTCTGCGTCCTTGGAGTCCTAGGAAATTCGAAAGGCTTACCGTCCAGGCTTCTCCTGCTTCCCTTGTCCGAGTGGCTACTAGAAGATCGTCTATGTACTGCAACAGCCTCCTTTCCTCTTGTGGAGCTTCCCGGGACTCTGGGTCTTTGCAAGCTGTTCTCTAATCGGAGTGGGGAATCTTGAAGCCTTCAGGCACATGGACTATGTGAGCTTGAGTTTGAATGCAAAAAATTTTCTGGCTGGCTTCGTGGATAGGGAGGAAAAGAAGGCATCTCTTAGGCCTAAAACAGGGAACTAGGTTAGCTCAGGTGTTAAACAAGTTAGTAAGGTATATGGATTTGCTACCACAGGGTATAAATTCTGTGTTATCTTATTAACAGTCCTTAATCTAGTACTATCAATTATTGGGCTGATTCTTTCCTTATCTTCTTTTTGAGGGTACTACTTAGTTCTCACTAGTTGTGTTCTTTCTTTAAGCTTGATGCTCATGGGGGAGCATCTTTCACTCTCCCTGGTACACCAGAGGCTTATACCCTTGAAAACACTTATTTACTTATTCTAATATCTCTTTACTAATGTCTTTCTTAATTTCAGTGTCTGTTAATGTTAAGCCTAACATCTTTATATCATTTGCTTCTAGAGTAACCTTTCTCATTTGAGAATGTTTAGTAAATTGAGCAAATTGTACAAAAGCTTTTAGGTACGCATAGTACACATGTTACTTTAAAGGTTTGCACAAGTATGCTTTCTCAGACTGGCCAGTTGTTCATTCCCCACACTACAACATAAACATTCTCCACAGGTACTAAAGCTTTATTAAAACTGAATATACGACCCTTGTGTCGACAAAAATTCTTCCCTTTTTGGGAGGTCATCTTTACTCTTCCTCCCTTACCTTGGGAGGAGCTTTTAGCAAATCATATGTACTCATTTTGTGAACTGTGATTGCTTTGCATTTCAGCATGATAATCTTTGCCTGATTTCATACGTTGCTATCTTATGCTGCATGCTGAACAACATGTTTGATTTGCTTTCTCTTTGCCTTGTTTCCTTTTTCAAGGGCCAAGACTGGAGGGAGGTCTGATCTTACAGTCTCGTTGCCATTCTGGGTGATTTCTTAAAACAAAAAGACATTTCAGCATACAAAAACTCTATCTCATTTATCTTCTTATTTTAAAACAGTACTAACAGCAATGAAGTATTATAAATCTTTTTATTTTCTGAGCTGCTCTTACTGGCAGCTTTCTCTTAGTGAGCCCCTCCCAAAAGGGGCGAATTTAGGAACCTCTTTGCTCTGGTCAGTTCTCATTATTTATTTCTCCTTGCTTTATCTCGCTTCCACTCAAACTTTTTTACAGACCTTCACAGTAGTTTCTCAACTTTCTTCTTATACACACAGCTCTAGGTGGCAGGTATCAGATGTGGTTCCCACACACAAGCTCTAAGACCTTAGGTTCTGAATCTGCTTGACTAGAAACTTCTAATTTACACTCGGGGCATGTGTCCTGACAGCAAAACAGCAATACCAGTGATTCTCATAAACACCACACTGCAATAATACCTGCACATCTAGCTTTTGCTCACAGGCCATTCCCGTGTTCCCTGGGGAGACGGGGCAGCCAGAGCTGTCCCTGTGCCCAGGGGACAGCCACTGTCACCTCACACAGCATGCTAATCAAAAACATGACATAGACACTATGTTCTGATCAAACAAAATATGTCTTTTCTAGTTCTTTTCTTGCACAATCTAATTAAGTACTGTGCCTACTTACACTTCTTTTACTGCTTTGCAAAAAGGCTGTGCTAGTCACAGCCAAAACTCTGATATGCTCACAGACACGGACACATGCACCCACACCCCCCCTTTACCTCAAATTCGCTAGAGCCAAGGCTTGAATTGCTGTGAGGGGGGGAATTCTTGGAATTCCTTTAATTCGCTTTATCGTAGTTAAGCATAAATCACTGTACTATAGTTCTCCTATGTAAAATGCTACTCCTGTTGCAACAAAAGCTTAAAATCTCACCAACACTACTATACAATCTGAGAATCAAATTACCACAATGCAGCGGAAGAAAATCACCACACAAAATCACTGGGAAAGGGCATATCTCTCAAAGTGCTCACTTTTCTCAACACAACAGAGCATACCATAATTCAGCATTTACTCACATCAATTTTTCTTGGACACAATCAAAATAACAGCACACAGTCTAGAGATCAAATACAAACATCCAAGGCAAAGGAACTCTCTGAGCTCATACTCACGGTTAAAATGTACTAAATCTACACAAATCACTACATTTAAACACAATAAATACCATCACTGACATTCCTCCACTCGCTTCTCCGCAGGGCACTTCTCTCCCTGCCCCCGCAGCCCGCTGCAGCCGGCGCCTCAGGCTTTACTCAGCTGCTTCAAACACGGGTAGTACTCACCCCCCCACACTGTACGGCACTGTAGATCTACTCTCTTTTATACACCATACACTTATACACTTGCACGATTAGAAACACAGTGCACTGACCACACAATGCACACATTAACTATACAGCAACACAGTGTCCGGACATCACACACACACAAAAACAAAACACACACGGGCTCAGCGGTTCTGCTCCATCAGAACAATGAACCCCCAACACACACATACACGGGTTCACCTGGCTCACCCCCAGAACCGCTTGCGGTCTGCTCTATCAGAACGATGAACCCCGTCTCTAATACAGCTGCTCTATCAGCTGAATCCAGACGTCTCTGGGTGGTTTATTCCCTTGCTCTCCTTTCCCTCCCCCAGGGGCATCTCAGTACATACCGTATCTTCCTCCGCAGGCCAGCAGGTCCTTGTCTGTCCTCGCAGGTGGCAAGTTGAGACGAGCGGAGCCCCACAGGAAAAAATCCTAGGGCGTGCCTTGGAGGTCCGTCTATCCCCCCTGCCCCTGCGGGGACAGAGAACTCCTGCCTGGCTTGCCATAATGTTTTGCGGAGAAAAGAAGAAACATCACAACTTTATAAAAGTTGTAGAGCCCGGTATGCTTTTATTATGATGCGCGCCGGACGCAAGCCCCCAAAAAGGCATGCGTACCTCTGAAGACCTCAGGTCTTCTTTTATCCCCCTTCCAAATGCATATGCATACAGTTTCACAATAAGTTCATACATATTCATTCCGCGTGAAATTTAGCACCAGTTCTTCTTTATCAAAGGAATTTCTAAGTCGGGGGCAAATCGACCTTGTGGTCTTTTCTGTTTTTCTTTCTCTGTCTCCTTGCTGTCTCTGCATGCGAGATTTTCCTTCAGTTTTGGTCTCACAGACTTTTCACCTTTCTTAGACACTTCACCTAATTCAGAATGGATCTTTACTCTGTCTCATTGTAACCAACAGAAGAGTTTTTCTCTGCTTTTAATTCAAACAAGCAGCACAGACGGAACCTGTTGAGAAGAGTCTCTTCACTTCATTGCTAAAGCAAACAGCCTGGGTTCTTTATTGAGCAATATAAAATCTATATTTTATGTGTAGACTCCTGTCAAGTGACTGATAGATATGAGGGATTTGGACTCTTTGGGATGTACTGACCAGCTGTGCATTGGCTCTGTGAATCTCAGTCTGTAATAATCAATCTCTTTCAGAAGACAATGTTCAGTTTCTTCCTGGCACTCACTCTTGCATTTGTACTCAAAACCACTTCTTGAAAGAAATTTACAATGGCTCTTTATGCTCCCTTAGATGACTTTTCTCTCTTTCTCCGGAGATGCCGATGAAAACCGGGATGATTGCATTAAAAAAGCTGCAAAGCAGATCCTGGAGAAGAGGGCATACATCTGCTCCCACCCTCTGGACAGGACCTTCTGATCCCTCCCTGACAGCAGGCACTCATCACTGTCAGTCAGGGAGGAATTTGCTGCAGTTTCCATATTTGACAGCTTAAAATGATCTGTTATTTACTGTCTTTAATCAATGTAATTGTACAAAATAAAACTTCTTTCTAAACACTACTTCATAGGATAAGGATAAATAAAGAGATTTAATTTAAAGCTGAAATTATTTTGTCAGATAGATAGATGGGTAGATATATCGGAAGATAGGTAGATACTTAGATCGCTAGATAGTTAAATAACTAAGACAGACATAGATAGATAGATAGATAGATAGATAGATAGATAGATAGATAGATAGATAGATAGATAGATAGATAGATGTATATACATGTCTGTTCCTCTTGGAGTGGGATAAAGACAGGGAGAGGAAGTTTGGATGGGGAGACGTTTCTTCCCAGGGAAGGGACTGTGTGGTTTCTCAGTATCTTTTCACTTCAATCAGCTGCTCATTCACTGAGCAAGTCTGAAAGACTTGGGCAATCACAACAGTTCTGTTTTGGAGGCCCCTCCAGCTCTCTTGTCCGGCGGCACCACCAGGACACTGAGTCCCCAGTGTCCAGGGAGCTTCTGCTGTCACCCTGAGGGACACCACTGGTCACTGACGTCTATCGGGCCTCTGAGCCATTGACCACAACCCCCTGGATGTGACCAGCCAGGCAATTGCTCATTCTCCAAACTGTGCCTCCATCAGATCCATAGCTCACCAAAGGAGGGACAAGGATGCAGGGCAGGGCTGATGTGTCCAGGGCATGGCAGAAGTCCAGAGTGGTGGCATCTCTAGCTCTTCCCTTGTGCACTGGGGTGTAACTTCGCGGCTGGGTCACAGGCAATATGTTCTCTGGCCAGCTCACTGCCTGAGTCCCATGGACAGTCACAAGAGAGGCTGCCCCTGGATCCCTACAGGGACCTTCCCGGCTGGCGGTGCCTACAGGGGCTCGCAGCTCCCTGCAGCCGACACCTGTGGCACGGGTGACACAGCAGCAACCTAGTACGAGGGACCAAGGCGAAGGAACCGAGAGAGTTCACTTGTTTGAGTTCTAAGGAAGGTTTATGTCCCCAGAGGCATCAGGGACAAGTGACAATAACTGAGGGCAAAACACTGATTTTTAAGGAAGGGAGGGAAGAAGGGGAGTGACACAACCTTTTACCAAGGGGAAGGCATTGGGGAAGGAGTGCAGGGCAAGGGCTATCCAATAGAAACCAACAAGGGGAAGGAGCAAACCTTGAAATCCAATCTTGCTTTGAGGGAGGGATGAACTACAGGGTACACACCAGAACAAAAGGCTGTGCTGTCTTTGATGGACAGGGGCATTGACATATACTTGGTGAATAAACAACTAAGGACTGAACCACCAGAGAAACCAAGTGGGATAAGTGGAATGAAACATTACAAACATATAACAAGGAATATTTAAAACTTACTACAGAGAACAAACTGTAAAATAACAGACCAGCACACTGGGGTGTTGCGGTGTGTCTCTATTGTGTTTTCAACTGCAATTCAGTTTCAATGGTCAGTTCTAAAATCCCCCCCCCCCTCCCAGTCTCTTCTATTGTTATACCATATTTTATCCTTAATGGATTGTTCCTTTGCACCTCTCTTGTTGGTTTTGCCCTGGGTTTCCATCTTCCCAAAGACCCGTTCTTTGTTCCTCAACGTTCCCTGTTCCTTCTCCTAGGAGGAGCAATGTCAATCCCTCGTCATGCCTGCCCCTTTCTCCAGAAACTTCCCTGTCATTTTTGTATCCCTTGAGGTCTCATTGGTTTGTTTACCCTCTTCCCCTCCCCTGTAATTCCCAATTGGTTTAAACACTGTATTCCCTGCCTTATGCTTCTCCCTGTTGACGGAAGGAGACCAGGACATCAATTAGATCATCACAGGCCCAATTTTATTGATCAGTACAGCAGGTTAAATACAGTTCATAATGAGCTTCATACATATTGCAAAAGTTGAGCTCAGGATTGGTTAGTTACATATCAGCAACTACGTCTACTTCTGCAATCTTATGGTTCTACTTTTGATACTTTCTACATATTCTCAGGGAGAATCTCTCTTCCCTATCCTCATGTTGCGGCAAGGGCATTGTGTCCTTGCCTGTCATTGGTCACTGACTGCTGACTTCTCCTTTCAGCTTACTGACTGCTGACTTCCCTCTCTCAGCTTAACCAGCGGCATTATGTCAGTATGGCCTTTCTCAGCTAACCAACTATTAATAAAACTCTCCACATTTTCCCCATTTTCTTCTTGAGCAAGGAGATTAGTCTGCCAGGTTTTTGCTATTTTACGGCTGACCATGTTTTGAATACAGTTAAAGATACAAGGCAAAATAAGCAAGAACAGTAAAATTACACCCAGTAGTCCTATAGCATAGATCACAAGGTTCCTCAGCCATGGTCCAAGTCCTAAGCCTTTAAGCCATTTGTCAATTCCTAAACCTTCTTCTTCCTTGAGATTGTGAAGTCCCTGTTGCAGTTCTTTTATCTTAGTGTGAATGGACACCGAATAATCAGACAGATTCATGGAACACATTCCCTCGAACTCTTCACATCCATGCCCTTGTGCTAAGAGCAAAAAATCTACAGCAGCTCTATTTTGCAAAACAGCATGGTTAACACTTTGCACATCTGCGGTTAGCATATCTAGAATTTGTGATGTCTTGTTCAGCTCATCCTTTGCCCAGCATCCTAATTGTTTTGCTAAATTCATGGCTTTACTGGCAGATCGTCCTGGCAAGATAGTTGAAACCACCACTTGTTTGAATGTACCCCAAAACTGTGGATCTCCTATCTGGCTGCAGTCTAAGTCATGTATGCTGCATCTTTTCCTGTTTGAATTTTGACTCAGTTGCATTAGCAAGGATACATTAGGGTGAAACAATGACAATTTTCCCAAAAAACAGGGTCCACCCTGTGGTTTAGCTGGTATACCATTCCACACCCTGTCTCCACAAATCAAAAATATTCCTGTGGGTAATTTCATTGGTGCCGTGATATTTGTGCCGTTACATTGACTGTAGTGCTGTGGAGAGAATTCACTCACATTCAGGGATGAATCTAGGGTGGCCCATGTTTCTTTAGGTTGGTTTAAATTCTGAGCATCCGAAAATTTGAAGCTAAACCATCCGCCAGCTGTAGTGTTAGACATACCCTGCATTCCAGAAAACTGTGAAAATCCAAAAAAATACCAGGGGAAGTTTCTGAATTCTTTCATATTTCTCTCAAAGACTTTCTTGACGTACATACAAGGGACTGGTCGGATAACATACAGAGAAGCAGTGGTTTCCCTCACTGGACATTACAAGACAACGTTATAGACTCCACGTTACTAAAACACTTGTGTTGCCTGGTCATTACAAAGCCTGAAGCTCTTCTAGAGGCTTTTCCCAGTGCAACTTCATTAGGTTCCTCTCTGCTCAACTCTCGAGCCTGTCCAGGTCTCACTGAAGGGCAGCAGAGCCTTGTGGTGCCTCAGGCCCTGCTCCCAGTTCTGTCCCATCAGCAAATGCTGAGGGAGCGCTCCGTCCCTTCTGCCAGGACCCTGGGGAATAAGGCAAACAAGGCTGGTCCCAGCACGGCCCCCTGAGATCACAGCTACCTGAGTTTGGAGCTCCCCTGTCCACTTCTCTGCCCCACTGTCCCTGAGCTGCCTCAGGGGCCTGTTATGGGAGGCAGGGACAAAGCCTTGCTGAAGTCCCAGCTGACAACAACCACTGCTCTCCCCTCACAAGCCCAACCAGGCACTGCAGCACAGGTGCCTATGGGATTGGTCAAGCATGGTTTCCATTCCTGTTATTCCACAGGCTTAGAGATGGCATCCAAGAGGAGCTGTTCTGTCTCCTTTCTGGGGATGGAGCTGAGGCTGATGGGCCTGCAGTTTCCTGGCTCCTTCTTGGTGCCCTTTTGCAAGACTGCAGTGATGTTGGCTTTCCTCCACTGCTCATGGCTCTCTCCGGGGCTGTCTCCTTCCCTGACCTGCTGGCAGAGCGCCCTGTGCCAGAGGCAGGAGCAGAGATTTCCCTTGGCCCCAAAAGGGAAGGCTGGGCTCAGGCCGAGTGTCAGTGCGACCTGACAACGGGAGGAGAAGGCGGGAAGGAGCAGGGCTGACACAGGGCTGAGCAGGGAGTAGAGCCCTCGTGTCTCTGGGCCTACTGTGCAAGCTCCCTGGCCTGTAATTTCTCCACAGAGAGAGAGCAACAGGACCTCGAAGTGAGCAGGAAACCCGGCCATGGAGCGGGGCTGGGGCTGTCAGCCCTCAGGGACACCGGCCATGGAGCAAGACTGGGGCTCTGACTCCTCAGGGAAACCGGCCATGGAGCGGGGCTGAGGCTGTGACACGTCAGGGACACCGGCCATGGAGCGGGACTGGGGCTCTGACACCTCAGGGAAACCGGCCATGGAGCGGGGCTGGGGCCGTGACACCTCAGGGAAACCGGCCATGGAGCGGGACTGGGGCCGTGACACCTCAGGGAACTCACCATGGCAGCCACCTCCCGAGATTTTGAAGTACTTGTTTCTTGGTTTAATGCCCTTCCAAGATCAATCTAGCATCTTTGCATATGAGCGGGACATACAAGGGTATTTAAAATTGAGTCTGATCCAATCATCAAAGACAATGGATGTTACCTCTAAACTTACCTTTTCATGATTGTCAAACAATATGGAACTTTTCTTATGTCTGACTTAAAATATCCAGAATGCAAAATTCATTCTCAAGACAGGAAAAAAGAAAACAATGAAAATAGGATATAGGCAGTCTTCAAAAGGCCCAGAGAAGAAAATAAACATTAGAAAACCTTAGAAAAATTAGGTTTTCTTCTTCATCTTCTCAGTATGTGTTGTTTGAACATTGGTTGTCTTACTTGTCCCTCGCAAAACAAGGCATGTTACAGCTTTATTGTCTCCGTGCTGCATTTCCCCAATCGCTGACTTGCCATTTAGGCTCTGCTTTGTTTGAAATATACAACAAGGGACTCTCTAGGGAAGAGAGTTGCACAAGCCTCTGGATTCCTGACCGTTCACCTCTGCCAATGCTCACAGTGTTCTCCTAACACACCTGAGCTTCCTGTCTTTCAGAGAGAGAAAGATTCAGCTAAAGTCAAGCAAACAGGGCAGGGCAGATGGAAACCTTCCCTTGAGATGCTTTTGGGAAGGCCTGCAAGCACCCTGCCTTCCCTTGGAACAGAGGTGGTCACCATGCATGGTGTTGCCTGACTTGCCCGAGGTGCCCCTCTATTCCAGAAGGACTTTTGCCCACTTCATCACTTGCCTGTCCCTCCAGTTCCAGGGCCTCAAACCTGCTCTGTAAGGCACTAAACCTTTTAGTCAGCAGTAGTTTTTCAGAATAAGGCACTGACCGTGGCTCGAACTAGTTTTTTTAGTCAGGTTGACAATATATTTTGAGAAGAAGAAGGAGCAGAGAAGGTGTGGAAAATGCATATTATATGATTGGCTTTTCGCAAATATTAAAATTAATACTATATGTGTTCTGTTGGAAAGTTATGTTGTATTCATCCTTTTTTGTAGTGCTATCCTAAACTTTTAAAGTAGTGTGGTGAATATAGTTTTAGGCTACAGAAAATCTGTGATGTAAGATACTTTTTCTAAATAGTTCGTGGAGAGATAACAGTAACAAGACACCAAAACTCTGAGAAAAGAAATATTGCCTCCTTATTGGGAAGAACCAGACTTTGAGGGACCAAGACAATTGATTTACAAGATGAAGGAGGGGTTGACAAGAACAAGAAGACACCCATTGTTTGAAAAGAATTTTGGCATCATGTATGAGGTATATGAATATGCAACAGGCTATTACTTTTAAGGGTTAATCCTTTGTTAGCAAAGTGGTGTCTTCTGAGGCAGAGCAGAGCACCCAGACATCTGCAAGTCTTTGCTTTTTTAATTGCCCTTTATTGTCCTACCTCTAATTGTCCAAATTATTTTTTCTCTAATTTTTATTCTTATTTTTATAACTAATTTATTACTATTAAACTTTTAAAAATTTAAAGCAAGTGAAATTCTGCATCCTTTGTGTCCACTATCAGTGGGCATCCTTCTTCCCAAGCTTTGTCAACCTCCCTCTGGGTTTGAGATCTGTGAAACGTGCCCAGCCTGGAGTCTTGGAAGACAATTCTAGCAACAAGTACTTTGCTTTTCTAACCCCTGGCCATCACTTCGAGCTTGTAGGCTGCTATGTGTGTCACAGGTTAAACGTCTCTTCCTGTTGATCAGGCTTGGAAGTGTGTAAAGGCCAGGCATGACAGGACATGTTTTCTTCAGGAAATGGGACGTAGGGCCCAGTTTGCAACGGGTCCCGGCCCGCGCCTTCCAGAGCGCCAGAAGGTTGGCGGCGCCGTTGCAGGGCTCAGGGCGCCGCCTTGTGGGCGAGAGCCGCCATGACAGCGCGGGCGCCGCGCAGCGGGGCCGGAGGGCGGGAAGGGGCGGGCGGGTGTGAGGGGCGGGGCGGTTCGTGCCCAGAGCCGAGCCCACGCTGTTCCTGGGCGCATTCCCGGCTCGGTGTTGGGAGCGTGCAGGCGCTGCTCGGGCTCTGGGAGAAGCGTGCGGCCGCTGCGGGGTCCCAGCCCTCAGAGCTGGCTGCCGGCCGAGGCTGCCATGCCAGAGGTGCCGTGTGCCGTGGCAGTGCCAGAGTCCCTGGCAGAGCCGGGCTGGCACTGCCAGCTCCTGAGGGAAGCCCTGCCATGGCCGCGCCGGGGCCGCTCGGCAGAGCCGGGCTGGCAGTGCCGACAGCTGAGGGGAGCCCGGCCATGGCAGCGCCGGGGCCGCTCCTGCCCCGGGGCTGCCCGAAGGAGCGACCTCTGGGACCTGCCGGCAGACTGGCACTGCTTGGCCCTCTTCAGTAGATCGACGGAGTGGCAGCACAGATAGCAAAATATTAAAACATCTGATTTAAAACACCGGAGGGAAACCATTGAATTGAAAAGAAAATGAAGGTGTACCAAAATACTCAGGGCATGAATGGGAAAACTGAAAAGATACAGATTCTAATTATTTATATAATCTCAACTATATCATCAGAAACATGAGGGTGAAAATACCTTCTAAAAGTTTTGACAATAGAATGCTTCAGCTGTGTAGTTTTGCTAGTACATTAAAGTCTTAAAAAGCAGTCAGGTATTCCTTTGTCCAGTGCTATGAATTTAATAATGGGATTTGTTACATTTGTCCCTCAAATACCCCTCATAAAGAGAGTTGAGTGCTTAGATTCGATGGAAGCCATCCGTTAGTAAATGCAGTGTTTTGGTTTTTAGTAGTTCTGTAGTAAGTAGTTAGTTAAAGAAGTGATCGTTCTGCCAATGGATGCTGATCCCTGATGCGTTCGTGCTGGTTCAATGGACAGGCAAATTTTTAGTAATAGGCTATTGGAAAACATGTCTTTTCTGCTGGTAGCAGGTACAAACACATTGCTTTTACTGGTAGAAACTGAAGCAACTTGAGATGCCTGCTCCTTCTTCTCCACCTATATTTAAAGGAGATCCATGCAGGTTAAAACATGAACCAAACCTCGAGGCTCTGGGCCTGTCCTGCAGGCTCACCTGCCTCACCCAACAATCAGCAGAGGAACAGCCAGAGGACACTGCAGTGTTCCTCAATGCAACAAGGGGAGGAGAAGGTGGGCAGGAGCAGGGCTCACATAGAGAGTATCAGCACCTCAAAGTGACCACATCATTCAAGGGACAGAGACTGACTGCTGACAGCTGCCCTTTGAGACAGCAAGCAGGAGGGCCCTGGTGCCAGGGAGCCAGGTGAGGGCAAAGCAGCCCTGTGACAGCCTGGCCCAGGGGCTCTTGTGGCAGCAGGCAGCGTGGGGATGAGAGCAGAGGCAGGGGGAGGCAGGAGCTGCTCGGCCATGCCGGGGCTGGGAGCCTCCTTCCTGCCCAAGTGGGGCCCAGCTGGGCCAGGGGGCAGCTCCTGGGACAGCCGTGCCCGCAATGGCCCCTGCTCTGGGCCTCCAGCCCTGCCCATCAGCCAGGCAGGGACAGAGCAGCCTCGGGGCCGAAGCTGCTGCAGGCCCAGAGCCCCGCAGAGCTGCTCGTGCCCCGTGCCATTGGCTCTGTCCCCTGCAGCCTGCATGCTGTGTCGCCGTGCCGAGGCTGAGCCCTGTGCCTCCCCAGGCCCTGGCCACTGCTCCTGTGCTGCTCCTGCGCAGCCCAGAGCACCCTTGGGCCCTGCTCAGGCCTCACGCAGACCAGAACCAGCTGGGGCTGTGACAGCTCTGCTGCTCTGGGCCCAGCCCTCGGACAAAGCACCCGCCTGTCCCTGGGCTGGGGGCAGTGCCCAGGCTGGGCTTGGCAGAGCCCGTCCGCTCCTGGAGGGCTGTGGGCACTGCTCTGGCCTGGCCTGGCCCGGCCCTGGGCTCCCTTGGCATTCCTGCTTGCCCTTGCCTCCACCAGGGATGGGCTGCAGCTCAATGGCCCCGGCCTGGCCGCACACTCAGGCCTGGAGCCTTCCCGTGGCTCCCCAGGGCACGAGAGCCTCAGCCCCAGCTCCCAAACACGGCCTAACAGGCTTTGCTGATATTGATCCCTGTCAGAGCTTTGAAAGCATTTTCAAAGTAACCTTGTCTGGCAACACTTTCAAGGAAGAAACGGGACTTGCTTCTAATTGGTAAAAACTTTATTGGTTTGCTTGCACTTTCTATAGGGTATCCTAATGCTTCCTTTGGCGTTCCAGAAAATAATGAAAATCTAACAAATTCTAAAGAGAAGTTCCTGAATCCACTATGAGGAGAAGTCTCTACATTCACTATCCTTACATACCGTTAAGAAGCTGCTCCTGTAACACACAAAGATGGAGTGGTTAACCTGACTGGACCACACAACATGATGTTTTATACACACCGCTACACTACAAAACTTCTCGTCCCTGTTCATTACAAATTTGACGCTCTTCTCGAGGTCTTGACTTAATTTTGCATGCACATTCATACCTGCAATCCCTCCCCATGCTCAGCTTTCACCTAGACTTACCAGGGAACAGATGTTCCATACTCACCTCAAGCAATAATCTACGTCTGTCTTCCTAACCCTCTTTTTCCTCACTGACTTCTATTAATCTACAAAATAACTGCGGACCCTCTGCACAAAAGAAACATCCAATTAATAGCCTAAACACGTGTGATTGTGCTGCTGCTTCTAACAATCATGTCCAACACAGCACTAAAATCAGAAATCAATTCTCACACCCTTCCTATTCTCCTGCCCCCACCACACCTTGGCTCCAGCAGAAATGTTCCCTACTGCAGCCTGGTGTGCTAAGAACAATCAAAGGCAGCAGCACTTTCCCTCAACATGCTGCAATCTGAATTGCACTGAAATTGCAGCTGTTGCATTAGAAGCTCAGCACCAGCACCCCCAGAACTGAGGCCTGAGCTCTCCATTTCAACACACCCTGTAAACCAGGCTGCCTGGAAGATTGTAGGCCGGGAACTGTGTGAACACAGCAGTGCATTTCAGCAGAGTTATGGAATCAATCTCGTGGAAGGCACATCCTTTATGCTTGTCTTAAGATTCTATTCCACAAAATCTAACCAGCAATTGTTTTGGTGGCCTGTGCAGGTTTTGGGGACTGTGCATGTTTCCTTTGGATGTTGTTTTCTTTGTTTCTAAATACAAAATTCACTGCATTCAGAAGAGAAAGCCCCAGATTCATTAGGACAAAGAACCACAGGGACATATGTGGCTGACAAGAACACTCAACATTCCGAACGGTAACACCAGAAAGAGAGGAAAAAGACAAAGATGATTTAAATACCTGAAAGGATCCAAACTGTCTATGTAAGCTATCAAGTGACTAAGTTTTTGGTAAACTCTAAAAGTCCAGATTCCTATTCGGTAATTGTCTGAAAGAAAAGAAAGCCAGAAATCTGCTTGACCTTCATTTTGCCAGGACTTTCTCACAGGATTCTGCCACAACTTGGATCACAAGTGAGGGTGGCAAATTTTGACTAGAAAACTTGGATAACTAGGCAGCATTTTTTCCTCCTCACTGAATTACAGGAAGGGTTTAAAAGGAAAAAAAAATATAAAAAATGGTAAAGAAATTCTGTCATACCTCTAAGGCGTTCATCATCTTTGGAGAAGAAAAAAAAACTCTAGCACTTCCTGTGCGTGGTAAAAAAAAGAAACCTAGAAAAGGAAAAAAGTGATTTGAGCATCCTAAATTGTACTATCAAATTCCATGAACACAATTTAAACCTCTAGTGCTTCGGAGAAATGGCATCCATTGGAAAGCTTTATTCCCTAGGAACCGAATAGAGCTTTTTATTTTACAAAACCCTCTTTTAAAGAGAAAACTGACTGTGTCTTGGGCTTTTGGCCAAACTCAGTTTGGAGTTGGTCAAACCAAAATGACCCTGTTAGTTTCTTGTGCTCTACTCTTTCTTTCCATATTCACATTCACATCCAATGGGCTGCTGGGAGTTTTGACTCTGTGCAGCATGAACGGTTTTCCAAGACCACTTTCATTGCTCAGAGGTGTGCAATGTCAGTTTCCCATTCCCTGAGTGCTGCTATTAATATTCCCACAGCATCCAACTACTACAGCCATGTAGACAACAAAGACAAATGCAACTTGCATTTCTTGGTCCTGTTCCATTTCTGTCATCTCAGGCCCATCGTCACCCTCAGAACTGCTGTCCTGGAAACGTGGATCCTCTTGCCACGTGACTTTTACCGGCTTTATTGTCCCAAGCGTGTGAGGCTCTGCAATGACAACACCAATAGAGAAAAAAAGCCAAAACCAGATTATTCCTCTACCCGTCAGGAAAAATTCCTCCTTTCACGTGAAATACTTACAGTGGAGAAGAGAGATTTAGGAAGGACAGAATCTGACCCTGCCAGATTTTCTAAGCTACATTTCTGCTCCAGTATTTTCCACTTTGTTCCAGGGATCCCTTATGTATTCTTAAACATTTCTCATTGCATTCAGAAGACACTGAATACCTTCTCAGTTCAGCACAAGTCTGGGGGGCTCGTTGCTTTGTGCTGTTGTGTTGGGTTTTTTAATATTTTGGAAAACTTCACGGGATTTCTTTTCTCTCCTACATGACTGGGACTCGAGTTAATGTTGTTTCATCCTCATTTCAGACGGCCCCAATTTACCTAAGGTTAGGACACCCCAATGATCATGTGTCATTCCATTTCCTTTTTCTAAAGGTCCAAGAGTAGAATTCAGTAACAAACAGAATGTTCATGGATCTTGGGGCCAGCTCTCGGACTTTGCTCCTGCCTCTACATTAGCGCACATTTCCTTAAAAGCCTTGTGAGGTCCTATGAAACTTGATATGACTGGTGTGTCACCTTTTTCCCTGTTTGAGGAATTCAGGGCATGAGAACAAGCTTTTTCACCACTCAGCCAAAACCCCAATGCCTTCTCAAAGCATGCCTTTCAGAATTCCTGAGATGCAAGCATGAGGCACCTCTCATTAATCTACCACAGCCCCGGCAAGCAGAAATGAAGATCAAAATGCTTCTGCCTAATTACTGACTTCTGTTGCTGAAAATCCCCTGCATCCTGACCTTCTTTACACCATATTGCCCTACAGTGCCTGCCAGAAGCTCTTCCTTAGCAATGGCACTGTTAGAAGGGTTCTGCTGTTACCTTCTTTGATGCCCAACTCCTCTGTGCCTCCAAAGAAGGAAAACTTGAAAGAACTCGTCTCCTGAGTTGCGTCGTCCTCAGGCAAAGGTCCCAAATGGTCGTCTGGGGCAGAGTCCTGTGCATCCTCTTTGTCCCAGGGTATTTCCTCAGTCAGTTCTGGTTTGTTCTTCGAAGGTCTTTCAAAGAACAAACCAGAATAGACGGAGGAAATACCGTCTATTCTGGTTTGTTCCTTGAAAGGCCTCTTTCAAATCCGCAGCAATGCTGTAGAAGTTGTCTTCAGACACTTGAGGCAGTGTCTCACTCTCTTTCTTCTTTTTTTGGCTTTACTGAAATGAGATTGTTCAAGGATAGCAACACAGCACACGTCCTTTTCAGACACAGCTTCCCTAAGAGCCACCTTGCTCTGAATGTCTCCCTAAGCATATCCAAGCCCATTAAGGAGTGCTTCATTATCAAGGGTAAGCACTGGGGAGACATCTGAGGTTGGAGTGTAAAGGCAGGACCAAGAGTCCTTTTTAATTAGCCACATCCTTAAGTGACTTTTCACTGGCTACACGGTTACACAGAAATCAAGGTATTTAGCACAGACTTCTTCCTGCCAGTAGAAACATCAAGAGCTAATCGGGTTTGCTCACAGAGCTGCACAGCTCAGGGTCCCTGCACTGACCGTTCTCACCTTCACTTCCGGCAAGGAACACACGGCCTAGAAAGAAAAGATGACGGCGCTATGTGCTGCTGTTGGAGGTCCCAGTTGAGGTCCGACGTCGCTGGTGGGACGTCCCCGACCACGTCCCCCTACGCCTGGGCCTCTCAGCACTGGCTGCTGTCCTCCTGCTCCTGTCCTGGTGACTCCTGGACCGCAGAGTTTGAGTCGAGGCCCGGCGCTGCTGGCGGGAGCGGCTGCGTCTGGGGGGCGTCCCCGATGATGTGTCCCTTCGCCTGGGCCTCTCAGCCCTTGGCCTTGTCCTGCTGCTGCTGCCACGGCGACTCCTGGAGCGGACAGGTGGACTCTGGGCCCAGCCTTGCTGGCGGGAGCGCCTGCGTCTGGGGGATGGCCCTGGCCATGTCCCCCTACGCCTGGGCCTCTCAGAACTTGGCCCTGTCCCACTGCTCCTGTCACAGACACTCCTGGAGCGGACAGGTGGACTCTGGGCCCAGCCTTGCTGGCGGGAGCGCCTGCGTCTGGGGGATGGCCCTGACCATGTCTCCCTCCGCCTGGGCCTCTCAGCCCTTGGCCCTGTCCCACTGCTCCTGTCACAGACACTCCTGGAGCGGACAGGTGGACTCTGGGCCCAGCCCTGCTGGCGGGAGCGCCTGCGTCTGGGGGATGTCTTTGATGGTGTCTCCCTCCGCCTGGGCCTCTCAGCCCTTGGCCCTGTCCCACTGCTCCTGTCACGGCGACTCCTGGACCGGACAGGTGGACTCTGGGCACGACTTTGCCGGCGAGAGCAGCTTCGCCTGCGGCTGGGCCCAGCATGTCTGGAATGGACCCTGTCCTCAGGGTCAGGGGACGTGCTGCATGTTGCCCTTGATCTGCTGATGCTGCTGGTGTCCAGTGAGGAAGATGGCAGCGCCTGCTGCCATGCTGCGTGGTGGGGCCTGCTGTGGCTGCCCGTCTCTGGAGATGGAGACGGGGCAACCAGCACCAATGGCACAGGGCTGTGGGAGCTGGGGCTGATGGCCTCAGATTCTGACCAGCCACGAGCAGATTGTCGTCCTGACTGTCTGGCCGGCCTGGGGCCATTGAGCTCTGTCTCATCCCTGGAGGCTGTAAGGGCAAGCAGGAATGTCAAAGATCGCCCAGGCCCCGGCCAGGCCAGGCCAGAGCAGTGCCCCCAGCCCTCCAGCAGTGGATGCTGCGCTCTGCCAAGCCCAGCCTGGGCACTGCCGCCAGCCCAGGGACACCGGGGACTTTGACTCGTACATGTTCCGAGCCCAGCACAGCTGTCACACTCCCAACTCTGTGTGCTGTTCCTCAGGCCAGAGCAGCGCCTGTGTGTGCCCTCAGCAGCACAGGAGGAGCACAGGAGCAATTGCCAGGGCCTGCGGAGGCAAACAGGCTCATAGCACTGAGAACAAAGTGTACCAGCACGTGGTTGTCTGGCCAAGCGCTACTGGTTCTTCCCGCTTTGAGCCCTTGCCGAGACACAGGTTCCCTGCAGAGCCCCAGGTGCAGCTTCCCAACTTACCCCTGTTCCTCTGCCTCCTCCCTGCCCCCAGGGTAAAGGCAATCCCTGGCGTTGCACTGGCCGTGCCTCACTCCTAGATCTTCAAAGGCATCGTCGTCCTCCCATGTTGGGTCTCTGATGGAGAAAGGAAGAGATGATGAATTTCTGCTGCTCTCCCTCACGGAGGTCCAGGGTGCCCCAGCTCTTTCTCCAGAGCTTTTCCAAGCTGGGGGTGAAGCTGAAGCCCAGACTGACTGGACAGGGCAGGGCCAAGGCTCCTGGGGCAGGGCCTGGAACAGCACGGCCCTTGCACCCTCCTGCCTGTTGGGCCAGGCAGAAGGACACCAACCTGAAGGGGACTCGGATCCCCAAGATGAGCATTTCAAAAGGGAATTCCTCACTATCTCTGCACAGGGGGCACTGGAAATACAAAGCACCAGCGCACAAGGCCTGTCCCTGCAGGGCAAACAGAGGCAGGGTGAGCGAGGCCCTGCTGCTGCTGCTGAGCACCTGCTGTGCCCCGGGGCTGAGGGGAGGGCTCCTACCTGGATGCAGTCCCTGTGGAACCAGGCCCTTTTGCACGTTGGGCACACCAGGGTTGTGAAGGTCTTTCTGTCCTCCACAGGCTCCAGGCAGATGAGGCAAACGGTGTCCGGCTCAGGAGTCGCCTCCACCAGCTGCTCTGGACGGTGCTCAGGGCAGAAGGACCTGGAGGAAAATGGATGGGGAAAGTGAGAAATGCTGGATCATTCCCCAGGGGTGGCCATAAAGAGAGATGAGGTACCTGAACGGAGTAATGTATACATTGACACAGCCGCCCTCCTTGGCACAGGGCAGGTGGAACCATCTGTCACAGTCCTCCGTGCAGCACATGATGGTTGCCCCGCTCTGGCCGCAGACGCAGCAGCGCTGGAAAGAGCCAAGCAGCCGCATCAGCAGCAGCAGCAGCAGCCTCGAGGCCTCCCCGGGCAGCCGCAGGGCTCCGGGCAGGGCGCAGGACGTGGCCGCTGCCGGCTCCCAGCCCACAGAGCCGCCTGCTGGAGGAGGGAGGCTCCTGTGCCAGGGCCTCTGTGCCACAGCTGCTGGGAGCCAGACTTTGTCCCGGCTGCTGGGCCGGCCTTTCTTTCCTGCTGTCTGGGCTAAGCTCTGGCAAACCTCGCCAGGCACAAAGCTCCCTGCTCTTGTCAGGCTCTCACCTTCTGTGCGGCCCGCCGCACTGCAATTAGCAGATCTCGTGGGAGAAAGTCCATCACTCCAACGTGGCGTTTCTCTTGCCGAAATAGCAGACTGGCAAAGAGCTGCAGGCAAGGTAAGGAGTTGATGAGGAGAGGGCGGCAGGATTTGCCCATTGCAAAGGTGGAGGGAGCGCCCGGAGCCACTCACCAGGCAGAACACGTGGGCACAGAGCCCACCCTTCTGCAGTTTGTCACCGCACATGTCCGGGTCAGCCTCGGCACGGCGACACAGCATGCAGGCTGCAGGGGACAGAGCCAATGGCACGGGGCACGAGCAGCTCTGCGGGGCTCAGAGCCTGCAGCAGCATCAGCCCCGAGGCTGCTCTGTCCCTGCCTGGCTGATGGGCAGGGCTGGAGGCCTTGCAGAGCAGGGGCCATTGTGGGCACGGCTGTCCCAGGAGCTGCCCCCTGGCCCAGCTGGGCCCCACTTGGGCAGGAAGGGGGCTCCCAGCCCCGGCATGGCCGAGCAGCTCCTGCCTCCCCCTGCCTCTGCTCTCATCCCCACGCTGCCTGCTGCCACAAGAGCCCCTGGGCCAGGCTGTCAGAGGGCTGCTTTGCCCTCACCTGGCTCCCTGGCACCAGTGCCCTCCTGCTTGCTGTCAGACATGGCGGCTGTCTCTCCCGCGTCGCAGTCCTCGAGGGACGTTGTCGCTGCGAGGTGCAGATACTCTCTTTCTAGGGGAGAAAGAAGGGGGGGGAGTTTGCAGAACAGGCCCAGAACCACGAGGCTCTACTCCCTGCTCAGGCCTGCGTGAGCCCTGCTCCTGTCCGCTTTCTCCTCCCGTCGTCGTGCTGAGGAACACCGCAGTGTCCTGGCTGTTCCTCCGCTGATTCTGGGAAGGGAGAGGCAGGTGAGGCTGCAGCACAGGCCCAGAGGCCTGAGGTGTGGGGCCCCTCTGGTCCCTGGGCAGCCACGTCCCCACCCTACCTTCTCCTCCCGGTGTCAGGTCGCACTGACGCTCGACCTGAGCCCAGCGTCCCCTTTTGTGGCCTTGGTGGCACAGGTCACAATGGCCACTCTGACGTCAGAGCCGTGTACCCAAAATCGGGGCAGCCATGGCCTCAGGTCCCTGGCAACCACTTGTGGCGGCCCCCTCGGGCACCGAGCTTCTGAGATGGGTCCGAGCGTTTGCTCAGGGTGGAAGCACGGCCGGGAATCCGGCAGCAAGTGCAGGGTCAAATGCCAGGCCCAGGGGCAGCCAGCCAGGGTGGCACTGTGGGCAGGGAGGTGCTGTTCAGGCACTGCCACGCCAGGGCTCTGGCCCCGGCCAAGGGCAATCTCTGCTCCTGCCCCTGGCAGGCGGTGGCCCAGAGAGTCCGTGCGGAGTCAGCTGCACTGCAGGGATTCAAACCCTGCTCTAGGTGAACTGATGTTTTCCTCAACACCTGTCTGCAGAAAACTAAGATGAACCTGATTTGATGCTGCTGCTGATCACCCTTGGGTACTGGAGATAAACCTGGACACCACCACAGCTGCCTCCAGACCTCAGTTATCTGGCATCCTATGAACTAACAATTTTCACATTTCATATAAATGGAAAAATTAGTATTAAGCTTCTGAAAAAGGTCATCTTTTATACTGACTCAGTGGAAAGACACAAAATGCACTGAGAATTTTGTGTGTACATTTGACAGGAGAGCTTGCAACTGTCCTCCACTCAAGTCAAATACAGGAGGATGCTTTTCCTACATTATATAAACTTTGCCAGTTTGGTCCGTGCTTTCCTACTAGAAAATACATTGGAAAAATTCAGCAAGAGAAGCACAAACAATTCTTGTCAGTTTTTCTCTTTCGTGTCTTTGCAAACATGCTCCTGGAAATCCAGATCCATGACTTCTAGAACAATCAGTGGCATCTCTGGGAAGCAGGGCAGGGGCTGACAGGCAGGCACACCCTGCAGCTGCCTGATGCTGGGGCAGCAGGAGTTTGTCCATTTTCCTGACTCCATGGCAGAGCCTCCTTGGCTGGGAAACGATCCCTTCACTGCTCTTGGAGGGAGGCACAGCCAGTGCAATGCCAGGGAGTGCCTTTACCCTGGAGGCAGGGAGGAGGCAGAGGGGGAAGTTGGGAAGCTGCACCCGGGGCTCTGCAGGGCTCCCGGCCAGGGCTCGAAGCACAAGGAGCCAGAAGAGCTTGGCCGGACAATCCTGAGCTCTGGACACCTTGTCCTCAGCACCAGGAACCCGTTTGCTTCTCCAGGCCCTGGGCACTGCTCCTGTGCTGCTCATGCAAGTTACACACAGACACAGAGCTACCTGCTCTGTCGCAACCCTCTTCAGCACTGGACAGCGCAACACAGTAACATGTTCTCTTCAGTACATGGTCTAATTATTAATAGTCCTGCAAAGACTCTCATTCAAAGCATACACACACAAAAACCCAAGCCCTGGTACAGACCTTGCATCAAGCCATGGTACAGACCTTGCATCAACATAAAATGCCAGTTGCTGTTCAGAAACACAGGGCAGCATTTTGGCCAATGCTTTTTCCTGCAAGATCTTTCAAAAGATTGCAAAAGTGACTTTGTTTGGCAACTTCTTCAAGGAACAAACAGGAGAGGCTGCTGAGTTTTTAAAGATTTATTGATTTGCTTTCACTTCCCTTTCTTTGGCATCCTTACACTTATCCCTGCATTCCAGAAAACTGTGAAAATCCAAAATAATATCAGGGAAAGTTTCTGAATTCCTTCATATTTCTCTCAAAGACTTTCTTGACGTACATACAAGGGACTGGTCGGATAACATACAGAGAAGCAGTGGTTTCCCTCACTGGATATTACAAGACAACGTTATAGACTCCACGTTACTAAAACACTTGTGTTGCCTGGTCATTACAAAGCCTGAAGCTCTTCTAGAGGCTTTTCCCAGTGCAACTTCATTAGGTTCCTCTCTGCTCAACTCTCGAGCATGTCCAGGTCTCACTGAAGGGCAGCAGAGCCTTGTGGTGCCTCAGGCCCTGCTCCCAGTTCTGTCCCATCAGCAAATGCTGAGGGAACGCTCCGTCCCTTCTGCCAGGACCCTGGGGAATAAGGCAAACAAGGCTGGTCCCAGCACGGCCCCCTGAGATCACAGCTACGTGAATGTGGAGCTCCCCTGTCCACTTCTCTGCCCCACTGTCCCTGAGCTGCCTCAGGGGCCTGTTATGGGAGGCAGGGACAAAGCCTTGCTGAAGTTCCAGCTGACAACCACCACTGCTCTCCCCTCACAAGCCCAACCAGGCACTGCAGCAGAGGTGCCTATGGGATTGGTCAAGCATGGTTTCCATTCCTGTTATTCCACAGGCTTAGAGATGGCATCCAAGAGGAGCTGTTCTGTCTCCTTTCTGGGGATGGAGCTGAGGCTTATGGGCCTGCAGTTTCCTGGCTCCTTCTTGGTGCCCTTTTGCAAGACTGCAGTGATGTTGGCTTTCCTCCACTGCTCATGGCTCTCTCCGGGGCTGTCTCCTTCCCTGACCTGCTGGCAGAGCGCCCTGTGCCAGACGCAGGAGCAGAGATTTCCCTTGGCCCCAAAAGGGAAGGCTGGGCTCAGGCCGAGTGTCAGTGCGACCTGACAACGGGAGGAGAAGACGGGAAGGAGCAGGACTGACACAGGGCTGAGCAGGGAGTAGAGCCCTCGTGTCTCTGGGCCTACTCTGCAAGCTCCCTGGCCTGTACTTTCTCCACAGAGAGAGAGCAACAGCACCTCGAAGTGAGCAGGAAACCCGGCCATGGAGCGGGGCTGGGGCTGTCAGCCCTCAGGGACACCGGCCATGGAGCGGGACTGGGGCCGTGACACCTCAGGGACACCGGCCATGGAGCGGGGCTGGGGCCGTGACACCTCAGGGACACCGGCCATGGAGCGGGACTGGGGCCGTGACACCTCAGGGACACCGGCCATGGAGCGGGGCTGGGACTGTGACACCTCAGGGAAACTGGCCATGGAGCGGGGCTGGGGCCGTGACACATCTGGGAACTCACCATGGCAGCCACCTCCCGAGATTTTGAAGTACTTGTTTCTTGGTTTAATGCCCTTCCAAGATCAATCTAGCATCTTTGCATATGAGCGGGACATACAAGGGTATTTAAAATTGAGTCTGATCCAATCATCAAAGACAATGGATGTTACCTCTAAACTTACCTTTTCATGATTGTCAAACAATATGGAACTTTTCTTATGTCTGACTTAAAATATCCAGAATGCAAAATTCATTCTCAAGACAGGAAAAAAGAAAACAATGAAAATAGGATATAGGCAGTCTTCAAAAGGCCCAGAGAAGAAAATAAACATTAGAAAACCTTAGAAAAATTAGGTTTTCTTCTTCATCTTCTCAGTATGTGTTGTTTGAACATTGGTTGTCTAACTTGTCCCTCGCAAAACAAGGCATGTTACAGCTTTATTGTCTCAGTGCTGCATTTCCCCAATCGCTGACTTGCCATTTAAGCTGCGCTTTGTTGGAAATATACAACAAGGGACTCCCTATGGAAGAGAGTTGCACAGGCCTCCAGATTCCTGACCGTTCACCTCTGCCAATGCTGACAGTGTTCTCCTAACACACCTGAGCTTCCTGTCTTTCAGAGAGAGAAAGATTCAGCTAAAGTCAAGCAAACAGGGCAAGGCAGATGGAAACCTTCCCTTGAGATGCTTTTGGGAAGGCCTGCAAGCACCCTGCCTTCCCTTGGAACAGAGGTGGTCACCATGCATGGTGTTGCCTGACTTGCCCGAGGTGCCCCTCTATTCCAGAAGGACTTTTGCCCGCTTCATCACTTGTCTGTCCCTCCAGTTCCAGGGCCTCAAACCTGCTCTGTAAGGCACTAAACCTTTTAGTCAGCTGTAAGTTTTCAGAATTAGGCACTGACCGTGGCTCGAACTAGTTTTTTTAGTCAGGTTGACAATATATTTTGAGAAGAAGAAGGAGCAGAGAAGGTGTGGAAAATGCATATTATATGATTGGCTTTTCGCAAATATTAAAATTAATACTATATGTGTTATGTTGGAAAGTTATGTTGTATTCATCCTTTTTTGTAGTGCTATCCTAATCTTTTAAAGTAGTGTGGTGAATATAGTTTTAGGCTACAGAAACTCTGTGATGTAAGATACTTTTTCTAAATAGCTCATGGAGAGATAACAGTAACAAGACACCAAAACTCTGAGAAAAGAAATATTGCCTCCTTATTGGGAAGAACCAGACTTTGAGGGACCAAGACAATTGATTTACAAGATGAAGGAGGGGTTGACAAGAACAAGAAAACACCCATTGTTTGAAAAGAATTTTGGCATCATGTATGAGATATATGAATATGCAACAGGCTATTACTTTTAAGGGTTAATCCTTTGTTAGCAAAGTGGTGTCTTCTGAGGCAGAGCAGAGCACCCAGACATCTGCAAGTCTTTGCTTTTTTAATTGCCCTTTATTGTCCTACCTCTAATTGTCCAAATTATTTTTTCTCTAATTTTTATTCTTATTTTTATAACTAATTTATTACTATTAAACTTTTAAAATTTTAAAGCAAGTGAAATTCTGCATCCTTTGTGTCCACTATCAGTGGGCATCCTTCTTCCCAAGCTTTGTCAACCTCCCTCTGGGTTTGAGATCAGTGAAACGTGCCCAGCCTGGAGTCTTGGAAGACAATTCTAGCAACAAGTACTTTGCTTTTCTAACCCCTGGCCATCACTTCGAGCTTGTAGGCTGCTATGTGTGTCACAGGTTAAACGTCTCTTCCCGTTGATCAGGCTTGGAAGTGTGTAAAGGCCAGGCATGACAGGACATGTTTTCTTCAGGAAATGGGACGTAGGGCCCAGTTTGCAACGGGTCCCGGCCCGCGCCTTCCAGAGCGCCAGAAGGTTGGCGGCGCCGTTGCAGGGCTCAGGGCGCCGCCTTGTGGGTGAGAGCCGCCATGACAGCGCGGGCGCCGCGCGGCGGGGCCGGAGGGCGGGAAGGGGCGGGCGGGTGTGAGGGGCGGGGTGGTTCGTGCCCAGAGCCGAGCCCACGCTGTTCCTGGGCGCATTCCCGGCTCGGTGTTGGGAGCGTGCAGGCGCTGCTCGGGCTCTGGGAGAAGCGTGCGGCCGCTGCGGGGTCCCAGCCCTCAGAGCTGGCTGCCGGCCGAGGCTGCAGTGCCAGAGCTGCCGTGCGCCGTGGCAGTGCCAGAGTCCCTGGCAGAGCCGGGCTGGCACTGCCAGCTCCTGAGGGAAGCCCTGCCATGGCCGTGCCGGGGCCGCTCGGCAGAGCCAGGCTGGCAGTGCCGACAGCTGAGGGGAGCCCGGCCATGGCAGCGCCGGGCTGGCAGTGCCGACAGCTGAGGGGAGCCCGGCCATGGCAGCGCCGGGGCTGCTCCTGCCCCGGGGCCGCCCGAAGGAGCGACCTCTGGGACCTGCCGGCAGACTGGCACTGCTTGGCCCTCTTCAGTAGATCGACGGAGTGGCAGCACAGATAGCAAAATATTAAAACATCTGATTTAAAACACTGGAGGGAAACCATTGAATTGAAAAGAAAATGAAGGTGTACCAAAATACTCAGGGCATGAATGGGAAAACTGAAAAGATACAGATTCTAATTATTTATATAATCTCAACTATATCATCAGAAACATGAGGGTGAAAATACCTTCTAAAAGTTTTGACAATTGAATGGTTCAGCCGTGTAGTTTTGCTAGTACATTAAAGTCTTAAAAAGCAGTCAGGTATTCCTTTGTCCAGTGCTATGAATTTAATAATGGGATTTGTTACAGTTGTCCCTCAAATACCCCTCATAAAGAGAGTTGAGTGCTTAGATTCAATGGAAGCCATCCGTTAGTAAATGCAGTGTTGTGGTTTTTGTAGTTCTGTAGTAAGTAGTTAGTTAAAGAAGTGATCGTTCTGCCAATGGATGCTGATCCCTGATGCGTTCGTGCTGGTTCAATGGTTAGGCAAATTTTTAGTAATAGGCTATTGGAAAACATGTCTTTTCTGCTGGTAGCAGGTACAAATACATTGCTTTTACTGGTAGAAACTGAAGCAACTTGAGATGCCTGCTCCTTCTTCTCCACCTATATTTAAAGGAGATCCATGCAGGTTAAAACATGAACCAAACCTCGAGGCTCTGGGCCTGTCCTGCAGGCTCACCTGCCTCTCCCCACAATCAGCAGAGGAACAGCCAGAGGACACTGCAGTGTTCCTCAATGCAACAAGGGGAGGAGAAGGTGGGCAGGAGAAGGGCTCACATAGAGAGGATCAGCACCTCAAAGTGACCACATCATTCAAGGGACAGGGACTGACTGCTGACAGCTGCCCTGTGAGACAGCAAGCAGGAGGGCGCTGGTGCCAGGGAGCCAGGTGAGGGCAAAGCAGCCCTGTGACAGCCTGGCCCAGGGGCTCTTGTGGCAGCAGGCAGCGTGGGGATGAGAGCAGAGGCAGGGGGAGGCAGGAGCTGCTCGGCCATGCCGGGGCTGGGAGCCTCCTTCCTGCCCAAGTGGGGCCCAGCTGGGCCAGGGCGCAGCTCCTGGGACAGCCGTGCCCACAATGGCCCCTGCTCTGCAAGGCCTCCAGCCCTGCCCATCAGCCAGGCAGGGACAGAGCAGCCTCGGGGCCGAAGCTGCTGCAGGCTCTGAGCCCCGCAGAGCTGCTCATGCCCCATGCCATTGGCTCTGTCCCCTGCAGCCTGCATGCTGTGTCGCCGTGCCGAGGCTGACCCGGACATGTGCGGTGACAAACTGCAGAAGGGTGGGCTCTGTGCCCACGTGTTCTGCATGGTGAGTGGCTCCGGGCGCTCCCTCCACCATTGCAATGGGCAAATCCTGCCGCCCTCTCCTCATCAACTCCTCCCCTTGCCTGCAGCTCTTTGCCAGTCTGCTATTTCGGCAACAGAAACGCCACGTTACACTCGTGGAGTTTCTCCTGTGAGATCTCCTTATTGCAGTGAGGTGGGCAGCACAGAAGGTGGGCAGGGTGATTTGTGCCTGGGGAGGTTTGCCAGAGCTTAGCCCAGACAGCAGGAAAGAAAGGCCGGCCCAGCAGCCGGGACAAAGTCTGGCTCCCAGTGGCTCTGGCAAAGAGGCCCTGGCACAGGAGCCTCCCTCCTCCAGCAGGCAGCTCTGTGGGCTGGGAGCCGGCAGCGGCTCTGGGCCTGTTCTGCAAACTCCCCCCCCTTCTTTCTCCCCTAGACAGAGAGTATCTGCACCTCACAGCGACAACGTCCCTCGAGGACTGCGACGCAGGAGAGACAGCCGCCATGTCTGAGAGCAAGCAGGAGGGCCCTGGTGCCAGGGAGCCAGGTGAGGGCAAAGCAGCCCTCTGACAGCCTGGCCCAGGGGCTCTTGTGGCAGCAGGCAGCGTGGGGATGAGAGCAGAGGCAGGGGGAGGCAGGAGCTGCTCGGCCATGCCGGGGCTGGGAGCCTCCTTCCTGCCCAAGTGGGGCCCAGCTGGGCCAGGGGGCAGCTCCTGGGACAGCCGTGCCCGCAATGGCCCCTGCTCTGCAAGGCCTCCAGCCCTGCCCATCAGCCAGGCAGGGACAGAGCAGCCTCGGGGCCGAAGCTGCTGCAGGCCCAGAGCCCCGCAGAGCTGCTCGTGCCCCGTGCCATTGGCTCTGTCCCCTGCAGCCTGCATGCTGTGTCGCCGTGCCGAGGCTGAGCCCTGTGCCTCCACAGGCCCTGGCCACTGCTCCGGTGCTGCTCCTGCACAGCCCAGAGCACCCACGGGCCCTGCTCAGGCCTCACGCAGACCAGAACCAGCTGGGGTGTGACAGCTCTGCTGCCCTGGGCCCAGCCCTCGGACAAAGCACCCGCCTGTCCCTGGGCTGGGGGCAGTGCCCAGGCTGGGCTTGGCAGAGCCCGTCCGCTCCTGGAGGGCTGTGGGCACTGCTCTGGCCTGGCCTGGCCCGGCCATGGGCTCCCTTGGCATTCCTGCTTGCCCTTGCCTCCACCAGGGATGGGCTGCAGCTCAATGGCCCCGGCCTGGCCGCACACTCAGGCCTGGAGCCTTCCCGTGGCTCCCCAGGGCACGAGAGCCTCAGCCCCAGCTCCCAAACACGGCCTAACAGGCTTTGCTGATATTGATCCCTGTCAGAGCTTTGAAAGCATTTTCAAAGTAACCTTGTCTGGCAACACTTTCAAGGAACAAACGGGACTCGCTTCTAATCGGTAAAAACTTTATTGGTTTGCTTGCACTTCCTATAGGGTATCCTAATGCTTCCTTTGGCGTTCCAGAAAATAATGAAAATCTAACAAATTCTAAAGAGAAGTTCCTGAATCCACTATGAGGAGAAGTCTCTACATTCACTATCCTTACATACAGTTAAGAAGCTGCTCCTGTAACAAACAAAGATGGAGTGGTTAACCTGACTGGACCACACAACATGATGTTTTATACACACCGCTACACTACAAAACTTCTCGTCCCTGTTCATTACAAATTTGAAGCTCTTCTCGAGGTCCTGACTTAATTTTGCATGCACATTCATACCTGCAATCCCTCCCCATGCTCAGCTTTCACCTAGACTTACCAGGGAACAGATGTTCCATACTCACCTCAAGCAATAATCTACGTCTGTCTTCCTAACCCTCTTTTTCTTCACTGACTTCTACTAATCTACAAAATAACTGCGGACGCTCTGCACAAAAGAAACATCCAATTAATAGCCTAAACACGTGTGATTGTGCTGCTGCTTCTAACAATCATGTCCAACACAGCACTAAAATCAGAAATCAATTCTCACACCCTTCCTATTCTCCTGCCCCCACCACACCTTGGCTCCAGCAGAAATGTTCCCTACTGCAGCCTGGTATGCTAAGAACAATCAAAGGCAGCAGCACTTTCCCTCAACATGCTGCAATCTGAATTGCACTGAAATTGCAGCTGTTGCATTAGAAGCTCAGCACCAGCACCCCCAGAACTGAGGCCTGAGATCTCCATTTCAACACACCCTGTAAATCAGGCTGCCTGGAAGATTGTAGGCCGGGAACTGTGTGAACACAGCAGTGCATTTCAGCAGAGTTATGGAATCAATCTCGTGGAAGGCACATCCTTTATGCTTGTCTTAAGATTCTATTCTACAAAATCTAACCAGCAATTGTTTTGGTGACCTGTGCAGGTTTTGGGGACTGTGCATGTTTCCTTTGGATGTTGTTTTCTTTGTTTCTAAATACAAAATTGACTGCATTCAGAAGAGAAAGCCCCAGATTCATTAGGACAAAGAACCACAGGGACACGTGTGGCTGACAAGAACACTCAACATTCCTAACGGTAACACCAGAAAGAGAGGAAAAAGACAAAGATGATTTAAATACCTGAAAGGATCCAAACTGTCTATGTAAGCTATCAAGTGACTAAGTTTTTGGTAAACTCTAAAAGTCCAGATTCCTATTCGGTAATTGTCTGAAAGAAAAGAAAGCCAGAAATTTGCTTGACCTTCATTTTGCCAGGACTTTCTCACAGGATTCTGCCACAACTTGGATCACAAGTGAGGGTGGCAAATTTTGACTAGAAAACTTGGATAACTAGGCAGCATTTTTTCCTCCTCACTGAATTACAGGAAGGATTTAAAAGGAAAAAAAAATATAAAAAATGGTAAAGAAATTCTGTCATACCTCTAAGGCGTTCATCATCTTTGGAGAAGAAAAAAAAAACTCTAGCACTTCCTGTGCGTGGTAAAAAAAAGAAACCTAGAAAAGGACAAAGGGATTTGAGCATCCTAAATTGTACTATCAAATTCCATGAACACAAGTTAAACCTCTAGTGCTTCAGAGAAATGGCATCCATTGAAAAGCTTTATTCCCTAGGAACCGAGTAGAGCTTTTTATTTTACAAAACCCTCTTTTAAAGAGAAAACTGACTGTGTCTTGGGCTTTTGGCCAAACTCAGTTTGGAGTTGGTCAAACCAAAATGACCCTGTAAGTTTCTTGTGCTCTACTCTTTCTTTCTATATTCACATTCACATCCAATGGGCTGCTGGGAGTTTTGACTCTGTGCAGCATGAACGGTTTTCCAAGACCACTTTCATTGCTCAGAGGTGTGCAATGTCAGTTTCCCATTCCCTGAGTGCTGCTATTAATATTCCCACAGCATCCAACTACTACAGCCAAGTAGACAACAAAGAGGAATGTAACTTGCATTTCTTGGTCCTGTTCCATTTCTGTCATCTCAGGCTCATCGTCACCCTCAGAACTGCTGTCCTGGAAACGTGGATCCTCTTGCCACGTGGCTTTTACCAGTCTTATTGTCCCAAGCGCGTGAGGCTCTGCAATGACAGCACCAATAGAGAAAAAAAGCCAAAACCAGATTATTCCTCTACCCGTCAGGAAAAATTCCGCCTTTCACGTGAAATACTTACAGTGGAGAAGAGAGATTTAGGAAGGACAGAATCTGACCCTGCCAGATTTTCTAAGCTACATCTCTGCTCCAGTATTTTCCACTTTGTTCCAGGGATCCCTTATGTATTCTTAAACATTTCTCACTGCATTCAGAAGACACTGAATACCTTCTCAGTTCAGCACAAGTCTGGGGGGCTCATTGCTTTGTGCTGTTGCGTTGGGTTTTTTAATATTTTGGATAACTTCATGGGGTTTCTTTTCTCTCCTACATGACTGGGACTCGAGTTAATGTTGTTTCATCTTCATTTCAGACGGCCCCAATTTACCTAAGGTTAGGACACCCCAATGATCATGTGTCATTCCATTTCCTTTTTCTAAAGGTCCAAGAGTAGAATTCAGTAACAAACAGAATGTTCATGGATCTTGGGGCCAGCTCTCGGACTTTGCTCCTGCCTCTACATTAGCGCACATTTCCTTAAAAGCCTTGTGAGGTCCTATGAAACTTGATATGACTGGTGTGTCACCTTTTTCCCTGTTTGAGGAATTCAGGGCATGAGAACAAGCTTTTTCATCACTCAGCCAAAACCCCAATGCCTTCTCAAAGCATGCCTTTCAGAATTCCTGAGATGCAAGCATGAGGCACCTCTCATTAATCTACCACAGCCCCGGCAAGCAGAAATGAAGATCAAAATGCTTCTGCCTAATTACTGACTTCTGTTGCTGAAAATCCCCTGCATCCTGACCTTCTTTACACCATATTGCCCTACAGTGCCTGCCAGAAGCTCTTCCTTAGCAATGGCACTGTTAGAAGGGTTCTGCTGTTACCTTCTTTGATGCCCAACTCCTCTGTGCCTCCAAAGAAGGAAAACTTGAAAGAACTCGTCTCCTGAGTTGCGTCGTCCTCAGGCAAAGGTCCCAAATGGTCGTCTGGGGCAGAGTCCTGTGCATCCTCTTTGTCCCAGGGTATTTCCTCAGTCTGTTCTGGTTTGTTCTTCGAAGGTCTTTCAAAGAACAAACCAGAATAGACGGAGGAAATACTGTCTATTCTGGTTTCTTCCTTGAAAGGCCTCTTTCAAATCCGCAGCAATGCTGTAGAAGTTGTCTTCAGACACTTGAGGCAGTGTCTCACTCTCTTTCTTCTTTTTTTGGCTTTACTGAAATGAGATTGTTCAAGGATAGCAACACAGCACACGTCCTTTTCAGACACAGCTTCCCTAAGAGCCACCTTGCTCTGAATGTCTCCCTAAGCATATCCAAGCCCATTAAGGAGTGCTTCATTATCAAGGGTAAGCACTGGGGAGACATCTGAGGTTGGAGTGTAAAGGCAGGACCAAGAGTCCTTTTTAATTAGCCACATCCTTAAGTGACTTTTCACTGGCTACACGGTTACACAGAAATCAAGGTATTTAGCACAGACTTCTTCCTGCCAGTAGAAACATCAAGAGCTAATCGGGTTTGCTCACAGAGCTGCACAGCTCAGGGTCCCTGCACTGACCGTTCTCACCTTCACTTCCGGCAAGGAACACACGGCCTAGAAAGAAAAGATGACGGCGCTACGTGCTGCTGTTGGAGGTCCCAGTTGAGGTCCGACGTCGCTGGTGGGAGCGGCTGCTCCTGCGCGATGTCCCCGACCACGTCCCCCTGCGCCTGGGCCTCTCAGCACTGGCTGCTGTCCTCCTGCTCCTGTCCTGGCGACTCCTGGACCGCAGAGTTTGAGTCGAGGCCCGGCGCTGCTGGCGGGAGCGGCTGCGTCTGGGGGGCGTCCCCGATGATGTGTCCCTTCGCCTGGGCCTCTCAGCCCTTGGCCTTGTCCTGCTGCTGCTGCCACGGCGACTCCTGGAGCGGACAGGTGGACTCTGGGCCCAGCCTTGCTGGCGGGAGCGCCTGCGTCTGGGGGATGGCTCTGGCCATGTCCCCCTACGCCTGGGCCTCTCAGACCTTGGCCCTGTCCCACTGCTCCTGTCACAGACACTCCTGGAGCGGACAGGTGGACTCTGGGCCCAGCCTTGCTGGCGGGAGCGCCTGCGTCTGGGGGATGGCCCTGGCCATGTCCCCCTACGCCTGGGCCTCTCAGACCTTGGCCCTGTCCCACTGCTCCTGTCACAGACACTCCTGGAGCGGACAGGTGGACTCTGGGCCCAGCCCTGCTGGCGGGAGCACCTGCGTCTGGGGGATGTCCGTGATGGTGTCTCCCTCCGCCTTGGCCTCTCAGCCCTTGGCCCTGTCCCACTGCTCCTGTCACAGCGACTCCTGGACCGGACAGGTGGACTCTGGGCATGACTTTGCCGGTGAGAGCAGCTTCGCCTGTGGCTGGGCCCAGCACGTCTGGAACGGACCCTGTCCTCAGGGTCCGGGGACGTGCTGCGTGTTGCCCTTGATCTGCTGATGCTGCTGGTGTCCAGTGAGGAAGATGGCAGCGCCTGCTGCCATGCTGCATGGTGGGGCCTGCTGTGGCTGCCCGTCTCTGGAGATGGAGACGGGGAAACCAGCACCAATGGCACAGGGCTGTGGGAGCTGGGGCTGATGGCCTCAGATTCTGACCAGCCACGAGCAGATTGTCGTCCTGACTGTCTGGCCGGCCTGGGGCCATTGAGCTCTGTCTCATCCCTGGAGGCTGTAAGGGCAAGCAGGAATGTCAAAGATCGCCCAGGCCCCGGCCAGGCCAGGCCAGAGCAGTGCCCCCAGCCCTCCAGCAGTGGATGCTGCGCTCTGCCAAGCCCAGCCTGGGCACTGCCGCCAGCCCAGGGACACCGGGTACTTTGACTCATACATGTTCCGAGCCCAGCACAGCTGTCACACTCCCATCTCTGTGTGCTGTTCCTCAGGCCAGAGCAGCGCCTGTGGGTGCCCTCAGCAGCACAGGAGGAGCACAGGAGCAATTGCCAGGGCCTGCGGAGGCAAACAGGCTCATAGCACTGAGAACAAAGTGTACCAGCACGTGGTTGTCTGGCCAAGCGCTTCCGGTTCTTCCCGCTTTGAGCCCTCGCCGAGACACAGGTTCCCTGCAGAGCCCCAGGTGCAGCTTCCCAACTTACCCCTGTTCCTCTGCCTCCTCCCTGCCCCCAGGGTAAAGGCAATCCCTGGCATTGCACTGGCCGTGCCTCACTCCTAGATCTTCAAAGGCATCGTTGTCCTCCCATGTTGGGTCTCTGATGGAGAAAGGAAGAGATGATGAATTTCTGCTGCTCTCCCTCACGGAGGTCCAGGGTGCCCCAGCTCTTTCTCCAGAGCTTTTCCAAGTTGGGGGTGAAGCTGAAGCCCAGACTCATGGGCCAGGGCAGGACCAGGGCTCCTGGGGCAGGGCCTGGCACAGCACAGCACTTGCACCCTCCTGCCTGTTGGGCCAGGCAGAAGGACACCAACCTGAAGGGGACTCGGATCCCCATGATGAACATTTCAATAGGGAATTCCCTGCTGTCTCTGCACAGGGGGCACTGGAAGTACAAAGCACCAGCGCACAAGGCCTGTCCCTGCAGGGCAAACAGAGGCAGGGTGAGCGAGGCCCTGCTGCTGCTCCTGAGCACCTGCTGTGCCCCGGGGCTGAGGGGAGGGCTCCTACCTGGATGCAGTCCCTGTGGAACCAGGCCCTTTTGCACGTTGGGCACACCAGGGTTGTGAAGGTCTTTCTGTCCTCCACAGGCTCCAGGCAGATGAGGCAAACGGTGTCCGGCTCAGGAGTCGCCTCCACCATCTGCTCTGGACGGTGCTCAGGGCAGAAGGACCTGGAGGAAAATGGATGGGGAAAGTGAGAAATGCTGGATCATTCCCCAGGGGTGGCCATAAAGAGAGATGAGGTACCTGAACGGAATAAGGTATACATTGACACAGCCGCCCTCCTTGGCACAGGGCAGGTGGAACCATCTGTCACAGTCCTCCGTGCAGCACATGATGGTTGCCCCGCTCTGGCCGCAGACGCAGCAGCGCTGGAAAGAGCCAAGCAGCCGCATCAGCAGCAGCAGCAGCAGCCTCGAGGCCTCCCCGGGCAGCCGCAGGGCTCCGGGCAGGGCGCAGGACGTGGCCGCTGCCGGCTCCCAGCCCACAGAGCCGCCTGCTGGAGGAGGGAGGCTCCTGTGCCAGGGCCTCTGTGCCACAGCTGCTGGGAGCCAGACTTTGTCCCGGCTGCTGGGCCGGCCTTTCTTTCCTGCTGTCTGGGCTAAGCTCTGGCAAACCTCGCCAGGCACAATGCTCCCTGCTCTTGTCAGGCTCTCACCTTCTGTGCTGCCCGCCGCACTGCAATTAGCAGATCTCGTGGGAGAAAGTCCATCACTCCAACGTGGCGTTTCTCTTGCCGAAATAGCAGACTGGCAAAGAGCTGCAGGCAAGGGGAGGAGTTGATGAGGAGAGGGCGGCAGGATTTGCCCATTGCAAAGGTGGAGGGAGTGCCCGGAGCCACTCACCAGGCAGAACACGTGGGCACAGAGCCCACCCTTCTGCAGTTTGTCACCGCACATGTCCGGGTCAGCCTCGGCACGGCGACACAGCATGCAGGCTGCAGGGGACAGAGCCAATGGCATGGGGCACGAGCAGCTCTGCGACCTCAGAGCCTGCAGCAGCATCAGCCCCGAGGCTGCTCTGTCCCTGCCTGGCTGATGGGCAGGGCTGGAGGCCTTGCAGAGCAGGGGCCATTGTGGGCACGGCTGTCCCAGGAGCTGCCCCCTGGCCCAGCTGGGCCCCACTTGGGCAGGAAGGAGGCTCCCAGCCCCGGCATGGCTGAGCAGCTCCTGCCTCCCCCTGCCTCTGCTCTCATCCCCACGCTGCCTGCTGCCACAAGAGCCCCTGGGCCAGGCTGTCACAGGGCTGCTTTGCCCTCACCTGGCTCCCTGGCACCAGTGCCCTCCTGCTTGCTCTCAGACATGGCGGCTGTCTCTCCTGCGTCGCAGTCCTCGAGGGACGTTGTCACTGCGAGGTGCAGATACTCTCTGTCTAGGGGAGAAAGAAGGGGGGGGATTTTGCAGAACAGGCCCAGAACAACGAGGTTCTACTCCCTGCTCAGGCCTGCATGAGCCCTGCTCCTGTCCGCTTTCTCCTCCCGTCGTCTCGCTGAGGAACACCGCAGTGTCCTGGCTGTTCCTCCGCTGATTCTGGGAAGGGAAAGGCAGGTGAGGCTGCAGCACAGGCCCAGAGGCCTGAGGTGTGGGGCCCCTCTGGTCCCTGGGCAGCCACGTCCCCACCCTACCTTCTCCTCCCGGTGTCAGGTCGCACTGACGCTCGACCTGATCCCAGCGTCCCCTTTTGTGGCCTTGGTGGCATGGCACAGGTCACAATGGCCACTCTGACGTCAGAGCCGTGTACCCAAAATCGGGGCAGCCATGGCCTCAGGTCCCTGGCAACCACTTGTGGCGGCCCCCTCGGGCACCGAGCTTCTGAGATGGGTCCGAGCATTTGCTCAGGATGGAAGCATGGCCGGGAATCCGGCAGCAAGTGCAGGGTCAAATGCCAGGCCCAGGGGCAGCCAGCCAGGGTGGCACTGTGGGCAGGGAGGTGCTGTTCAGGCACTGCCACGCCAGGGCTCTGGCCCCGGCCAAGGGCAATCTCTGCTCCTGCCCCTGGCAGGCGGTGGCCCAGAGAGTCCGTGCGGAGTCAGCTGCACTGCAGGGATTCAAACCCTGCTCTAGGTGAACTGATGTTTTTCTCAACACCTGTCTGCAGAAAATTAAGATGAACCTGATTTGATGCTGCTGCTGATCACCATTGGGTACTGGAGATAAACCTGGACACCACCACAGCTGCTCCCAGATCCTCAGTTATCTGTCATCCTATGAACTAACAACTTTCACATTTCATATAAATGGAAAAATTAGTATTAAGCTTCTGAAGAAGGTCATCTTTGATACTGACTCAGTGGAAAGACACAAAATGCACTGACAATTTTCTGTGTACATTTGACAGGAGAGCTTGCAACTGTCCTCCACTCAAGTCAAATACAGGAGGATGCTTTTCCTACGTTTTAGGAACTTTGCCAGTTTGGTCCGTGCTTTCCTACTAGAAAATACATTGGAAAAATTCAGCAAGAGAAGCACAAACAATTCTTGTCAGTTTTTCTCTTTCGTGTCTTTGCAAACATGCTCCTGGAAATCCAGATCCATGACTTCTAGAACAATCAGTGGCATCTCTGGGAAGCAGGGTAGGGGCTGACAGGCAGGCACACCCTGCAGCTGCCTGATGCTGGGGCAGCAGGAGTTTGTCCATTTTCCTGTCTCCATGGCAGAGCCGCCTTGGCTGGGAAACGATCCCTTCACTGCTCTAGGAGGGAGGCACAGCCAGTGCAATGCCAGGGAGTGCCTTTACCCTGGAGGCAGGGAGGAGGCAGAGGGGGAAGTTGGGAAGCTGCACCCGGGGCTCTGCAGGGCTCCCGGCCAGGGCTCGAAGCACAAGGAGCCAGAAGAGCTTGGCCGGACAATCCTGAGCTCTGGACACCTTGTCCTCAGCACCGGGAACCCGTTTGCTTCTCCAGGCCCTGGGCACTGCTCCTGTGCTGCTCATGCAAGTTACACACAGACACAGAGCTACCTGCTCTGTCGCAACCCTCTTCAGCACTGGACAGCACAACACAGTAACATGTTCTCTTCAGCACATGGTCTAATTATTAATAGTCCTGCAAAGACTCTCATTCAAAGCATACACACACAAAAACCCAAGCCCTGGTACAGACCTTGCATCAACACAAAATGCTTGTTGCTGTTCAGAAACTCAGGGCAGCACTTTTGGCCAATGCTTTTTCCTGCAAGATCTTTCAAAGGATTGTAAAAGTGGCTTTGTTTGGCAACTTCTTCAAGGAACAAACAGGAGAGGTTTCTGAGTTTTTAAAGATTTATTGATTTGATTTCACTTTACTTTTGGCAACCTTACACTTCACCCAGCATTCCAGAAAATCATGAAAATCCAAAATAATATCAGGGGAAGTTTCTGAATTTTTTCATGTTTCTCTCAAAGACTTTCTTGACATACATACAAGGGACTGGTCGGATAACATACAGAGAAGCAGTGGCTTCCCTCACTGGACATTACAAGACAACGATATAGACTCCACGTTACTTAAACACTTCTGTTGCCTGGTCATTACAAAGCCTGAAGCTCTTCTAGAGGCTTTTCCCAGTGCAACTTCATTAGGTTCCTCTCTGCTCAACTCTCGAGCCTGTCCAGGTCTCGCTGAAGGGCAGCAGAGCCTTGTGGTACCTAAGGCCCTGCTCCCAGTTCTGTCCCATCAGCAAATGCTGAGGGAACGCTCCGTCCCTTCTGCCAGGACCCTGGGGAATAAGGCAAACAAGGCTGGTCCCAGCACAGTCGCCTGAGATCACAGCTACCTGAGTTTGGAGCTCCCCTGTCCACTTCTCTGCCCCACTGTCCCTGAGCTGCCTCAGGGGCCTGTTATGGGAGGCAGGGACAAAGCCTTGCTGAAGTCCCAGCTGACAACAACCACTGCTCTCCCCTCACAAGCCCAACCAGGCACTGCAGCACAGGTGCCTATGGGATTGGTCAAGCATGGTTTCCATTCCTGTTATTCCACAGGCTTAGAGATGGCATCCAAGAGGAGCTGTTCTGTCTCCTTTCTGGGAATGGAGCTGAGGCTGATGGCCCTGCAGTTTCCTGGCTCTTTCTTGGTGCCCTTTTGCAAGACTGCAGTGATGTTGGCTTTCCTCCACTGCTCATGGCTCTCTCCGGGGCTGTCTCCTTCCCTGACCTGCTGGCAGAGCACCCTGTGCCAGAGGCAGGAGCAGAGATTTCCCTTGGCCCCAAAAGGGAAGGCTGGGCTCAGACCGAGTGTCAGTGCGACCTCACAACGGGAGGAGAAGACGGGAAGGAGCAGGGCTGACACAGGGCTGAGCAGGGAGTAGAGCCCTCGTGTCTCTGGGCCTACTCTGCAAGCTCCCTGGCCTGTACTTTCTCCACAGAGAGAGGAACAGCACCTCGAAGTGAGCAGGAAACCCGGCCATGGAGCGGGGCTGGGGCCGTGACACCTCAGGGACACCGGCCATGGAGCGGGGCTGGGGCCGTGACACCTCAGGGACACCGGCCATGGAGCGGGGCTGGGACTGTGACACCTCAGGGAAACTGGCCATGGAGCGGGGCTGGGGCCGTGACACATCTGGGAACTCACCATGGCAGCCACCTCCCGAGATTTTGAAGTACTTGTTTCTTGGTTTAATGCCCTTCCAAGATCAATCTAGCATCTTTGCATATGAGCGGGACATACAAGGGTATTTAAAATTGAGTCTGATCCAATCATCAAAGACAATGGATGTTACCTCTAAACTTACCTTTTCATGATTGTCAAACAATATGGAACTTTTCTTATGTCTGACTTAAAATATCCAGAATGCAAAATTCATTCTCAAGACAGGAAAAAAGAAAACAATGAAAATAGGATATAGGCAGTCTTCAAAAGGCCCAGAGAAGAAAATAAACATTAGAAAACCTTAGAAAAATTAGGTTTTCTTCTTCATCTTCTCAGTATGTGTTGTTTGAACATTGGTTGTCTTACTTGTCCCTCGCAAAACAAGGCATG
Source organism: Melospiza melodia melodia (assembly GCF_035770615.1). Taxonomy (NCBI): domain Eukaryota; kingdom Metazoa; phylum Chordata; class Aves; order Passeriformes; family Passerellidae; genus Melospiza; species Melospiza melodia. The sequence goes on along the minus strand of NC_086203.1, from coordinate 1,272,589 downwards.
TTACAGCTTTATTGTCTCAGTGCTGCATTTCCCCAATCGCTGACTTGCCATTTAAGCTGCGCTTTGTTGGAAATATACAACAAGGGACTCCCTATGGAAGAGAGTTGCACAGGCCTCCAGATTCCTGACCGTTCACCTCTGCCAATGCTGACAGTGTTCTCCTAACACACCTGAGCTTCCTGTCTTTCAGAGAGAGAAAGATTCAGCTAAAGTCAAGCAAACAGGGCAGGGCAGATGGAAACCTTCCCTTGAGATGCTTTTGGGAAGGCCTGCAAGCACCCTGCCTTCCCTTGGAACAGAGGTGGTCACCATGCATGGTGTTGCCTGACTTGCCCGAGGTGCCCCTCTATTCCAGAAGGACTTTTGCCCGCTTCATCACTTGTCTGTCCCTCCAGTTCCAGGGCCTCAAACCTGCTCTGTAAGGCACTAAACCTTTTAGTCAGCTGTAAGTTTTCAGAATTAGGCACTGACCGTGGCTCGAACTAGTTTTTTTAGTCAGGTTGACAATATATTTTGAGAAGAAGAAGGAGCAGAGAAGGTGTGGAAAATGCATATTATATGATTGGCTTTTCGCAAATATTAAAATTAATACTATATGTGTTATGTTGGAAAGTTATGTTGTATTCATCCTTTTTTGTAGTGCTATCCTAATCTTTTAAAGTAGTGTGGTGAATATAGTTTTAGGCTACAGAAACTCTGTGATGTAAGATACTTTTTCTAAATAGCTCATGGAGAGATAACAGTAACAAGACACCAAAACTCTGAGAAAAGAAATATTGCCTCCTTATTGGGAAGAACCAGACTTTGAGGGACCAAGACAATTGATTTACAAGATGAAGGATGGGTTGACAAGAACAAGAAAACACTCATTGTTTGAAAAGAATTTTGGCATCATGTATGAGATATATGAATATGCAACAGGCTATTACTTTTAAGGGTTAATCCTTTGTTAGCAAAGTGGTGTCTTCTGAGGCAGAGCAGAGCACCCAGACATCTGCTTTTTAAATTGCCCTTTATTGTCCTACCTCTAATTGTCCAAATTATTTTTTCTCTAATTTTTATTCTTATTTTTATAACTAATTTATTACTATTAAACATTTAAAATTTTAAAGCAAGTGAAATTCTGCATCCTTTGTGTCCACTATCAGTGGGCATCCTTCTTCCCAAGCTTTGTCAACCTCCCTCTGGGTTTGAGATCAGTGAAACGTGCCCAGCCTGGAGTCTTGGAAGACAAGTCTAGCAACAAGTACTTTGCTTTTCTAATCCCTGGCCATCACTTCGAGCTTGTAGGCTGCTATGTGTGTCACAGGTTAAACGTCTCTTCCTGTTGATCAGGCTTGGAAGTGTGTAAAGGCCAGGCATGACAGGACATGTTTTCTTCAGGAAATGGGACGTAGGGCCCAGTTTGCAACGGGTCCCGGCCCGCGCCTTCCAGAGCGCCAGAAGATTGGCGGCGCCGTTGCAGGGCTCAGGGCGCCGCCTTGTGGGCGAGAGCCGCCATGACAGCGCGGGCGCCGCGCGGCGGGGTCGGAGGGCGGGAAGGGGCGGGCGGGTGTGAGGGGCGGGGCGGTTCGTGCCCAGAGCCGAGCCCACGCTGTTCCTGGGCGCATTCCCGGCTCGGTGTTGGGAGCGTGCAGGCGCTGCTCGGGCTCTGGGAGAAGCGTGCGGCCGCTGCGGGGTACCAGCCCTCAGAGCTGGCTGCCGGCCGAGGCTGCCATGCCAGAGCTGCCGTGCGCCGTGGCAGTGCCAGAGTCCCTGGCAGAGCCGGGCTGGCACTGCCAGCTCCTGAGGGAAGCCCTGCCATGGCCGTGCCGGGGCCGCTCGGCAGAGCCGGGCTGGCAGTGCCGACAGCTGAGGGGAGCCCGGCCATGGCAGCACCCAGCTGGCAGTGCCGACAGCTGAGGGGAGCCCAGCCATGGCAGCGCCGGGGCCGCTCCTGCCCCGGGTCCGCCCGAAGGAGCGACCTCTGGGACCTGCCGGCAGACTGGCACTGCTTGGCCCTCTTCAGTAGATCGACGGAGTGGCAGCACAGATAGCAAAATATTAAAACATCTGATTTAAAACACTGGAGGGAAACCATTGAATTGAAAAGAAAATGAAGGTGTACCAAAATACTCAGGGCATGAATGGGAAAACTGAAAAGATACAGATTCTAATTATTTATATAATCTCAACTATATCATCAGAAACATGAGGGTGAAAATACCTTCTAAAAGTTTTGACAATTGAATGGTTCAGCTGTGTAGTTTTGCTAGTACATTAAAGTCTTAAAAAGCAGTCAGGTATTACTTTGTCCAGTGCTATGAATTTAATAATGGGATTTGTTACAGTTGTCCCTCAAATACCCCTCATAAAGAGAGTTGAGTGCTTAGATTCGATGGAAGCCATCCGTTAGTAAATGCAGTGTTGTGGTTTTTGTAGTTCTGTAGTAAGTAGTTAGTTAAAGAAGTGATCGTTCTGCCAATGGATGCTGATCCCTGATGCGTTCGTGCTGGTTCAATGGTTAGGCAAATTTTTAGTAATAGGCTATTGGAAAACATGTCTTTTCTGCTGGTAGCAGGTACAAATACATTGCTTTTACTGGTAGAAACTGAAGCAACTTGAGATGCCTGCTCCTTCTTCTCCACCTATATTTAAAGGAGATCCATGCAGGTTAAAACATGAACCAAACCTCGAGGCTCTGGGCCTGTCCTGCAGGCTCACCTGCCTCTCCCCACAATCAGCAGAGGAACAGCCAGAAGACCCTGCAGTGTTCCTCAATGCAACAAGGGGAGGAGAAGGTGGGCAGGAGAAGGGCTCACATAGAGAGGATCAGCACCTCAAAGTGACCACATCATTCAAGGGACAGGGACTGACTGCTGACAGCTGCCCTGTGAGACAGCAAGCAGGAGGGCGCTGGTGCCAGGGAGCCAGGTGAGGGCAAAGCAGCCCTGTGACAGCCTGGCCCAGGGGCTCTTGTGGCAGCAGGCAGCGTGGGGATGAGAGCAGAGGCAGGGGGAGGCAGGAGCTGCTCGGCCATGCCGGGGCTGGGAGCCTCCTTCCTGCCCAAGTGGGGCCCAGCTGGGCCAGGGGGCAGCTCCTGGGACAGCCGTGCCCACAATGGCCCCTGCTCTGCAAGGCCTCCAGCCCTGCCCATCAGCCAGGCAGGGACAGAGCAGCCTCGGGGCTGATGCTGCTGCAGGCTCTGAGCCCCGCAGAGCTGCTCATGCCCGGTGCCATTGGCTGTGTCCCTTGCAGCCTGCATGCTGTGTCGCCGTGCCGAGGCTGACCCGGACATGTGCGGTGACAAACTGCAGAAGGGTGGGCTCTGTGCCCACGTGTTCTGCCTGGTGAGTGGCTCCGGGCGCTCCCTCCACCTTTGCAATGGGCAAATCCTGCCGCCCTCTCCTCATCAACTCCTCCCCTTGCCTGCAGCTCTTTGCCAGTCTGCTATTTCGGCAACAGAAACGCCACGTTACACTCGTGGAGTTTCTCCTGTGAGATCTCCTTATTGCAGTGAGGTGGGCAGCACAGAAGGTGGGCAGGGAGATTTGTGCCTGGGGAGGTTTGCCAGAGCTTAGCCCAGACAGCAGGAAAGAAAGGCCGGCCCAGCAGCCGGGACAAAGACTGGCTCCCAGTGGCTCTGGCAAAGAGGCCCTGGCACAGGAGCCTCCCTCTTCCAGCAGGCAGCTCTGTGGGCTGGGAGCCGGCAGCGGCTCTGGGCCTGTCCTGCAAAATCCTCCCCCCAATTCCTTTTCCCCTAGACAGAGAGTATCTGCACCTCGCAGCGACAACGTCTCTCGAGGACAGAGATGAAAGAGAGACAGCCGCCATGTCTGAGAGCAAGCAGGAGGGCCCTGGTGCCAGGGAGCCAGGTGAGGGCAAAGCAGCCCTGTGACAGCCTGGCCCAGGGGCTCTTGTGGCAGCAGGCAGCGTGGGGATGAGAGCAGAGGCAGGGGGAGGCAGGAGCTGCTCGGCCATGCCGGGGCTGGGAGCCTCCTTCCTGCCCAAGTGGGGCCCAGCTGGGCCAGGGGGCAGCTCCTGGGACAGCCGTGCCCACAATGGCCCCTGCTCTGCAAGGCCTCCAGCCCTGCCCATCAGCCAGGCAGGGACAGAGCAGCCTCGGGGCCGAAGCTGCTGCAGGCCCAGAGCCCCGCAGAGCTGCTCGTGCGCGGTGCCATTGGCTCTGTCCCCTGCAGCCTGCATGCTGTGTCGCCGTGCCGAGGCTGAGCCCTGTGCCTCCCCAGGCCCTGGCCACTGCTCCGGTGCTGCTCCTGCACAGCCCAGAGCACCCACGGGCCCTGCTCAGGCCTCACGCAGACCAGAACCAGCTGGGGCTGTGACAGCTCTGCTGCCCTGGGCCCAGCCCTCGGACAAAGCACCCGCCTGTCCCTGGGCTGGGGGCAGTGCCCAGGCTGGGCTTGGCAGAGCCCGTCCGCTCCTGGAGGGCTGTGGGCACTGCTCTGGCCTGGCCTGGCCCGGCCCTGGGCTCCCTTGGCATTCCTGCTTGCCCTTGCCTCCACCAGGGATGGGCTGCAGCTCAATGGCCCCGGCCTGGCCGCACACTCGGGCCTGGAGCCTTCTCGTGGCTCCCCAGGGCACGAGAGCCTCAGCCCCAGCTCCCAAACACGGCCTAACAGGCTTTGCTGATATTGATCCCTGTCAGAGCTTTGAAAGCATTTTCAAAGTAACCTTGTCTGGCAACACTTTCAAGGAACAAACGGGACTTGCTTCTAATCGGTAAAAACTTTATTGGTTTGCATGCACTTTCTATAGGGTATCCTAATGCTTCCTTTGGCGTTCCAGAAAATAATGAAAATCTAACAAATTCTAAAGAGAAGTTCCTGAATCCACTATGAGGAGAAGTCTCTACATTCACTATCCTTACATACAGTTAAGAAGCTGCTCCTGTAACACACAAAGATGGAGTGGTTAACCTGACTGGACCACACAACATGATGTTTTATACACACCGCTACACTACAAAACTTCTCGTCCCTGTTCATTACAAATTTGAAGCTCTTCTCGAGGTCCTGACTTAATTTGGCATGCACATTCATACCTGCAATCCCTCCCCATGCTCAGCTTTCACCTAGACTTACCAGGGAACAGATGTTCCATACTCACCTCAAGCAATAATCTACGTCTGTCTTCCTAACCCTCCTTTTCTTCACTGACTTCTACTAATCTACAAAATAACTGCGGACCCTCTGCACAAAAGAAACATCCAATTAATAGCCTAAACACGTGTGATTGTGCAGCTGCTTCTAACAATCATGTCCAACACAGCACTAAAATCAGAAATCAATTCTCACACCCTTCCTATTCTCCTGCCCCCACCACACCTTGGCTGCAGCAGAAATGTTCCCTACTGCAGCCTGGTGTGCTAAGAACAATCAAAGGCAGCAGCACTTTCCCTCAACATACTGCAATCTGAATTGCACTGAAATTGCAGCTGTTGCATTAGAAGCTCAGCACCAGCACCCCCAGAACTGAGGCCTGAGCTCTCCATTTCAACACACCCTGTAAATCAGGCTGCCTGGAAGATTGTAGGCCGGGAACTGTGTGAACACAGCAGTGCATTTCAGCAGAGTTATGGAATCAATCTCGTGGAAGGCACATCCTTTATGCTTGTCTTAAGATTCTATTCTACAAAATCTAACCAGCAATTGTTTTGGTGACCTGTGCAGGTTTTGGGGACTGTGCATGTTTCCTTTGGATGTTGTTTTCTTTGTTTCTAAATACAAAATTGACTGCATTCAGAAGAGAAAGCCCCAGATTCATTAGGACAAAGAACCACAGGGACACGTGTGGCTGACAAGAACACTCAACATTCCTAACGGTAACACCAGAAAGAGAGGAAAAAGACAAAGATGATTTAAATACCTGAAAGGATCCAAACTGTCTATGTAAGCTATCAAGTGACTAAGTTTTTGGTAAACTCTAAAAGTCCAGATTCCTATTCGGTAATTGTCTGAAAGAAAAGAAAGCCAGAAATTTGCTTGACCTTCATTTTGCCAGGACTTTCTCACAGGATTCTGCCACAACTTGGATCACAAGTGAGGGTGGCAAATTTTGACTAGAAAACTTGGATAACTAGGCAGCATTTTTTCCTCCTCACTGAATTACAGGAAGGGTTTAAAAGGAAAAAAAAAATATAAAAAATGGTAAAGAAATTCTGTAATACCTCTAAGGCGTTCATCATCTTTGGAGAAGAAAAAAAAAACTCTAGCACTTCCTGTGCGTGGTAAAAAAAAAGAAACCTAGAAAAGGACAAAGGGATTTGAGCATCCTAAATTGTACTATCAAATTCCATGAACACAAGTTAAACCTCTAGTGCTTCAGAGAAATGGCATCCATTGAAAAGCTTTATTCCCTAGGAACCGAGTAGAGCTTTTTATTTTACAAAACCCTCTTTTAAAGAGAAAACTGACTGTGTCTTGGGCTTTTGGCCAAACTCAGTTTGGAGTTGGTCAAACCAAAATGACCCTGTTAGTTTCTTGTGCTCTACTCTTTCTTTCCATATTCACATTCACATCCAATGGGCTGCTGGGAGTTTTGACTCTGTGCAGCATGAACGGTTTTCCAAGACCACTTTCATTGCTCAGAGGTGTGCAATGTCAGTTTCCCATTCCCTGAGTGCTGCTATTAATATTCCCACAGCATCCAACTACTACAGCCAAGTAGACAACAAAGAGGAATGCAACTTGCATTTCTTGGTCCTGTTCCATTTCTGTCATCTCAGGCTCATCGTCACCCTCAGAACTGCTGTCCTGGAAACGTGGATCCTCTTGCCACGTGGCTTTTACCGGCTTTATTGTCCCAAGCGCGTGAGGCTCTGCAATGACAGCACCAATAGAGAAAAAAAGCCAAAACCAGATTATTCCTCTAACCGTCAGGAAAAATTCTTCCTTTCACGTGAAATACTTACAGTGGAGAAGAGAGATTTAGGAAGGAAAGAATCTGACCCTGCCAGATTTTCTAAGCTATATTTCTGCTCCAGTATTTTCCACTTTGTTCCAGGGATCCCTTATGTATTCTTAAACATTTCTCATTGCATTCAGAAGACACTGAATACCTTCTCAGTTCAGCACAAGTCTGGGGGGCTCGTTGCTTTGTGCTGTTGCGTTGGGTTTTTTAATATTTTGGATAACTTCATGGGGTTTCTTTTCTCTCCTACATGACTGGGACTCGAGTTAATGTTGTTTCATCTTCATTTCAGACGGCCCCAATTTACCTAAGGTTAGGACACCCCAATGATCATGTGTCATTCCATTTCCTTTTTCTAAAGGTCCAAGAGTAGAATTCAGTAACAAACAGAATGTTCATGGATCTTGGGGCCAGCTCTCGGACTTTGCTCCTGCCTCTACATTAGCGCACATTTCCTTAAAAGCCTTGTGAGGTCCTATGAAACTTGATATGACTGGTGTGTCACCTTTTTCCCTGTTTGAGGAATTCAGGGCATGAGAACAAGCTTTTTCACCACTCAGCCAAAACCCCAATGCCTTCTCAAAGCATGCCTTTCAGAATTCCTGAGATGCAAGCATGAGGCACCTCTCATTAATCTACCACAGCCCCGGCAAGCAGAAATGAAGATCAAAATGCTTCTGCCTAATTACTGACTTCTGTTGCTGAAAATCCCCTGCATCCTGACCTTCTTTACACCATATTGCCCTACAGTGCCTGCCAGAAGCTCTTCCTTAGCAATGGCACTGTTAGAAGGGTTCTGCTGTTACCTTCTTTGATGCCCAACTCCTCTGTGCCTCCAAAGAAGGAAAACTTGAAAGAACTCGTCTCCTGAGCTGCGTCGTCCTCAGGCAAAGGTCCCAAATGGTCGTCTGGGGCAGAGTCCTGTGCATCCTCTTTGTCCCAGGGTATTTCCTCAGTCTGTTCTGGTTTGTTCTTCGAAGGTCTTTCAAAGAACAAACCAGAATAGACGGAGGAAATACTGTCTATTCTGGTTTCTTCCTTGAAAGGCCTCTTTCAAATCCGCAGCAATGCTGTAGAAGTTGTCTTCAGACACTTGAGGCAGTGTCTCACTCTCTTTCTTCTTTTTTTGGCTTTACTGAAACGAGATTGTTCAAGGATAGCAACACAGCACACGTCCTTTTCAGACACAGCTTCCCTAAGAGCCACCTTGCTCTGAATGTCTGCCTAAGCATATCCAAGCCCATTAAGGAGTGCTTCATTATCAAGGGTAAGCACTGGGGAGACATCTGAGGTTGGAGTGTAAAGGCAGGACCAAGAGTCCTTTTTAATTAGCCACATCCTTAAGTGACTTTTCACTGGCTACACGGTTACACAGAAATCAAGGTATTTAGCACAGACTTCTTCCTGCCAGTAGAAACATCAAGAGCTAATCGGGTTTGCTCACAGAGCTGCACAGCTCAGGGTCCCTGCACTGACCGTTCTCACCTTCACTTCCGGCAAGGAACACACGGCCTAGAAAGAAAAGATGACGGCGCTACGTGCTGCTGTTGGAGGTCCCAGTTGAGGTCCGACGTCGCTGGTGGGAGCGGCTGCTCCTGCGCGATGTCCCCGACCACGTCCCCCTACGCCTGGGCCTCTCAGCACTGGCTGCTGTCCTCCTGCTCCTGTCCTGGCGACTCCTGGACCGCAGAGTTTGAGTCGAGGCCCGGCGCTGCTGGCGGGAGCGGCTGCGTCTGGGGGGCGTCCCCGATGATGTGTCCCTTCGCCTGGGCCTCTCAGCCCTTGGCCTTGTCCTGCTGCTGCTGCCACGGCGACTCCTGGAGCGGACAGGTGGACTCTGGGCCCAGCCTTGCTGGCGGGAGCGCCTGCGTCTGGGGGATGGCCCTGGCCATGTCCCCCTACGCCTGGGCCTCTCAGACCTTGGCCCTGTCCCACTGCTCCTGTCACAGACACTCCTGGAGCGGACAGGTGGACTCTGGGCCCAGCCTTGCTGGCGGGAGCGCCTGCGTCTGGGGGATGGCCCTGGCCATGTCTCTCTTCGTCTGGGCCTCTCAGACCTTGGCCCTGTCCCACTGCTCCTGTCACAGACACTCCTGGAGCGGACAGGTGGACTCTGGGCCCAGCCTTGCTGGCGGGAGCACCTGCGTCTGGGGGATGGCTCTGGCCATGTCTCCCTTCGCCTGGGCCTCTCAGTCCTTGGCCCTGTCCTACTGCTCCTGTCACAGACACTCCTGGAGCGGACAGGTGGACTCTGGCCCCAGCCTTGCTGGCGGGAGCACCTGCGTCTGGGGGATGTCCGTGATGGTGTCTGCCTCCGCCTGGGCCTCTCAGCCCTTGGCCCTGTCCCACTGCTCCTGTCACGGCGACTCCTGGACCGGACAGGTGGACTCTGGGCACGACTTTGCCGGCGAGAGCAGCTTCGCCTGCGGCTGGGCCCAGCATGTCTGGAATGGACCCTGTCCTCAGGGTCAGGGGACGTGCTGCGTGTTGCCCTTGATCTGCTGATGCTGCTGGTGTCCAGTGAGGAAGATGGCAGCGCCTGCTGCCATGCTGCGTGGTGGGGCCTGCTGTGGCTGCCCGTCTCTGGAGATGGAGACGGGGCAACCAGCACCAATGGCACAGGGCTGTGGGAGCTGGGGCTGATGGCCTCAGATTCTGACCAGCCACGAGCAGATTGTCGTCCTGACTGTCTGGCTGGCCTGGGGCCATTGAGCTCTGTCTCATCCCGGGCGGCTGTAAGGGCAAGCAGGAATGTCAAAGATCGCCCAGGCCCCGGCCAGGCCAGGCCAGAGCAGTGCCCCCAACCCTCCAGCAGCGGATGCTGCGCTCTGCCAAGCCCGGCCTGGGCACTGCCCCCAGCCCAGGGACACCGGGGACTTTGACTCATACATGTTCCGAGCCCAGCACAGCTGTCACACTCCCAACTCTGTGTGCTGTTCCTCAGGCCAGAGCAGCGCCTGTGTGTGCCCTCAGCAGCACAGGAGGAGCACAGGAGCAATTGCCAGGGCCTGGGGAGGAAACAGGCTCATAGCACTGAGAACAAAATATACCAGCACGTGGTTGTCTGGCCAAGCGCTACTGGTTCTTCCCGCTTTGAGCCCTCGCCGAGACACAGGTTCCCTGCAGAGCCCCAGGTGCAGCTTCCCAACTTACCCCTGTTCCTCTGCCTCCTCCCTGCCTCCAGGGTAAAGGCAATCCCTGGCGTTGCACTGGCCGTGCCTCACTCCTAGATCTGCAAAGGCATCGTTGTCCTCCCATGTTGCGTCTCTGATGGAGAAAGGAAGAGATGATGAATTTCTGCTGCTCTCCCTCACGAAGGTCCAGGGTGCCCCAGCTATTTCTCCAGAGCTTTTCCAAGTTGGGGGTGAAGCTGAAGCCCAGACTGACGGGACAGGGCAGGGCCAAGGCTCCTGGGGCAGGGCCTGGAACAGGACAGCACTTGCACCCTCCTGCCTGGCAGGACCAGGCAGAAGGACACCAACCTGAAGGGGACTCGGATCCCCAAGATGAGCATTTCAAAAGGGAATTCCTCACTATCTCTGCACAGGGGGCACTGGAAATACAAAGCACCAGCGCACAAGGCCTGTCCCTGCAGGGCAAACAGAGGCAGGGTGAGCGAGGCCCTGCTGCTGCTGCTGAGCACCTGCTGTGCCCCGGGGCTGAGGGGAGGGCTCCTACCTGGATGCAGTCCCTGTGGAACCAGGCCCTTTTGCACGTTGGGCACACCAGGGTTGTGAAGGTCTTTCTGTCCTCCACAGGCTCCAGGCAGATGAGGCAAACGGTGTCCGGCTCAGGAGTCGCCTCCACCATCTGCTCTGGACGGTGCTCAGGGCAGAAGGACCTGGAGGAAAATGGATGGGGAAAGTGAGAAATGCTGGATCATTCCCCAGGGGTGGCCATAAAGAGAGATGAGGTACCTGAACGGAGTAATGTATACATTGACACAGCCGCCCTCCTTGGCACAGGGCAGGTGGAACCATCTGTCACAGTCCGGCACACAGCACATGATGGTTGCCCCGCTCTGGCCGCAGACGCAGCAGCGCTGGAAAGAGCAAAGCAGCCGCGTCAGCAGCAGCAGCAGCAGCCTCGAGGCCTCCCCGGGCAGCCGCAGGGCTCCGGGCAGGGCACAGGACGTGGCCACTGCTGGCTCCCAGCCCACAGAGCCGCCTGCTGGAGGAGGGAGGCTCCTGTGCCAGGGCCTCTGTGCCACAGCTGCTGGGAGCCAGACTTTGTCCCGGCTGCTGGGCCGGCCTTTCTTTCCTGCTGTCTGGGCTAAGCTCTGGCAAACCTCACCAGGCACAAAGCTCCCTGCTCTTGTCAGGCTCTCACCTTCTGTGCTGCCCGACAGGCCGCAATTTGGAGATCTCGTGCGAGAAAGCCTATGAGTCCATCGTAGCAGTTCTCTTGCCGAAATAGAAGAGTGGCGAAAAACTGCAGGCAAGGGGAGGAGCTGATGAGGAGAGGGCGGCAGGAGCTGCCCATTGCAAAGGTGGAGGTAGCGCCCGGAGCCACTCACCATGCAGAATCTGTGAGCACAGAACGCACCCATCTGCAGTTTGTCACCGCACATGTCCGGGTCAGCCTCGGCACGGCGACACAGCATGCAGGCTGCAGGGGACAGAGCCAATGGCATGGGGCACGAGCAGCTCTGCGGGGCTCAGAGCCTGCAGCAGCATCAGCCCCGAGGCTGCTCTGTCCCTGCCTGGCTGATGGGCAGGGCTGGAGGCCTTGCAGAGCAGGGGCCATTGTGGGCACGGCTGTCCCAGGAGCTGCCCCCTGGCCCAGCTGGGCCCCACTTGGGCAGGAAGGAGGCTCCCAGCCCCGGCATGGCCGAGCAGCTCCTGCCTCCCCCTGCCTCTGCTCTCATCCCCACGCTGCCTGCTGCCACAAGAGCCCCTGGGCCAGGCTGTCACAGGGCTGCTTTGCCCTCACCTGGCTCCCTGGCACCAGCGCCCTCCTGCTTGCTCTCAGACATGGCGGCTGTGTCTCCTGCGTCGCAGTCCTCGAGGGACGTTGTCGCTGCGAGGTGCAGATACTCTCTGTCTAGGGGAGAAAGAAGGGGGGGGAGTTTGCAGAACAGGCCCAGAACCACGAGGCTCTACTCCCTGCTCAGGCCTGCGTGAGCCCTGCTCCTGTCCGCTTTCTCCTCCCGTCGTCGCGCTGAGGAACACCGCAGTGTCCTGGCTGTTCCTCCGCTGATTCTGGGAAGGGAGAGGCAGGTGAGGCTGCAGCACAGGCCCAGAGCCCCGAGGTGTGGGGCCCCTCTGGTCCCTGGGCAGCCACGTCCCCACCCTACCTTCTCCTCCCGGTGTCAGGTCGCACTGACGCTCGACCTGAGCCCAGCGTCCCCTTTTGTGGCCTTGGTGGCACAGGTCACAATGGCCACTCTGACGTCAGAGCCGTGTACCCAAAATCGGGGCAGCCGTGGCCTCAGGTCCCTGGCAACCACTTGTGGCGGCCCCCTCGGGCACCGAGCTTCTGAGATGGGTGCGAGCGTTTGCTCAGGGTGGAAGCACGGCCGGGAATCCGGCAGCAAGTGCAGGGTCAAATGCCAGGCCCAGGGGCAGCCAGCCAGGGTGGCACTGTGGGCAGGGAGGTGCTGTTCAGGCACTGCCACGCCAGGGCTCTGGCCCTGGCCAAGGGCAATCTCTGCTCCTGCCCCTGGCAGGCGGTGGCCCAGAGAGCCCGTGCGGAGTCAGCTGCACTGCAGGGATTCAAACCCTGCTCTAGGTGAACTGATGTTCTCCTCAACACCGGTCTGCAGAAAACTAAGATGAACCTGATTTGATGCTGCTGCTGATCACCATTGGGTACTGGAGATAAACCTGGACACCACCACAGCTGCCTCCAGACCTCAGTTATCTGTCATCCTATGAACTAACAACTTTCACAATTCATATAAATGGAAAAATTAGTATTAAGCTTCTGAAGAAGGTCATCTTTGATACTGACTCAGTGGAAAGACACAAAATGCACTGAGAATTTTCTGTGTACATTTGACAGGAGAGCTTGCAACTGTCCTCCACTCAAGTCAAATACAGGAGGATGCTTTTCCTACGTTTTAGGAACTTTGCCAGTTTGGTCCGTGCTTTCCTACTAGAAAATACATTGGAAAAATTCAGCAAGAGAAGCACAAACAATTCTTGTCAGTTTTTCTCTTTCGTGTCTTTGCAAACATGCTCCTGGAAATCCAGATCCATGACTTCTAGAACAATCAGTGGCATCTCTGGGAAGCAGGGCAGGGGCTGACAGGCAGGGACACCCTGCAGCTGCCTGATGCTGGGGCAGCAGGAGTTTGTCCATTTTCCTGTCTCCATGGCAGAGCCACCTTGGCTTGGAAATGATCCCTTCACTGCTCTAGGAGGGAGGCACAGCCAGTGCAATGCCAGGGAGTGCCTTTACCCTGGAGGCAGGGAGGAGGCAGAGGGGGAAGTTGGGAAGCTGCACCCGGGGCTCTGCAGGGCTCCCGGCCAGGGCTCGAAGCACAAGGAGCCAGAAGAGCTTGGCCGGACAATCCTGAGCTCTGGACACCTTGTCCTCAGCACCGGGAACCCGTTTGCTTCTCCAGGCCCTGGGCACTGCTCCTGTGCTGCTCATGCAAGTTACACACAGACACAGAGCTACCTGCTCTGTCGCAACCCTCTTCAGCACTGGATAGCACAACACAGTAACATGTTCTCTTCAGTACATGGTCTAATTATTAATAGTCCTGCAAAGACTCTCATTCAAAGCATACACACACAAAAACCCAAGCCCTGGTACAGACCTTGCATCAAGCCATGGTACAGACCTTGCATCAACATAAAATGCCAGTTGCTGTTCAGAAACACAGGGCAGCATTTTGGCCAATGCTTTCTCCTGCAAGATCTTTCAAAAGATTGCAAAAGTGACTTTGTTTGGCAACTTCTTCAAGGAACAAACAGGAGAGGCTGCTGAGTTTTTAAAGATTTATTGATTTGCTTTCACTTCCCTTTCTTTGGCATCCTTACACTTATCCCTGCATTCCAGAAAATCGTGAAAATCCAAAATAATATCAGGGAAAGTTTCTGAATTCCTTCATATTTCTCTCAAAGACTTTCTTCACATACATACAAGGGACTGGTCGGATAACATACAGAGAAGCAGTGGTTTCCCTCACTGGACATTACAAGACAGTGTTATGGACTCCACGTTACTAAAACACTTGTGTTGCCTGGTCATTACAAAGCCTGAAGCTCTTCTAGAGGCTTTTCCCAGTGCAACTTCATTAGGTTCCTCTCTGCTCAACTCTCGAGCCTGTCCAGGTCTCACTGAAGGGCAGCAGAGCCTTGTGGTGCCTCAGGCCCTGCTCCCAGTTCTGTCCCATCAGTAACTGCTGAGGGAGCGCTCCGTCCCTTCTGCCAGGACCCTGGGGAATAAGGCAAACAAGGCTGGACCCAGCACGGCCCCCTGAGATCACAGCTACCTGAGTTTGGAGCTCCCCTGTCCACTTCTCTACCCCACTGTCCCTGAGCTGCCTCAGGGGCCTGTTATGGGAGGCAGGGACAAAGCCTTGCTGAAGTCCCAGCTGAAAACAACCACTGCTCTCCCCTCACAAGCCCAACCAGGCACTGCAGCACAGGGGCCTATGGGATTGGTCAAGCATGGTTTCCATTCCTGTTATTCCACAGGCTTAGAGATTGCATCCAAGAGGAGCTGTTCTGTCTCCTTTCTGGGGATGGAGCTGAGGCTGATGGGCCTGCAGTTTCCTGGCTCCTTCTTGGTGCCCTTTTGCAAGACTGCAGTGATGTTGGCTTTCCTCCACTGCTCATGCCTCTCTCCAGGGCTGTCTCCTTCCCTGACCTGCTGGCAGAGCGCCCTGTGCCAGAGGCAGGAGCAGAGATTTCCCTTGGCCCCAAAAGGGAAGGCTGGGCTCAGGCCGAGTGTCAGTGCGACCTGACAACGGGAGGAGAAAGTAGGGCAGGGACGTGGCTGCCCAGCTACCAGAGGGAGCCCCTCGGGGCTCTGGGCCAGGGGCAGTGCCCAGGCTGGGCTTGGCAGAGCCCGTCCGCTCCTGGAGGGCTGTGGGCACTGCTCTGGCCTGGCCTGGCCCGGCCCTGGGTTCCCTTGGCATTCCTGCTTGCCCTTGCCTCCACCAGGGATGGGCTGCAGCTCAATGGCCCCGGCCTGGCCGCACACTCAGGCCTGGAGCCTTCCCGTGGCTCTCCAGGGCACGAGAGCCTCAGCCCCAGCTCCCAAACACGGCCTAACAGGCTTTGCTGATATTGATCCCTGTCAGAGCTTTGAAAGCATTTTCAAAGTAACCTTGCTTGGCAACACTTTCAAGGAACAAATAAGGAAAAGCTTTTGATCTCTTAAAGAAAATTTATTGTTTTGCTCTCACTTTTCTTTTGGCGTCTTTGTGCTTCTTCCTGCATTCCTGAAAATGATAAATATACAACATAGTATTAGAAGTTTCTGAATTCACTGTATTTCTTAAATACATTCATTACAGTTAAGTAGCTGCTGCTTTAACATACAGAGAAGCAGTGGTTTACCTGACTGGACCACACAACATGATGTTATGCACACCAAGTAGAGGAGAAATCATTTGTAGTTGGTCATTACAAAGTTTCAAGCACTTCTTGAGGTCCTGACTTAATTTTGCATGCACATTCATACCTGCAATCCCTCCCCATGCTCAGCTTTCACCTAGACTTACCAGGGAACAGATGTTCCATACTCACCTCAAGCAATAATCTACGTCTGTCTTCCCAACATTCTTTTTCTTCACTGAGCTCTTCAGATCTACAGAATAATTTTGGGCCTTCTGCACAACAGAAACGTCCAATTAATAGCCTTAAACACTTGTGATTGTGATGCTGCTTCTAACAATCATGTCCAACACAGCACTAAAATCAGAAATCAATCCTTCGCATCCTTCCTGTTCTCCTGCCCCCACCACACCTTGGCTCCAGCAGAAATGTTCCCTACTGCAGCCTGGTGTGCTAAGAACAATCAAAGGCAGCAGCACTTTTCCTCAACATGCTGCAATCTCAATTGCACTGAAATTGCAGCTCTTGCATTAGAAGCTCAGCACCAACACCCCACATCTTCCCCCAGAACTGAGACCTGCTGAGGCCTGAGCTCTGCATTTCAACACACCCTGTAAATCCGGCTGGAAGACGCAGTTCACTAAGATACGCTGGCAAGAAACCAAAATGTCTAGGTAACCTGTCAAGTGACTAAGTTTTTGCTAAACTCTAAAGTTCCAGATTCCTATTAGGCAATTATCTGAAAGAAAAGAAAGCCAGAAATTTGCTTGACCTTTATTTTACCAGGACTTTCTCACAGGATTCTACCACAACTTGGATCACAAGTGAGGGTGGCAAATTTTGACTAGAAAACTTGGATAACTAGGCAGCATTTTTTCCTCCTCACTCAATTCCATCAAAAGAAAATACAAAAAGGGGTAAAGAAATTCTGTCATACCTCTAAGGCGTTCATCATCTTTGGAGAAGAAAAAAGCTCTAGCACTTTCTGTGCGTGGTAAAGAAAGAAACCTAGAAAAGGACAAAGGGATTTGAGCATCCTAAATTGTACTATCAAATTCCATGAACACAAGTTAAACCTCTAGTGCTTCAGAGAAATGGCATCCATTGAAAAGCTTTATTCCCTAGGAACCGAATAGAGCTTTTTATTTTACAAAACCCTCTTTTAAAGAGAAAACTGACTGTGTCTTGGGCTTTTGGCCAAACTCAGTTTGGAGTTGGTCAAACCAAAATGACCCTGTTAGTTTCTTGTGCTCTACTCTTTCTTTCCATATTCCCATTCACATCCAATGGGCTGCTGGGAGTTTTGACTCTGTGCAGCATGAACGGTTTTCCAAGACCACTTTCATTGCTCAGAGGTGTGCAATGTCAGTTTCCCATTCCCTGAGTGCTGCTATTAATATTCCCACAGCATCCAACTACTACAGCCATGTAGACAACAAAGAGAAATGCAACTTGCATTTCTTGGTCCTGTTCCATTTCTGTCATCTCAGGCTCATCGTCACCCTCAGAACTGCTGTCCTGGAAACGTGGATCCTCTTGCCACGTGGCTTTTACCAGCTTTATTGTCCCAAGCGCGTGAGGCTCTGCAATGACAGCACAAATAGAGAAAAAAAGCTGGCGTTTGTACTTCCAAAAAGATCCAATTCCTCAGGAGGAGAATGCAAAGAGGTGTTAAGTGATTGGATTAGTAAGCATTGACGATAGCCATCACTCTGACTTACAGTATACCCTTGTTGCACTGGCAATGGGATGTTTACATGTTAGACATTCATAAGGTTCGATTGTTTATCAAACTGCAAAATTCTCCAGGAGCCCACACCGGAAGTCCCACCAGGCATGTTCGAAATGGGTTAGTGACTCCTCCAAGACTAAGTGATGATTGGTTAGTTTGATTAGCAAGTGTCACCCATAAATTTTCTCTTGGTTGACTAAAGTGTGTTATTCCTACTGCTTCACTTGCTACAGCATTGAGCAGTATAACAAGAACAAACCTCATTTTTCTTTCTGCTTGCTTTGTTTTTCCTTTCTTCTCTGTCTTTTCCCTGGTTTGCTAGATTGTCTATTGTAAGGCTGAGTCAATTTTTGAATATACTGATCAAATTCCAAATCAGCATCCTTGCTTACAGGTAGCATGAGGTAAGTTTGAAGGCAAATCAGCTTTACAGCGAGCTGCTATGATGCGTGAGGCTTTATTAATTTCAAATATTCTAAGTATTTCCTGCAACTTCCACCTAAGATATGCTATAACCACTTGTTCTGCACTCTCAAAGAGCTGTAATCCGGTCCGTCCTGGCAGGCCAGTACTTTGTTCAAGAGCTCTAACCCAGATATGATTTCGAATCCACTTTCCAAAACAAGATGTACACCATAAATATCCCAATGACTTCTGTGAATACCAATAAACCTGATTACAATCTGCACAATGCAAAGCTACCCATGCATAGCATTTATCTTTATCCTTTTTGCAAACATAACAAGGAAGCGAATCTAAGTAAGGACCAGTATAAAATTCTGTATCTTCAACCCAATGCAACCAATTCAATGGTGGTGATCGCAAAGCCTCTTCAGCCTCTTTACTATATGAGGCTAACAGCTCAAGGTCTTTCTTTAACACAAGGTGTATCTTATTTCGTAATCGTAGTTCTTGTTCGTTATCTTCTTCAACAACTATATCCTCCTGAGGGTCCCACAACTGTAAAATTGTCCTAATCATAGAAAATTAATTAGCAATCACTGATATCCTTACTCAGATGAGATCGTTCCCTTTTTGCCTTCCTTTTCTTATCTATCTTCAATCTTGCTGCTCCTAATCTTACTGGTCCTGCCACTTGCAAACTCAATTTTTGCAGCTTGTCAATGCAGCAATCTAATGCTCTATCAGGATTCCCTTTGAAGGGTCCTACAATTGAATGCTGTGTTAAAGGTATTAATTTCCTACACCTTATAGAAACTATATGTGATTTACTTTGAACCTTAATTCTATTCACAATACATTGTACCTCCCATTGATAATAAGCAAGAATCTTCTGTTCAGGAGACTCATAAAGATTTAAAGCTATATATGCATTTTGCCCTTTTTGTCTCCTTAATTCATCTTGCCAGCTTTTACCCCACCTGTGCTTGTGTTCACAAGTGTGACACCACAAATCCCGTAATAATGATTGTTCTATCCAAAAAGTCCTATCACAACCCCCACAACGTAGGGCTATCCAGGCAGCACAATGTGAATTGTGACAGTCAAGGCAATGTTCTTTCGCTGGATTTGTTAAGCGAAAAGTTTATAATGAGTCAATGAAACGAATCAACTCCTGGGCCGTCTGGTAGTGACGTGTCAGTGCTCTGTCCACCGCTTCTGAGTACCCCTTCAATTGTAACAGTAGCGGTGGTAGTACTAGAAGCAGTTTCTTCCCCAGTCGCTCCCTGTCCTCCTCCGTAAGGCGATCCACCAGAGGCTGCATCAAAAACAGGTTTAGTCCACTTAGCAGGCACCCACAAAGGCCCTGTAGGTGAGGAAACACAAAGATACCCCCAACCCCAATATAATACTTTTGCAGGTTTTTCCCATAATCCTGTACTTGGGTTCTTATACTTAACCCAAACCTCTGTTTCCTTAGTAGTTTCCTGACCTGACCTCGGATGATGTTTAATTGCAGGAGGGGTATCGTCTTCCCCAAAAATACATAAATGATTAATCACATACAAAACCTTAGCCAAACATGCTTGTGGATCTCTCAAATCTTGATGTTTTTCAATATACTGCTTAAGGGTACTGTTTGCTCTTTCCACTATTGCCTGTCCAGTAGGGGAGTGTGGAATACCTGTCACATGCTTAACAGACCACTGATTCAAAAATTTCTGGACCCTAGCACTTACATAAGCTGCACCATTATCCGTTTTGATACTCTTTGGAACTCCCATAACAGTGAAACAACTTAACAGATGTCTGATAACCTGTATAGCTTTCTCTCCTGCCTGAGCCATTGCCCATATGTAATGACTATATGTATCTATAGTGACGTGCACATGCTTGACTTTACCAAATCTAGCCATGTGTGTAACATCCATTTGCCATTTCTCATTTATTTCTAAACCTCGAGGATTAACCCCGATGCCTAAACCTATTCCACCATTATGATAACTACATGTCGGACATGCTCTAACAATGGCCTTGGCTTCTGACAAACTCAGCTCAAAGTGCCTTGCTAATCCTCTTGCATTTTGATGATATCTACTATGTGCTTCTCTGGCCAATGTATGCTTATCAATAGGACAAGAATTATCAATGGGTAGAGTAACCAATTTATCTGCACGTTCGTTCCCTTCTCCTAAACCTTCAGACCATTTATGACTCCTAATATGAATTACAGAATACGCTGCATTTCTCTCTCGTAAAGCCTTCCTTAACTGTATCAGTAACTCATACAATCGTTTATTATTCACTTCCTTAATTGCTGCTTCTTCTATTTGTCTGACTACTCCTGCAACATACATAGAGTCTGTGACTACATTTAAAGTTTCCTGTAAGTTGGACACTCCCCATACTACTGCTAACAATTCCAGGGTTTGTAAGCTATCTGCAGGGTCTGCTGTGAGGAGTTGATGCTTCCATTGTCCCTTTTCTTGCCAGGTAACAGCAGCACGCCTTGATTTCTTTCCTGCATCTGTAAAGGCTGTAATAGCTCCTTCTATGGGGCGTTCTTCTCTCAAAGGTCGAGTGATCCAGTTCCATTCTGTCATCCATTGCAAAACTCTAGGCACTAATTTACTAGTCTCTACTTTAGCAGGTGACATCAATAATGCTTCCTGTAAATCCTTCGAATTAATCAAGTACCAGTCCAAGGTTTCTTTTTCCATAGGCAATCTAATAGTAGCAGGTTCTCTACCATCCACTTCAAGAATTCTGAGACGCCCCTTTTTGATTAATGCAGCCAATTGTTCAATTTTTGAAGATACTGTTTTCTTATGCTGTAGTGGTGGTGATAACCATTCAAACACCCGTATCTCCCCTGTTTTCTTTTGTAGTTGAGAGAGAGCACCAAGCAAGTGGCAAGGGCTATTCCAGATAGTAAGGTCAATGGGGTGGTCGAGTTGTCAACGAGACACATACCCTTGTTGTACACAGTTACTAATTTGCTGCAAAGCAAAATGATGCTCCTTTGTCAGGTGTACAGGAGTAGTAGGGTCCACGCCCTTTAACAAAGGCTGTAGGGTTTCTAATAAATGATTTGGTATTCCCACGATGGGCTTCAGCCACTGTAAGTCTCCCAGCAACTTCTGTGCGTCATGTAGAGTTTTAATGTCCAATTGTAATTCCAATTTTTGAGGTATTACTATTTGATCCGTCAAAGTCCATCCCAAATATTTCCAGGGCCTTGTGGTCTGAATTTTCTCTGTAGCAATAACAAGTGAATATGCAGCAAGAGTATTTTTAATGCTGTCAATCTGCAAAGAGGAAAATGGTTGTTGCTGTGCAAACAAAATATCGTCCATGTAATGATATATTATAGTTGCTGGCCATTTGCGACGTAGTGGCTGTAATGCAGCATCAACATAAAGCTGACATAAAGTGGGGGAGTTGCGCATGCCTTGCAGAAGAGACGTCCATTCAAATCTTTTATCCGGTTCTCCACGATTTATTGCTGGTAAAGTAAAAGCAAATCTCTTCATATCATCAGGATGCAGCCCAATAGTGAAAAAACAATCCTTTAGGTCAATAATTAAAAGTGGCCAGTGTTCTGGAATCATAGCTGGATTTGGAAGACCAGGCTGTAAGGCCCCCATTGGTTCCATTTGGTCATTTACAGCCCTCAAATCATGTATCAAACTATATTTCCCTTATTTCTTTTTGATTACAAAAATAGGTGTATTCCAAGGGCTCGTGGATAGTAGTAGGTGTCCCTTTGTATATTGTTCCTGTACCAATTCATGGGCATGCATAATAATGGGCATTTTAATGGCCATTGCTTAACCATCACCGGTGTATCCGTTTTCCAGGTGAGTGGAATGGGGAAAGTCCAAGCAATGGCAATTACCCCAAAGGGTGCTGATTAGTTAACACCACTCCCAATTGTGTTAAAATGTCCCTTCCAATTAAGCAGGAAACTGTAGGAGGCAGTTGAACAATTGAAAATACAGCAGATACTTGTTGATTCTCAATGCACACAGACAAAGACGGCGACCTGCTTGCCAATGTAAATCCTCCCACTCCTGTGAGCATGTTTGATGAGGGAAATAGAGGCCAATGTTGTGGCCATGCTTCTGGAGAAATGATGCTGGTATCTGCTCCTGTATCCAATAATCCATAAAGGGTTATGCTTTGATGCCCATAAGTAATTTCAACCTTTTGCTTTGGTCTATTTTGTAAATCCACAGTCAAAAGTGTAACACCAGTGGAGCCAAAACCTTTTTCATCCCGTGTTTGCCCAGTAAATGATTGTATTCCCGATGTCATTTGTGATAGTGGTACCAATTGTGCGATGCGTTGTCCTTTTGTAATTTTAATCAGAGGATAAAGGGTGTAAAGTATTTCCCCTGTATAATCCGCATCATAACACCAGTCAAAACAAATAATCCCAACATAGTTGTAGAAGAACGTCCCAGCAATAATGCTCCACATGTTTGTCCATTTAATATAAGAGGGCCCTTTACTCCAGTGGGTATCCTTTCAGGCCGGTTCATCATTAGTGTGATGTCTACTGCTGCTGATAAATCCAAGCCGAGGCTCCCAGTTGTTGCAGGTTGCAGACAGGAGGTGGCAGCGATGTTACGGCAGCAGCTGGTGTCTCCGATGTCACGGCGGCAACTTGTGTCTGGGCACGGCCCCCATGATTCGCGCTCCGCTGATGGTTTCCCGACCGGCGCCTACAAGCCGTAGAATTGTGGGAGCTGGATCGGCAGTGTTGACACCATATGTCAGTCGCTCGGCAGGTTCGGTGTGTGTGTCCTTCGTTGCCGCATCGGTAACACTTGATGAATGGTTTTGAACCTCCTTGCGTGAATGCCAGTGAGCCGCTTCGGAGAGGAGCAAGAGCAGCTAACACCTGATTCTGAGTAGACTCTGCTTGCTTTTGCAATCCTAATCCTAATTCCTTTAAGGCTTCTGCTATAAATGCCTGTGAAGCTGTTGGCATTAATGCCATTCGCTCTAATGCTTCCTCAATAGTCCAATTTGCCCCTAAAGTAGCTAACACTCTTTGGGTTGCTGGATTGCTATTTTGCAAAGCACACTGCTTCAATAGTGCCCTGCAACACCAGCCCGATCTATAGCAGTAGCTGCTCTATGGATAAAATTTCCAAATGATTCTTCTCTACCTTGTTTAATACCCATATAAGCCGGTAACCCTCCTGGCTCTTTAACCATATCTATTGCAGCACGCACTAACCGCACAGACTCTCTAAGTTTATCTGCTACCGATATCATCTGTGCCTCTGTACGCAAAAATGCCCCTAAGCCCATCAGCTCCTCTACTGTCACTCCATGTAATAGATCTCCCTGAGCTCGTTGTACAGCAACCGACTCATTAACTAGAGCTTGCCAATGTGCATTAAACAATAACTGCTGATGCTGAGTGAATATCAACCAAACTATTCCTCTTAAATCATTAGGACATAAAACCTGAGTATTAAAAAGATAATCTAGCATTTGCCTAACAGGTTCACTTTTTACTCCAAACTGACTAACCGTAGAACATAGCTGAGTTAACAGCTTCCAAACTAAGGGAGTATATTCTGCTATATTATGCGTAAGGTTCCCCTGTGCATCATACTGTGGTGTGTATGTGACCAGACATGCAAGACTAGAAGCTATTTCCACCGCCTCACCATCCCCCATTTGCATTACTTCTTTTGCCAAAGCAGCCCAAGCTTCCCTCCTCTGTTTAGCCATCTCCCCCCCTGGGACGGGATCTGACTCTTTAAGGGTGCTATGCTGCTGGCGCTTTGGTGCAGACACCGAGTTTTCACACGGGGAAGGCAGTGGAGCAGAGGCTGGCTCGTGCGGGGGAAGCGGCCCCCCCGCTGAAGCTGTAACTGGAGCCGGTTCACTCGGGGGAAGCGGTGGAGGCAAAGCTGGTGGCGGAGGCGAAGCTGGCTTGCTCCCACCCCCACCATCTGACCCGCCTGAAGTTGGTGGCGGAGGCAAAGCTGGTTTGCTCTTACTTCCACCATCCGACTCGCCCTCCCCCTCTGACAGAAAGGGTGCAGACGGTTCCACTGTGCCCATAGGAAAATCCTCCACACCACTTTGCTGGGGACTCTTAGGCATAAGTATCTTAGTTACAGAAGGTGCCAGGGGATTATCCTCACGACCATACCCTATATTCCTCTTATGAGCTTCTGTAGCCCTTTCTGCTGCCTTTCTCTCAGAGACCTGCTAAAGTAACGTGTTATACACCACCCACCATAACTTCCCGAATTTCTTTGCTGACTTATCATCGTCTAACACTGTATCCCACAGTATTTCCCCAAATTTCTTCCACTCTGCTAGCTCAACTGTATGCAGGTTGGCAAAGATACCTTTAGCATGGCCGTAAGCTAATAACCCTGGTAATTCCTTTTTAAAATCTATCCCCTTTATTCCTTGCCGTTCTAAATACGCGGCGAATAAATCGTATGCCACTTGCCTATCCATACCTATTAGTCAGAGCGTGCTGTTGCAGCTCTCCAGGCTCCTGCGACACGTATTGGCTTGATTCACCATTGTGATCCTCAAGGGTGCTTCAAATTCCGGCACCGTCCCGGCTGCAAGGACCCAAACCCAACTTCCTCGACCGTGGCGTAACCCCCTTTTTCTTTTATTCCAAGAAAAAAGGACAGAGATTCGGCGTTGCCCGCATTCTCCACCATTTGTCGACGGAAGGAGACCAGGACATCAATTAGATCATCACAGGCCCAATTTTATTGATCAGTACAGCAGGTGAAATACAGTTCATAATGAGCTTCATACATATTGCAAAAGTTAAGCTCAGGATTGGTTAGTTACATATCAGCAACTACGCCTACTTCTGCACTCTTATGGTTCTACTTTTGATACTTTCTACATATTCTCAGGGAGAATCTCTCTTCCCTATCCTCATGTTGCGGCAAGGGCATTCTGTCCTTGCCTGTCATTGGTCACCGACTGCTGACTTCTCCTTTCAGCTTGACCAGCGGCATTATGTCAGTATGGCCTTTCTCAGCTAACCAATTATTACTAAATCTCTCCACATCTCCACAGGTTTCTCCCAATTGGTTAAAGTTTTGTACCCTCTCCATGAACCTCTCCTTGTTTAAAAACCCCTTCTAGAGCCTGGACTTGTCTCTTTCTATGCCTGACCTTCCTGGGCATAAATACCTTTGGGAGTAATACAGAAGACCTCTCCTTGTTCCTTGTCCCTGCCCTTGAAGAATTCCACCTTTGCCATAGAGCAAATTTGTCCTACAGCCGCACCCCAAATTGTGTGGCTTTTTGGGGGCAGCCCCCTCCTGGTGACAGTGCTTGGAGCAGCCCAGGCTGAAGAACTCTGGCACTGCATCACTGAGGCAGCCACTCCATCATGGAAGGGCTCTGGCTTGGTCAGGCAGCACAGACCCACCTTGTGCTCCTCAAGGTTTTTTTTGGCATATCCAAGCATTGAAGAGGTTGGGTGGGTTTTCTCTCCCCTGTTTTATTGACTGTGTCCTTTGAGAACCACAAGAGGAAGCAGTGCCTCAAATTGCACATGAAGAGCAAATGTTGAAGTAAAGGCTTCACCTTTCCTATGAAGCCAAAGGACTGTGTTAGCCATGGCCTCCCCAAGGTGCCAAATTTCCGTCTGGGAAGCTGCTGACAGGAGGGAATGTGGCACTTGTCTCCAGCCAGAGATCACTCACTCCTCAGCATGCTGGGCTGTGCCTGGCAGTGCCTGAGGAGCTCAGAAATCATTGGATGTGATCTCCTGTGCCAGTGCCCAGAACACAGAGCAATGAGCTCCGCTTTGGAGAGGGGGGGCAAGTCCAGCCATTGGACACAACTGCCAGGCAGGATGAGCTCCCTCCCAGAGAAGGAAAATTCCAGCCATGAGCAATCTGGTATTGCTGGGAGAGAAAATCGTGTTTTGTAATTCTCGACCTCAACCAGCTTCCTTTAAATGCTTCTCATAGGCAGGGAACATTCCCAGTGAGGCTGCAGTGTAGGAGTGGCCAGTCCATGGTTGTCCAACGAACAGTGCTGAGGGTTCTGCTGCTGCCCAGAGCTTTCATTGGCCTCCTCATTGCTGGGCCTTGTCCTGGGGAGCCCGCTGGGGCTGCAGCCAGTGCTGGCTCCCACTGAGGCTGCCTGGCCAAGAGCAGCCCCAGGGGCACAGGGCAGAGGCAAAGCACGGTGGGGAGGAGAAAGGGCAGGGACGAGATTGGCCTTGAAAGGCAGAGGCGCTCTGGGGCCCGCTCCTGGCCAGGGAGCCTGCCCAGAGCCGTGCCCTGCTCGCCAGGGCCTTGAGGGACAGCTGTGCAGCTGGGCCAAGCTGTGCCAGCAGCTCCAGCCGTGCTGGGGAGCCTTGCCAGCTCTGGGCCCTGCTGTGCAGGAGGCTCCCTGTGTGCCACTGGCAGCTGGGACCTCAGCCGCCTCCTCTCTCCACAGGTGCTCCTGTGCATCTACAGAAGAGAGGCCTAGCAACTCGGGCAAAGAGAACTTGGCCTGTTATTCCAGGTCTCCACTTATGCCCTTATCTGGCCTGCCGTGGCTGCAGCACCATCACGAGGCCTTCCCAAATTACTCTCCCCCAAAGGGAGACCCTATACCTCAGGACCCCCTTGTCCTGTTCCCCAGCCAGGATTGAAGGTGGGCAGCTCCTGTCTGCCAGGGCCGGGCTTGGCCCACATTTTATATTTCAATAAAGAAATGGAGTTTTCACAGCTCTGTCCAGGTGATAGCAGCAGGAAAGCCCACACGGCACCAGCACAAGCTGAGGTCCATGGCCAGGAGCAGCCGTGGATGCCCACGGTGTGGGCAGGCAGGAGCCAGGCAGGGGCTGCTGTGACCAGCGGCGGGGCCCCGAGGGCTGGGGGAGCCCATGCTGAGCGTCCCTGGGCTGAGGGCACATTTCCTTCCCTGGCATCAGCTGGGCCTGGAGCTCCTCCAGTGGCATGCCCAGGGAAAGAGGGAAGCCATCAGGAGTTGCTTTCATTGAGAACAATGGAAAGAGGCTGGACTCTGAAGGAAGTCCTTCATAGCCTGAGGGATGAACTCAGAGCCCGACAGACACTGGGCCTGTGGTAGCCCCGGGTCTCTTATCAGCATAGAGGGGATTTGCCCCCCAGGCCTCATCTGTTCACCCAGGGACACATGGTGAACACACACACACAGAAGATGGCTCAGCACTGGTGCTGCTCCCTGAGTGTTATGTTTGGGTTTCTCTAAAGGCATGCAGGGGCTTTGGGTCACCTCTGTGCTGTGCAGGGGACTGGGGACACCAAGAAGTTGTGCAGGGAGTTTAATGTATGTACCAAGTTGTGCAGGGGCATCTGTAAAATTGAGCAGAGGTCGTATGTCTTTCTTCGAGGACATACGGGGATTTTAGGGTGGCTGAGGACACCCATAAGATGTGCACAGGATTTGGGTGTCCCCTAAAGTGTGCAGCTACCCTGAAGGCCTGTGTTGCATTATTTTTGTCAGCTTTGGCATCAAATTCTTCACTTTTTAAATACAGGCCAAAGGGCAGCAAAGTGCACAATAGGGAGTTGGTGTCAGCATGGCAGGGCTGCTGCTGCCTGCGATAGTGGGAATCACCAAAATGAGTGGAATTTTGACTTGACATTGCTGTTATATGTAGAACCACAAAAAGTCTCACTTGTGGAATATCGTGTAACTCACTTGAGAAAAAAACCGAGCTTGCAAATAGGTACCGGGTGGGATATCCTCTCCTCGCTGGAAGGGCACCGCTGGAGATCCATTCCAATGAAATCCTGCCCCAGCCATGAGGTCACAGCAGGCTCTGAGGTCACAGAGGTGGCAGAGCCCCGTGGTTGCACAGCAGCACAAGGAGCGAGCAGTCAGTGCTTGAGCACAACTGTTGCAGCAGCAGCAGCGGCGGTGGCAGCAGTGGTGCTGACATTGGGACAGCGGTGTCAGGACAGCGGTGGCAGCAAGAGCTGCGGGACTGGCAGAGGGCAAGGCAGCATGGCCCTTGCTCTGCGCCTCTTCCTCCTGCTCCTCCTGGCCGTGGCCCTGCCTGCCAGGGCTGCCCAGGCTGCTCCGCTGCAAGCGCGGCAAGCAGGTGAGCCGGCAGCCTGGCTCCCCTTTCCCGGGACAGCGCTCCCTGCTCCCCGGGAAGCGCTGGGGATGGTTTTCCCCAGGCCTTCAGGGAGGGTTTCCTCTGGGGGAGGGAGAGAGCCCCCACAGGCCCTGGGCTGGCCCTGTTTCCTCTCCAGGGATGTGTCACAGGGCCTGCAAAGAGGGTGGAGAGTGACCAGGAGCCTGCCCAGAGCTCCCCAGGCCCGTGTGCAGCTCTGGCCTTGTCCATTGACATCTGGCTCCCACAGCCTTACCCGATCCCCTTGCAGTGCCCAGGTCCCATAGGCAGAGGGGGGATCCTAGGACACCATGGAAATGGTTTTGTGTGTTTGCTTCCCTCTAGATGAGCTTGCTAGGAAGGTTTCTCCAGCAGCTTGGCTCCATGACGATTTGCAGCCTCTTCAGCCCCCTGCAGGTATGTTGTCAATGTTCCCCTAAGCGGATAATCCTTGACAACCTGGCAGGAACCAGGTGACAGAAGCTTCTGTAGCTGTTGTGTTACAGGAGTCTCTGCAGAGAGTACTTATCAAGCTCCTTTCTGGGTTGCTGCTCACAAGCCCAGCTCCCATCGCAGGGGTGAGTATTGTGTCCCTGCTGACCCCACGGGCTGAGCCCTGCTTCTGTCGGATCCGCTCTTCTGACATGCAAACACGTCACTTAAGGCCCTCCAAGAGGGAGGAACAAGCATGGAGGAGGCACTAATTCCCTAGAGGCGTCCCAATACATGGAAAGGACCCTGAGTGACGTGGAGAGACACCGTGGAGGGTGCATTTCCCTCAGCCTTGTCCTGGGGCTCAGCAGCCGGGGGCTTTGGCTGCACATCTGGACACGCCGTGCCCGGCACAGCGGGAAGGGATCCATGGCAGCCTCGCTGCCCCGCTGCTGCTTCCACGCCCTGCAGGGCTGTTTGCCAGCCTGGCCTGGCTGCAGCTCCTCCCCAGCCTCTGCAGGAAGGCATTGGGCATCAGCTGACAGGCACCATGGTTCATACATGCCCTGAGATCCCCTGCAATTGCCTGGACCATGGGGATATCAGGAATGACAGCAGTTTTGAGAAGGGCAAATCCTGGCCAAACCCAAAAGTTTTTATGATTTCCTGCTCCTTATCCATCAGTTTGACCTGTATTGCCTCCTGAAGATGCCACCTCCCAGAAAGGGGAACATCTCCATCTAATTTAGCTGTCCCTATTTCTTTCTCCAGAGATGAACCGAAAGTCTGTGCCGAAAACAGCATTTCCTGCAGGAAGCAGGGGCTCATTGGCAGCCTCTGCTGCAGGAAGGGAGGTGAAGCCCAGCACAGTCACAGGAGGTAATTGCTGTGCCTCTGGGCCTGAGCCCTGCTGAGGCTTGAGCTGCCATCTTGGCTGTGCATCAGTGCCTGCCCTCCAGGGATGTCAGACAGGCCCTGCAAAGAGGGTGCAGAGTGACCAGGAGCCAGCCCAGAGCTCCCCAGGCCCCTGTGCAGCTTTGGCCTTGTCCATTCACATCTGGCTCCCACAGCCTTACCCGATCCCCTTGCAGTACCCAGTTCCCATAGGCAGAGGGGGATCCCAGCACACCATGGAAATGGGTCTGGTCTGTGCTCCCTTCCAGATGAGAGTGGTGCCATTGCTTTGCCAGCAGCTGGAATGGAAGATGGTTTGGAACCCTTGGAAGCTTCGGCAGGTAAGTGCTGAGAGAATAATCATTGACAACCTGGCAGGAACTGTGTGACAGAAGCTTCTGTGGCTCTTGAGTTTCAGGTGTGTCTGCAGGGAGGATCTTCCCAGGTCCTTTGGTGGATGTTGCACACAAGCCCAGCTCCCATCGCAGGGGTGAGTAGTGTGTCCCTGCTGACCTCACGAGCTGAGCCCTACATCTGTGGGATCTATTCCTGGTTAAATGGAAATACTTTCTCTTAAGGTCCTCTGAGAGGGAGGAAAAAACCTACAAAACAGAATGTGCCCCTGGAGGAATCCAAACAACTGGACCAAATCTTGATTGACATGGAGAGGCACCGTGGTGGGTGCATTTCCCTCAGCCTTGTCCTGGGGCTCAGCAGCCGGGGGCTTTGGCTGCACATCTGGACACACCGTGCCCGGCACAGCGAGAAGGGATCCATGGCAGCCTCGCTGCCCCGCTGCTGCTTCCACGCCCTGCAGGGCTGTTTGCCAGCCTGGCCTGGCTGCAGCTTCTCCCCAGCCTCTGCAGGAAGGCATTGGGCATCAGCTGACAGGCAGCCCAAACTGCACCATGAGCCTGGGTTTTCCCATTCTCTGGGCAGATCCGGAGTGGCAGATCTTTGGAGGAGAGAGGGCCCTGTGGCAGCCCCAAGAGCCTTGGCCTTTCCCTGGTCCTTATCCATGTCTTTCACAAGTGGTATCTCCTGAAGATGCCACCTCCCCCGTGGGCAGCGGCTCGACGTGATGTGGCTGTCCCTTTTCCTTTCTCCAGAGATGGACCAAAAGTCTTTCCAGAAGGCAGCACATCCTGGAGGACGCAATGTACCTGTACTAGCCACTGATACAGGAAGTGAGGAGATGCCAGAAAGTGCCACAGAAGGTGATTGCTGTGCCAGGCTCAGCCGGTCTGAGCAGTCCTGCTGGGGTCCCCCCGTGTGGGACATGTCCTGAAACCTGGGAGCGATTGCATGGGGTGCCCATGGTGGGGAAAGGGCAGAGGGGGAGGGCAAGGCTCCATTGTGTTTTTAGAGGGCCTGGCTGTGTGTCCCTGGGGCTGGGGGAGCTGTCACGGGGCAGGGAGGGCCAGGGCTGGCAGTGGCTGCTCAGGAATGGCTTTGGCCCGTGTCCCTCCAAGCAGGGACTGCCCAAGCAGCTGCGCTGCCCCCGGGCTCTCCTCCCGGCCTGCTGGGCTTTGTTGGGTGGCACAGCCTGTGCCAAGGGGCGGCAAGGTGCCTGCAGGCCCCAGCTCTGGGGGAAACGGAGAACGTCCTGCCCGCATCCACCGTGCTGCCAGCTCAGCAGTGCAGCACAGCACGGGCTCACGCTCCCCATTGCTCCCACAGACGTTGTCACTGAAGCAGGAATATATGGCTCGGATCCAGTGCGCCTCCCAAGAATTGTCTGTCCCCAGGATGTGCGCAGAAAGTGCATGATAGGCACAGTGGTGATAGTGTTCACTGTGCCACTTGTGCTGCTAGGCTGCTATCTTGGCATTCGCAAGCTGTATGAGATCAGACAGTCAGTTGCTGATTTTTCTCCACGGTTTTCTTATAACTTTGCTCCCTAGCATTGCTGGCCTGACTCATAGTCATGCTGCTGTGGAGGAGTGGCCAATCCATGATTGTCCAAAGAACTCTGCTGAGGGTTCTGCTGCTGCCCTCAGCTTTCATTGGCCTCCTCATTGCTGGGCCTTGTCCTGGGGGCCCGCTGGGGCTGCAGCCAGTGCTGGCTCCCACTGAGGCTGCCTGGCCAAGGGAAACCCCAGGGGCACAGGGCAGAGGCGCAGCAAGTTCTCAGCAGTGTTTGGGCAGCATAGTTCAGGACAGGGCAATGCTTATTTTGTAGCTAATGTAATGTTTAATGGCAACGGTGTTGCAGCACAAGCAAATATGCTCCAGTTCAGTGTTAAAACATATCCAACCTTATGAAGGTTTGGATTTGGCCCTGAAACTTTGCACTTTTTGTGAGCCCTGTTCTGGATTGATTCCCAATCAGTCTTGGAGCAAATTCTGGGTGAAGGCTCATCCCAGCCCTTAGTGTTTGCAGTTCTGGCCTCAAAGGGACAGCTGAGGCTGCACTGGACATGACTGGGAATCAGGGCTCTATTATCAAAGGGCTTTGAGAAGTTTAAATTCCTATGTTTTTTCTTCATGTTTTTCTTTATGAAATTCATTCACTTTTTCTAAACTTAGTTTTGAAACTAACTTGTTTTCCAGTGCCTATTCCAGTTTTTTGGTATAGTGAATGATGGCCTAATTATCCCATGGCTGATTTAAAAGACTGTAAGTACTATAAAATGGGATGATTTTTACCATCTTATGTCTTTCACAGACTCATGAAACTTTTGTTGGTTTGATGTGACAAACGGAAGAGTTTTTCTCTACTTTTAATTCAAACAAGAGCAGAGCTGGAACCTGTTGAGAAGAGTCTCTTCACTTCATAGCTAAAGCAAACTGCCTGGGTTCGTTATTGAGCAATATAAAATCTATATTTTATGTATATACTCCTGTCAAGTGACTGATAGATATGAGGGATTTGGACTCTGTGGGAAGTACTGACCAGCTGTGCATTGGCTCTCCATAGCTCAGTCTGTAATAATCAATCTTTTTCAGAAGAGAATGTTCAGTTTCTTCCTGGCACTCACTCTTGCATTTGTACTCAAAACCACTTCTTGAAAGAAATTTACAACGGCTCTTTATGCTCCCTTAGATGACTTTTCTCTCTTTCTCCATAGATGCAGATGAAAATCTGGATGATTCCATTAAGAAAGCTGCAAAGCAGATCCTGGAGAAGAGGGCATATATCTGCTCCCACCCTCTGGACAGGACCTTCTGATCCCTCCCTGACAGCAGGCACTCATCACTGTCAGTCAGGGAGGGATTTGCTGCAGTTTCCATATTTGACAGCTTAAAATGATCTGTTATTTACTGTCTTTAATCAATGTAATTGTACAAAATAAAATTTCTTTCTAAACACTACTTCATAGGATAAGGATAAATAAAGAGATTTAATTTAAAGCTGAAATTATTTTGTCAGATAGATAGATGGGTAGACATGTAGGAAGATATGTAGATACTTAGATCGCTAGATAGTTAAATAACTAAGACAGACATAGATAGATAGATAGATAGATAGATAGATAGATAGATAGATAGATAGATAGATAGATAGATGGATAGATAGATGGATGTATATATATGTTTGTTCCTCTTGGAGTGGGATAAAGACAGGGAGAGGAAGTTTGGATGGGGAGATATTTCTTCCCAGGGAAGGGACTGTGTGGTTTCTCAGTATCTTTTCACTTTAGTGAGCTCCTCATTCCCTGAGCAAGTCTGAAAGACTTGGGCAATCAGAACAGTTCTGTTTTGGAGGCCCCTCCAGCTCTCTTGTCCAGCAGCACCACCAGGACACTGAGTCCCCAGTGTCCAGGAAGTTTCTGCTGTCACCCTGAGGGACACCACTGGTCACTGACGTCCATCGGGCCTCCAAGCCATTGACCACAACCCCCTGGATGTGACCAGCCAGGCAATTGCTCATTCTGCAAACTGTGCCTCCATCAGATCCATAGCTCACCAAAGGAGGGACAAGGATGCTGGGCAGGGCTGATGTGTCCAGGGCATGGCAGAAGTCCAGAGTGGTGCCATCTCTAGCTCTTCCCTTGTGCACTGGGGTGTAACTTCGCGGCTGGGTCACAGGCAATATGTTCTCTGGCCAGCTCACTGCCTGAGTCCCATGGACAGTCACAAGAGAGGCTGCCCCTGGATCCCTACAGGGACCTTCCTGGCTGGTGGTGTGTACAGGGGCTCGCAGCTCCCTGCAGCCGACACCTGTGGCACGGGTGACACAGCAGCAACCTAGTACGAGGGACCGAGGCGAAGGAACCGAGAGAGTTCACTTGTTTGAGTTCTAAGGAAGGTTTATGTCCCCAGAGGAGTCAGGGACAAGTGACAATAAGTGAGGGCAAAACACTGATTTTTAAGGAAGGGAGGGAAGAAGGGGAGTGACACAACTTTTCACCAAGGGGAAGGCATTGGGGAAGGAGTGCAGGGCAAGGGCTATCCAATAGAAACCAACAAGGGGAAGGAGCAAACCTTGAAATCCAATCTTGCTTTGAGGAAGGGATGAACTACAGGGTACACACCAGAACAAAAGGCTGTGCTTTGTTGGACAGGGGCATTGACATATACTTGGTGAATAAACAACTCAGGACTGAACCACCAGAGAAACCAAGTGGGATACGTGGAATGAAACATTACAAACATATAACAAGGAATATTTAAAGCTTACTACAGAAGAACAAACTGTAAAATAACAGACTACCACACTGGGGTGTTGCAGTGTGTCTCTATTGTGTTTTCAACTGCAATTCAGTTTTAATGTTCAGTTCTAAAATCCACCCCCCACCCCCCCGGCTTTTGTATTTTTATAGCATATTTTAACCCTTAATGGATTGTTCCTTTGCACCTCTCTTGTTGGTTTTGCCCTGGTTTTCCATCTTCCCAAAGACCTGCCCTTTGTTCCTCAATGTTACCTGTTCCTTCTCCCAGGAGGAACCTTGTCAGTCCCTCCTCATGCCTGCCCCTTTCTCCAGAAACTTCCCTGTCATTTTTGTATCCCTTGAGGTCCCATTGGTTTGTTTACCCTCTTCCCCTCCCCTGTAATTCCCAATTGGTTTAAACACTGTATTCCCTGCCTTATGCTTCTCCCCAGGTTTCTCCCACTTGGTTAAAGTTTTGTACTCTCCTCTTGAACCTCCCCTTGTTGAAAAACCCCTTCTAGAGCCTGGACTTGTATCTTTCTGTGCCTGACCTTCCTGGACATAAACACCTTTGGGAGTCATACAGAAGACCTCTCCTTATTCCTTGTCCCTGCCCTTGAAGAATTCCACCTGTGCCATTGAGCAAATGTGACCTATAGCAGCACCCAAATTGTGTGGCTTTTTGGGGGCAGCCCTGTCGCAGACATTTTTTCACAGAAATCCTTTCTTTCAGATTTCTGTGTCTTCTGGAAGGCAGAGGCCTCAGAAGAGAATGTAAACAATTGTTATCTGCTCCTGTGGAATGCAATAGGATTGCATTTGTGATTGGTTCATGTTCCATGTTTATGGTTAAGAGCCAATCAGAAGGCAAGCTCTCTGGGACACAGGGACAGAGAATTCTCTTGTTTTTAGATTGTTTCTGGATATTCTCAGCCTAGCAGCAGCCTCTGCAACTTCTCTCTTTATTCTATTTAGTATAGTCATAATGTATTCTATATCATATATCAATAAATCCAGCCTTCTGATCAAGAAACAAGATTCCCGTCTCTCTCTCACCAGCAGCGACCCACTCAGGACGCTGTAATACAGCCCCCTCCTGGTGACAGTGCTGGGAGCAGCCCAGGCTGAAGAAATCTGGCACCGCGTCACTGAGGCAGCCACTCCATCATGGAAGGCCTCTGGCTTTGTCAGGCCGCACACACCAACCCTATGTTCCTCAAGGGTTTTTTTGGCATATCCAAGCATTGAAGAGGTTGGGTGGTTTTTCCCCCTGTTTTATTCACTGTGTCCTTTGAGGACCACAAGGGGAAGCAGTGCCCTAAATTGCATATGAAGAGCAAATGGTGAAGTAAAAGCTTCACCTTTCCTATGAAACCAAAGGGCTGTGCTAGCCATGGCCTCCCCAAGGTGCCAAATTTCCAGCTGGGAAGCTGCTGACAGGAGGGAATGTGGCACTTGTTTCCAGCCAGAGATCACTCACTCCTCAGCATGCTGGGCTGTGGCTGACAGTGCCTGAGGAGCTCAGAAATCCTTGGATGTGCTTTCCTGTGCCAGTGCCCAGAACACAGAGCAGTGAGCTCAACTTGGGGGTAGGCAAGGCCAGCCCTTGGACACAATAGCCAGGCAAGCATGAGCTCCCTCCCAGAGAAGGAAAATTCCAGCCATGAGGTCCATCCCCAAGCAGGCCATGAGGTCACAGCAGGATTGTGAGGTCACAGCTGGCTCTGGGGTCACAGAGCCGCGTGGTTCTACAGCATCACAATGTCCAACCCCCGGTGCCCGGCACAGCGGGAGGGCATCCATGGAAACCTCACTACCTTGCTGCTGCTTCCATGCCCTGCAGGGCTGTTTGCCAGCCTGGCCTGGCTGCAGCTTCTCCCCAGCCTCTGCAGGAAGGCATTTGGCATCAGCTGGCAGGGAGCCCAGGCTGAAGCATGGGCTTAAGATCTGCTGGGGCTGCAGCCAGTGCTGGCTCCCACTGAGGTTGCCTGGCCAAAAACAGGGCAGAGGAAAAGCAAAATGTGGAGGAGAAAGAGGAGGGATTAGATTGCCCTTGAAAGGCAGAGGTGCTCTGGGGCCCGCTCCTGGCCAGGGAGCCTGCCCAGAGCCGTGCCCTGCTCGCCAGGGCCTTGAGGGGCAGCTGTGCAGCTGGGCCACGCTGTGCCAGCAGCTCCAGCCGTGCTGGGGAGCCTTGCCAGCTCTGGGCTCTGCTGTGCAGGAGGCTCCCTGTGTGCCACTGGCAGCTGGGGCCTCAGCCACCTCCTCTCTCCACAGGTGCCCCTGTGCATCTTCAGAAGAGAGGCCTAGCAACTCGGGCAAAGAGAACTTGACCTGTTATCCCAGGTCTCCACTTCTGCCCTTATCTGCCCTGCCGTGGTAGCAGCACGGTCACGAGGCCTTCTCAAGTTCTAAATTTGTTTTCCCCTCCAAAACAAGACCCTCTGTCCCAGAGCCGGCAAGTCCTGTTTCCCAGCCAGGAGTGAAGGTGGGCAGCCCCTGTGTGCCAGGGTAGGGCTTGGCCCACATTTTATATTTCAATAAAGAAATGGAGTTGTCACAGCTCTGTCCAGATTGTAACAGCCGCAAAGGCCACCCCGCAGCAGCACAAGCTGAGCTCCATGGCCAGGAGCAGCCGTGGATGCCCACGGTGTGGGCAGGCAGGAGCCAGGCAGGGGCTGCTGTGACCAGCGGTGGGGCCCTGAAGGCTGGGGGAGCTCATGCTGAGCGTCCCTGGGCTGAGGGCACATTTCCTTCCCTGGCATCATCTGGGCCTGGGCCCCATGAGGAAGGCATGGATATTTTGGGGTCCCTGCTGAGGGGTGCCGTGGTCACTCATGAATCACAAAGGAGTATTGATGGCCACTCCTAAGGTGTGCAGGGATCCCTCATGAGGTGTGCAGCGGGGTTACATTTGAGGGGGTTTTTTACTCTTCTCAGCACAGCAAAGGGTCACTTGGCCGAGGTTTTGCAAAGCTGGGAGAAAGCCTCTTGCAAAGCCTTGGGCCCAGCCTGCGGGCACAGCGGACAGGCGGAGCCCATCCCCTGGGGCCAGGCCGGGCTGCTCAGGCCGGGCCAGGCTCGGGGCCCGGCAGGGAAGGGCCGTGGCCCTGGGCTATGAAGAAGCTGCTGAGCTCCGCCCTGGCCCTGTGCTGCAGCCCAACACATTTACAGCCAGGGCCGTGCCCTGGCCCACAGGAGGCACCCGGGGCTGCAACTGAGGTCGTGCCTTCTCCAAATCAAGGGGGCTGGCTCTGTTCCTTTGGAGGATCCCAAGACGTCTACCTGGGCCTGATGGTGAAAAGATTCCCCCCCCCCAGCATCCCTGAGCTGGCAGAAATAAAGGCTTTGTGCTCATTAATATGAAAAGCTGTATGGGTGGCCTGCAACTAATGTTCTTTTGTTGCCTGGACCCCAGTCAGTGCTCGAGTCTAAATAAATGACCCAGCCTGAAGCTGGCCTTAAGACTGATTTGATGAAAGGGACTGAAGCTCTGTTGACTGCAAATTCTCCAGGAAAAAAGTGCAGGAACTTGGATAAAGCTGGTGACAAAAGCAGAGTGCAGAGTTGAACCTATGAGGCCACCTCAATGCCTCCTCCCCAAACCCTTTTATTTTTATTTTGTTTAATATTCTGAGGTCCAGTTCTTGCATGAAATGGGCCCTCAGCAAGGAGCTGCTGGGCCTCCTGGCTGTGTCCGTTTGTGCTCCCTGTGCTTCTGGTCGCCAGGGCCAGCACCTCTGGGGACAGGGGGTCCTGCTCTGGGTGGTGGTGGCAACAGCATGTCCCCAGCAATAAGCCGGTAGCGCAGCCGTGGAAGGGACAAGCGACACTGGCACAGAAATGAGAGATGACAGGTCTAGTTTTCCCTGCCTGAGTTATTTGACAGGTCTTGTGAAGCTGCAGAATCATCCCTGTGAAGAGAGGAGGAGGCTGGGGAATTGGGAAAACAATGGGGTATGCATAAGTTTTTGTATATGCCCCATTCAGCATAGGCATTTTTAGGAAGTGATTTATTGAAGGAGTTTTGAAGCAACCATTACATTCAAAAATGGAGAGGGTCCTCTGGAGCTGAATGATCAAAAGTACATCGAGGTATTAAGTTTAACCTTAACAGCTGTTGAAATTGAGGGGGAAATTGATGAAGAGATACTAAGTCAAGTATTTCCCAGGGTATGGACCTCTGGTTTACCAGGGATGGCGAAAAATGTGTCCTCCATAGTAATTAAGCTTAAGGAAGGGAAACAACAAGTCAGAATTATGCAGCAGTACCCCGTAAAGAATGAAGACAGGGAAGGAATCAGCCCAAGAATTAAAAATGTTCTGCGGTTAGCATTTTTAAAAGAATGCCAATCTGATTTCAATACTCCCATTTTACCCACAATCTGATGGGGCAGACCAGATAGTACAGGATTTGAGGGCTGTCAATAAAGTAACAGAAGATCTGTATCCTGTGGTAGCCAATCCATATACTTTATGAACTTATTTAACACCTGAGCTAACCTGGTTAACCATTTTAGAATCAAAAGATGCCTTCTTTTGCCTCCCTATCCACAAAGTCAGCCAGAAAATTTTTGCATTCCAATGGGAAAGCCCTAAAAGTGGGCGCAAAACCCAGCTCACATGGCCTGTGCTTCCTCAGCACTTCAAAATTTCCCCTACTCTGTTTGAGGAGCAACTTGCAAAAGATCTGGAGTTTTGGGAAGCTCCACAGGAAGAAGGAAGGCTTTTGTAGTACCTGGATGATCTTCTAGTAGCCACTCGGACTAGGGAAGCATGTCTGGCCTGGACAGTAAGCCTTTTGAATTTCCTAGGGCCCCAAGGACACAGAGTGTCAACGAAAAAGGCACAGGCAGTGAAAGAGAAAGTAATCTACCTGGGGTACCAGGTGAGTGCTGGGCAACGGACGTTAGGGCAGGCTCGCAAGGAGCCATATGCCAAACCCCAAAACCCCAGACAATAAAGGAACTCCAAACCTTCTTAGGCATGGCAGGGTGGTGCCGGCTGTGGTTTATAATTATGGACTGCTCGTCAGACACCTCTATGCTCTTATTGCCAGTGGAAACAGAGATCTCCAGTGGACAAAGGAAGGCACATGGGCCTTTCACCAGCTAAAGAGTGCCCTCATGTCAGCTCCAGCTTTGGGACTTCCAGATGTAAGTGAACCATTCTTTCTGGTTTCCCATGAAAGACAGGGAATTGCCCTGGGAATATTGGCTCAGGACTTGGGTCCATATCAGAGGGCAGTTGCTTACCTCTCCAAGCAGCTAGATGCATCAGCCAAAGGATGGCCAGGTTGCCTCAGAGCTGTAGCAGCAGTCATGCTGAATATTCAAGAGGCACACAAGTTTACCCTGGGACAAAAATGGCTGTGCTAGTGTCCCACACAGTGTCCGCAGTACTGGAAGCAAAGGGTGGCCTCTGGCTTTCACCACAGAGGTTTCTGAAATACCAGGCCATCATGGTAGAGCAAGATGATGTAGAGATAGTGGTGACTAATATTGTCAACCCAGCTTCTTTTCTCAGTGGAAATCCAGGAGAAGTAGTACACCACGATTGCCTGGAGACTATTGAAGCTACTGTCTCCAGATGCCCAGACTTGAAAGACACTCCGCTGGACGATACAGAGACCTGGTTCACTGATGGCAGTAGTAGCCACGTTGCCAGTGGAAAGCAACATGCTGGATTCACAGTGACTGCCTGCAGAGAAGTAATAGAATCCAGGCCCTTACAGACAGGCACCTCTGCGCAGAAGGCAGCGATAATTGCCCTGACCCGTGCCTTGGAAATGGCAAAAGGAAAGAGAATAAACATCTTTATGGACTCGAGGTATGCGTTCAGAGTTGTGCATGCACATGGAGCCATCTGGAAAGAGAGGGGACTGCTAACCTCACAAAAAGAAGAGACAATGCAGCTGCTGGAAGCAGTTCAGCTGCCTGAAAAGGCGTATTAAGGCACACCATAGAAAGAGCTCAGCACTGGAAGAAGGAAATGAGCTAGTGGATGGAGAGGCAAATAAAGCAGCAAAAAGTGGAGTAATTATGGATCCCTCAAAAGTAAGCCAAAATATAATAGTACTAATCAAAAGAGGCATGCAACCACAAGGGGTGGGAGACCATTGAAAGACAGCCAGTAATCCCTTCCCATTTTGTGATCACTAGTGAAAGAAGAGCACCAGAAAACACACTGGGGCCTAACTACTTAAAAGCTTTTATAAAGTGTGGCTCCTTTCCCAGAATGACCAAGACTGCCAGTGATACAGAGTGCATCAAAATAAAGTGTTGACTTTTAAGTAGTAGTTTCCACAGGCTTTCTAAAATGCATATCTGATTGAAAGAATCATTGCCAAGAATTAGCATGCCACTATTACTCAGGTAAACCAACAGTGAGATCCTTGCCTCCAGACTAATGCCAAAAATACCCCCAGGCCGAAACTCGGTCAAATTAAGAGAGGCCATGGGCCTGGACAGCCGTGGCAAATTAACTTTTCAGAACTCCCAAGGAAAGGGGGGTATCTGTATTTATTAGTATTGACAAATACATTTTCAGGCTAGCCAGAAGCTTTCCCCACCAGAACTGTCAAAGCTCTAGAGGTGACCAGGGTATTATTACAAGAAATAATACCATGCTTCAGAGCTCCAGCCACAATATCCTCGGATAGAGGATCACATTTCATTTCCAAAATAGTGCCACCAATTAGTAGCCACCTGGGCATAGATTCATATATTGAGAACTTCACACTCCATACCCCCCGCAATCAAGCAGCCAGGTGGAGAAAATGAATCATTTCATTAAGCAGCAGATTGTAAGACTGGGGCAGGATGTTAATCTGCCCTGGCCCCAAGCTCTTCCACTGGCACTACTGCGAATTCAGACTAAACCAGGAGCTAAAGAAAAGCTGAGTCCTTTTGAAATGCTTTATGGAAGACCATATGGAATACGAAAGAGAATGTCCACCCACATTGGAGAGATAACCCTGGCCACCTGCATGGCGGCTTTAAGCAAACAGCTCAGAGAAATTGAGAAACACGTGGCTAGAACTCGGAGCAAAGAGCTAGACAGACCAGTACATAACATACAGTCTAGAGATTATGTATATGTTAAGCCTCTTGCAGAAAAGACTTTGGATGCACAGTGAGAGACATCACTGCAAGTGCTTCTCACCACCTTCACTGCAATCCAGATCAAGGAGCAGAATGCCTGGATCCATCACTCTCGAGTGAAGAAAGCCCCAGGAGCCCCTTAGAGAGGGACATCAAGAAACAATGAACTGAGATTAAAACTTACTCAGGCAAAATGAGTATATTGCAGCCAGGGGTTGTTTGTCATTTCAATTATAGAATTGATTTGTATGTAATTATAACTGGAGTCTTAGAATTAGAGAGTACCTCTATCCAAAGCAATGCTGAATGGCCTTGGTCCCAAGCTTTCAATCTGTATACCGGATCCATGGGAGAACTTTCTGAGATAAAAGAGCTAAACCTATCCACTGTAGTAATTCATGAAGATCAGGTATATGAGGAGCAAGAGTGGCAAGAACAAGAACTGTGGACACTTCAGGAGATCAAGAGAGAAGAAATCAAAATAGAGTGCTAGGTAGTCAATGAGACAGCTTATGAGAAACCTGATGAAATTAGTGTCTCAACCTTCCCGTATACAGGCACCAAGAAGTTTGTGATAGCCCAAGTGAATCAGACTGTTGGTGTAATTTCTCCTTGATACAGCCTGTAGAAGTGACCTGCCTTTAAGCTCGAGATGCTATCGAGCTCTCATTTAAATTTTAAATCGACACTTCACTTTTTACAATGGCAGGACCTTATACAACCCACACTGGTAATCAAATAGTTCAGACCCACACCACACCTGAAGTGTGTGAAATAGGCCCCTACGTAGTGAAGAATGTAAGTGAAAACAACTGTTGTTCAATCCAGAACCGTCTCTCAAACATGTTGAGGTGCTAGTGCAAATTAACATCTCAAAAATCCAACCAGCCTGCTCCTCTTTCCTAAGAACATCCTTTGAGGGCTGCACAAGGTGGTTATAAAGACAGCTATAGCTCAGGAGCAGAATAAGAAAATATCTAACTGGGATGTTAGGGAATGGATTGAGAGTTTTAAATGGAATTGATTCAGAAATACTGATGAATAAGCTGGCCACTGCAGCAGGTGACCTAGCAAAATTGAAGCGGCTTTTACAGTCATCTCTATTGGCTTTGGGAACTAGCCAGTGGCAGATTTCCAAAGTACTGACTGCCAAAGTGGGAAAAGGTCGGAGGCCTAGACCACAAGCTAATATTAGAAGCACTTGGTACAGTTGAAAATAATGTGTCTTCAGCTTTCAGTTGTATACAAGCACAGTTATAGATACAGGCAACAGCAGCTCTGATCATACAGGAAGGGGGTGAAGGTAATTTTCCAGCAGAAATTCGGAAAGTTGTCTGGGAGAATGTGATTGATTTTGAAAAGAAGTTTCAATCCTGGTGGACTATAGTAAATTTCACCTATGATCCTGCTTCTTATGTGGCAACTGTCTTTGTCCTTACCATACGTAATGCCACTGTTTATGTTATCTGCCTCATCATTGCACTGGGATTAAATAATGAAAAAAGATTGCTCTACCCTTCAGAACATAGGGTGCGGGCAGGAAAGGTGAATGAAAAGTGGCCAACAGTAAAGTTAGAATCCTGCATTACTAGAGAACAACTAGGATTCATTTGTGAAAGCAGTACAATCAATGCCCAAGATGTGTGTCGAGACAGTGAATATAGTATTTGCCACTTTGAGATTCATCCAGTCACTGATCAGAAAACTGTGCTCGTATATACTAGTAAATGTTATGTGTGCCTGAGAACTGCTTGTGCTGCTGTAAAAATTGATAACAACGATGTGTTTTTGTCTAGAAGAAATAATTTTAATTTTTGTATTTGTAATTCTGTTAGGATTATCAGGTATGATTTTTTGTACGTGGCCCCAGTGACATCCCACCAGTTGATTAAAACCAATTACCCAATGTAACACAGACTATCACCTACTCCTATTGGGATGGACCTTACATTGATAAAACAATTAATTAAGCACCAAGACCTAGTGGAAATCTTCAAAGAAATCCAAGAAAGCAGAGAAAGCCCTAATTACTGTCCAACATGATAACAAAGAAATAACCAGAATTCGGCAAAGAATAAAACAAAATGCAGATCATCACTGGTGAGATGTGATCTTTGGGTGGTCACCAAATACAATAATCCTTAATAAATGGTGTCATCCCATTGTAGTTTTGTTAATATTAGTTGGACTAAGTTTAGGGTTATCCATTCTATTGCTAATTTGAAATTGGAGAATACTACAGCGAACAGCTGTGTTAACCTCCTTAACAAACGTACATGTTAAAGCATTAAGAGACACTTACTGTCGTAGGCATTTGCATTAGATAAAAGAATTTAGTTATTTCTAGGAAAGCGGGGAAAAGAGACAGAGTAGAAATTTTCCAGAGTAGAAATCCATTTTGATTTAGGAGAAATGTACATCTTTGAGTAAAGTCAGTAGTTGGAAAATATAGCTGTTTAGTCTGACTGGTAAAAAGCCTAAGCTCAGAGAAACTGCTTCAGTGAAGGACAGAGATAAGGGGGTGGCAGGGGACACAGAGACAGAGGAACTGCTATGAGAACAGGCCAACCTGACCTGGGAATTCTTTCTGATAAAGATTAACTTGCGGTAAATGTCCAACCAAATTTGTAAAAATGAATATGTATGAACCTATGGTAAAATTGGATGCATATCTATTTGAGAGGGTGATAAAAAAGGATCTGGAGTTCCCAGAGGGACACATGTCTTTTAAGG
Organism: Melospiza melodia melodia; assembly: GCF_035770615.1. Classification (NCBI taxonomy): domain Eukaryota; kingdom Metazoa; phylum Chordata; class Aves; order Passeriformes; family Passerellidae; genus Melospiza; species Melospiza melodia. The sequence goes on along the minus strand of NC_086203.1, from coordinate 1,229,168 downwards.
AGAGGAATCTCCACATGCATCCAGCACAGTAATAAACATACCAACTTTACAACTTCCACAAAGTCGTGGAGTTGCGTTTATCTCCGCAAAAGAGGCCCCGGGGTCAGCTGGCTCACAGAGACCCTCCTGCACAGCAGGAGATTCCCACTGTGCTCACAGTTTGCCTCTGAAGACTGAGAGATGAGCTTGTAAAAAATCCCGGAAATTACCAGGGAAAGGGCTTTAACTCCGTTGTTGTCACTAGGTAAAAATCTCCAGTGGGAAAAGAGCCTCTCCAGTACACTGGGTGTCTTGTGATGACTTAGTTCATCTAAGAGTAATGAACACCAATTATTGCAGTTTTATTTTCTATTTGGCAAGTGTAAAAGTGTTCCAAATTTTTCAGAATTCTAAAACTACTTTGAAAAATCCTAAACTACAATGGGAAAAGGGAAGAAATATTTGGGGATATTTTTCTACAAAAAATGTTTCTAAATATTTCTAAAATCTTCAGCTGTGTATAAATGTAAAAGAAAGACAAAATGAGGTTGCTTTGTCTCAGGAGCCCCGTGCTCAGCTGCTGCCTGCCCAGCCCTGGCTGTGCCCAGACAAGCCGCTCCGCCAGAGCTGGTGGTAGCACAGACACACCTGAGCTGAACCCCAAAGATGTTGCCAGGCTCAGGCCCTTCACTGGTGGGAGGGCTGCAGCTCCTGGCCTGGCTGGACACCAGGGACAGCACCTTTGGGGACAGAGGCTCCTGCTCTGGGTGGTGATACCAACAAGCTGTCCCTAGCAATGAGCTGGTAATGCAGCCGTGGAAGGGACAACGGACACGGGCACAGAGATGTGAGATGACAGGTCCAGTTCCCCCTGGCTGAGTTATTTGGCCAGTCTTGTGAAGCTGCAGAGGCATCCCTGTGGAGAGAGGAGGTGGCTGAGGCCCCAGCTGCCAGTGGCACACAGGGAGCCTCCTGCACAGCAGGGCCCAGAGCTGGCAAGGCTCCCCAGCTTCTCTGGACAATCCCAGACTGGCAACAACACCACAGCAGCTTCTCTGGGAATGTTTCCTGTCTACAGCATTAGACTTTTAAAAGAAGGTGTTTGAGGGAAAAGTGAAAAAAACACTCACCCTTTTCTCTTCCAGCAAGTCCAAATTTGGACACAGCATAAGATAAAAATAAGCTCCAAAAAAAGCAGGCCTGCCATTAATCCTATCCAGCAGCCTGTTCCCTTAGAGAAACCCATTCCAGGGCCCTTCTGGGAATCCAGAACACGTGTGGTGGTTCCAGCTGCACCTGTGGGAGCAATGGGGAGCGTGAGCCCGTGCTGTGCTGCACTGCTGAGCTGGCAGCATGGTGGATGCGGGCAGGACGTTCTCCGTTTGCCCCAGAGCTGGGGCCTGCAGGCACCTTGCCGCCCCTTGGCACAGGCTGTGCCACCCAACAAAGCCCAGCAGGCCGAGAGGAGAGCCCGGGGGCAGCGCAGCTGCTTGGGCAGTGGCTGCTTGGAGGGACACGGGCCAAAGCCATCCCTGAGCAGCCACTGCCAGCCCTGGCCCTCCCTGTCCCGTGACAGCTCCCCCAGCCCCAGGGAACTGACTGACACAAACTCCACAGACAGCAAAGAGATTGTCCCAGTAATTGTCTGCTGCTCTTCTTCCCTGCAGTTGGTCCCAGAAACATCCCTCACACTGCTCTAAATGCCCACACATGGGCTGACCAGGCCCTATGCTTTTCCAGTCTGCTCTCAGAAATTTTGCAACAAATCCACCAATAAATTACAGGTTACCTCTGGGAATTGCACACTACAGTTTGCTTCATTTTTTCCCAATACCTGGAATGTCCTGTATATAGTAATGCTCTTAAGGATCTCTGGTACTTTACAGCAATTTTTTTGTACTGAGACAGATGAAACAGCCTTACTGGTTTTACTTTTGGCAGGTCTGGTTTCTTCCTTAGCGTGATGGTTTACTTATTATCTACATGTAAACTTATTTTTATTTATATCTCTTTGTTCCCCAAGCAATTATTTTGACAATCTGTCATTCACTTCTTAGTCACTGTTACATGTATGAACAATTTTGAATCTCTTTCTATAGGAATAGAAAGCTGTATTTGTAATTTTGATCGCACTCTGGCTTCACACCACAGGCCTGATTTGTGGCTCAATGCCTGGATGCCTGTCTGAATTAAAACAATGTTTGTGAGGCAGCTGAAGAGCTTAGACCTCAGAGATTAAAATTCCTGGGAGGAGAAGAAAGAAGAAAGTATAAAATTGTGTTTCAAAGGCTGTTTTTTCACTTCTAGTATGCCAGAAGTGTGGTAGACTACACATGTCTTCAAGTGCCATTTAATTCCAGAACAACTCTCTACAGTGCCAGACACCAGGACAAATTACTCAAGACTTTGCCTCCCAATGCATCAGCTTTAGTTCTAGTGAGAGGTAGGCCTTAATTCCTGTCCGATTAGAGCAAATCCACAAAGCAACCTTGCCACTGTGTGAATGGCAAGAAGAATTTGCTTGTGAACAGGTGAATATGTCCCGCTCAATCATGACCAAAATTTGCCTTGACTTGGAAGCAAGTAGACAAGGAGCAATGCAGTATTTAGGTTTTATCTAGTGATAAATGGGGCAAGAAGCTGTACAACTTCCCTGTTTTACAGGACACAAGTACTGATACAGCCAATAATGCACCCACATGAAGGGATCTTCAGGACATTGCTTTATTTCTTAACCAGGAATAGGCAGCAAAATGGTGGCACTTATCTGAGCTGGAAGCCGTGTTCCTCTCCTGTTTTTCCTTTATTGGAATTACCAATGTTATAAATGATCAAATCATGAGCCAAAATTGTCAAAAATTTAGCAAAGGTTTATTAATTTGTCTGTGAATTTTGGTCCTTGAAACCACCACAGCCAAAGAGACAGCATCGAGCCCAGGAAAGCTGCCGGGTGAACCTGTATCTGACCTCCCGAGTGTCAGAGTCTACCCAGTTCACGCACGCTGCTTCTTGCAACGAGGTTTTATGCAGTTTATTCTGCCCGAGGCAAAGATGACCAAATTTCCTTTGTATCTCTTCACGTGCATTGCTGTTTCTTTCCATGGGCAGAGCTGGACAAAGGCCGAGTCCAGGTGGGCCATCGACGTTAATCGGGTCCAGGGATGCCGTGTATTCAGCTGCACCAATTTGGCACCACTGACTATCTTGATAGATGCAACTGGCAAGGTGATAATCACTCTTAGGTGGCTCCCCATGACTCAAGAAACCAGTGATCATCGCCATGGAAGCTTCTATTCTTACGTTAAGGTGTTGATCATTATCTTAACTTGTGTCCAGGAGCTAGTTGAATCTAGAGCCAAGATGGTCAAAGATATGATTTTGGATTTCACAATATTTTATACCATTCATTAACAGCATGAATTATCCCTACCATATATTACACCAATACTACTGATGGCACATGCCTTGGCTTGTCTGGCCCCTGCAGCTGAACCAAATAGCAGCAACTGTGATGTTCCACCCCAGAGACATTTTCGGCCAGCTGGATTTGCAGCTGGGCACGTGGGAACAAGTCCAGCCATGCCGGGACTCCGGTGCCGTTGGGATGGAGCTTCCTCCCCTGGAGGGTCTGCTCCTCAGGCTTCCCTCTGCCAGAGAAGCTTTAAGGCGGTAGTGAAGGAAAGGAGTCGGTTCTGATGGAGGGTTTTAATCCAGAGCTTTATTCTGGCCCACAGGCCACTGAATCCAGCAACTGCTCCAATGGAACTCCTGGACCGCATGGTTGCTCGCCCTTTTCCCCGAGGGAGGGGAGGAAGGAAGGGATAGGGAACCCACCAACCTGGGACAAGAGAGGAGATCTCGAGGGACAAATGACACCTAGATGGCCCAATGCCTGCCCTGCCCCCCAGGGTAGAGGGCATCTTTTGAATCTGCCAATCACTCAATGCCCTTCTGGAATTGCAGGATTGGCAGACAGTGCTCAGCAGGGGTCAGGGTGGGGAAAGGAGGGATGATGGACACACCTGGGAGGGAATCTTTAGGGGAGAAACCCGGAGTTCTGGGGTAAACCATGAAATCACACTGCAACACTCCTGGAGCACACTGTCTGTTATTTGCAGACTTCACTGCCTAGACCATGAATGCTCTCAGGGCCAATTGCTAAAGGACACAAGTCCCAAAATACAGGTGCCACATAATCACCCCAGCACTAATCCAGCACTGCTTTGATGGTGCCCAGGAGCACAGAATGGCTTGGCTTGGAAGGGACATTTAAAGGCCATCTAGTCCAATGCCCTGCAGTGAGCAGGGACACCTTTAAGTAGGTCAGGTTGCTGAGAGCGTGAGCTTGAATGTCTGCAGGGATGGATGTCCACCTCTTTGGGAAACCTGTGCCAGGCTTTCAAAACCTACAGTAAAAAAAATGGGTTTCTTTTGTCCAGTCTGAATCGACCATCTTTTGGACTAAAAGCATTCCATCTCGGTCTGCTCACAAAAGGCTCTACTAAAAGTGCTGTCCCATCTCTTTTACAAGCCTCCTTAAGGAACTGAAAGGAAGCAATGAAGTCTCCCTGGAGTCTGCTCTCTTCAAGGCTGAACGCCACCAGCTCTCCCAGCCTGTCTCCAAAGCAGAAGGGCTCCAGCCCTCAGAGCAATTTGTCCCTCCTCTGGACTAGATCCAACAGGACCATGGCCTTCCTGTGTGGGGAGCCCAGAGATGGATGCAGTAATCTGTTGCGGTACAGACAGAGACAGTACAAAGCAACACACTCCGTTTCCAGAAGGCTTCAAACACTGTTTTTATTCTAGCATGCATGCTTGTTCTACATTCTTACAAAGCTCATAATTTACACTTTACTCACTGATCACGAGAGGCAAGCAAAGTGCTTCTTGGAATAAGCAGTTACAAGTTTTCCTTATTTATTCTACTTTCTTTCTTGCTTTCAGTGTAAAAAAACTTGATAATAAATGCTTTGAGGGGTAAACCTGGATCCTCTTGCCAAAGTTCTCAATGGCTCACAGAGGTCACTGTAAAACCTCTTCCACAGTACTCCAGATTGGGTCTCACCAAAGCAGAGGGATGGAATCACCTCCTTCAAGCTGCTGGGAACTCTCCTTTGGATGCACATGGCTGGCTCATGTGCAGCCTCTCATCTTGCAGCACCCCCAAGTCCATCTTGACAGGGCTGCTCTCCATCCCTTCATGGCCCAGCCTGTGAGATCAGCTGGGCTGGGACTGTGTCACAGCCCTTGGACAGGGCAGCTGGGAACGATGAGCTCCCTACCAAAGAAGGCAGATCCCACTCCCCACACAACTCCACCCTGGCCATGAGGTCACAGCAGGCTCTGAGGTCACAGATGTCCCAGACCCGGTGGTTGCACAGCAGCACAAGGAGCGAGCAGTCAGTGCTTGAGCACAACTGTTGCGGCAGCAGCAGCGGCGGTGGCAGCAGTGGTGCTGACATTGGGACAGCGGTGTCAGGACAGCGGTGGCAGCAAGAGCTGCGGGACTGGCAGAGGGCAAGGCAGCATGGCCCTTGCTCTGCGCCCCTTCCTCCTGCTCCTCCTGGCCGTGGCCCTGCCTGCCAGGGCTGCCCAGGCTGCTCCGCTGCAAGCGCGGCGAGCAGGTGAGCCGGCAGCCTGGCTCCCCTTTCCCGGGACAGCGCTCCCTGCTCCCCGGGAAGCGCTGGGGATGGTTTTCCCCAGGCCTTCAGGGAGGGTTTCCTCTGGGGGAGGGAGAGAGCCCCCAGGGCCCTGGGCTGGCCCTGTTTCCTCTCCAGGGATGTGTCACAGGGCCGGCAAAGAGGGTGCAGAGTGACCAGGAGCCAGCCCAGAGCTCCCCAGGCCCCTGTTCAGCTCTGGATTGTCCATTCATATCTGGCTCCCACAGCCTTACCCGACCCCCTTGCAGTGCCCATGTCCCAAACGCAGAGGGGGGATCTCAGGACATCATGGAAATGGGTTTGGGTGTTTGCTTCCCTCTAGATGAGCTTGCTAGGAAGGTTTCTCCAGCAGCTTGGCTCCATGAAGATTTGAAGCCTCTAAAGCCTCCTGCAGGTATGTTGTCAATGTTCCCCTCAGAGGATAATCCTTGACAATCTGGCAGGAACCTGGTTACAGAAGTTGCTGTGGCTGTTGGGTTACAGGAGTGTCTGCAGGGAGGACTTATCAAGATCCTCTCCTGGTTGCTGCTCACAAGCCCAGTTCCCATCGCAGGGGTGAGTAGTGTGTCCCTGCTGACCCCATGGGCTGAGCCCTGCTTCTGTGGAATCATTTCATCTGACATGCAAACACTTCTCTTAAGGTCCTCTGAGAAGGAGGAACAAGCCTGGAGGAGACAAAAAGTCTCTAGAGGTATCCAGACCCATGGCCAGGACCCTGAGTGACCTGGAAAGACGCCATGGTGGGTTCATTTCCCTCAGCCTTGTCCTGGGGCTCAGCAGCCGGGGGCTTTGGCTGCACATCTGGACACGCCGTGCCCGGCACAGTGGGAAGGGATCCATGGCAGCCTTGCTGCCCCGCTGCTGCTTCCACGCCCTGCAGGGCTGTTTGCCAGCCTGGCCTGGCTGCAGCTTCTCCCCAGCCTCTGCAGGAAGGCATTTGGCATCTGCTGACAGGCAGCCGAAACAGCACCATGGGCCTGTGATCCCCTGCAATTTCCTGGTTTCTGAGCACATCTGGAGGGACAGCTCTTTGGAGGAGGGAGGACCCTGCAGCAGGCCCAATAACCTGATCTTTCTTCTGCATCTTATCCATTACTTGGACACGCAGTGCCTCCTGAAGATGCCACCTTCCCATTGGGGAACAGCCCCCCCTGATCCAGCTGCCCCTTTTCCTTTCTGCAGAGATGGAAGGAGAGGATTTGCCGAAGGCTCAGTTTCCCGGAGGAAGCAGGGGCTCACTGACAGCCTCTGCTACAGCAAGGGAGGCGATGGCAGGCACAGCCACAGGAGGTAATTGCTGTGCCTCTGGGCCTGAGCCCTGCTGAGGCTTGAGCTGCCCTCTCTGCTGCTTGGCACTGCTGGCACGCAGCATTACCTGACTCCCTTCCAGTGCTGGGTTCCCTATAGAGGGGGATCCCAGCACAGCATGGAACGGTTCCCATCTGTGCTCCTTTCTAGACTGGGATCCTGACTTGAGTCATTTCGAAATGGTGGTAAAGCAATACTTAAGGATGTTGGAGCTTGGTGAAGGTAGGCTACCAGCAATCCTTCCCTAACAGAGTAATCATTGTCCAAGTGAAATCCTCATTCAGAGTAATATTCCTGTGTCATTCCCCTCAAGATCCGCTGAAGTTTGATAAATTCTGGGAATCCTGGCCTCCAAATTTCTGCTCCTTTATCCAACAGGCATCCTACAGGATCCCACAGGATCACTGTCTGTGAGAGGAATGATCATTTATCTGTCCATCTTCCTCCCGTGTGCAATGCCACTGTGTCCTTCCATGTGCTCTGTGCAGCCACGGAGAAGAGCAGAGAGGGAAGGGGCTGGGCCCAGGGCTGTGCCTCGGGGCTGAGCCTTTCTCAGCTCCTTTACCGGCCCCAGGGAGCCTGAGCTGCTCCTGCTGCAACTACCAAGCCCTGGCCCTGCCTGGGGCTGGGTTTGGAGCTGCAGCAGCTCCAGGGATTCCTTTCTGCCCCGACTGCCCCGCAAAGGGCTCCTTACATCCCAGTGTGGGGCCACTGCAGGCACGAGGTCCCCCTGGCCCTGCTCCTGAGTGGAAGGCAGAGCTGAGACAGTGCCTTGGAGGGCACCAATCACCCAGGTGCCCTCACTGCCACTCCGGCAAGAATTAGAAATGGAACAATTTTCTATGAAGGTCCTCCTAGTTCGATGAACCAAGGGACAGGACACAAGAAATCCCTGGAGGCAGCCAAACTTCTGGACCAGGTGATGAGTGACCTGGAGAGGCCCCATGGTGGGTGCATTTCTCTCAGCCTTGTCCTGGGGCTCAGCAGCTGGGGGCTTTGGCTGCACATCTGGACACGCCGTGCCCGGCACAGTGGGAAGGGATCCATGGCAGCCTCGCTGCCCCGCTGCTGCTTCCACGCCCTGCAGGGCTGTTTGCCAGCCTGGCCTGGCTGCAGCTCCTCCCCAGCCTCTGCAGGAAGGCATTTGGCATCTGCTGACAGGCAGCCGAAACAGCACCATGGGCCTGTGATCCCCTGCAATTTCCTGGTTTCGGAGCACATCTGGAGGGACAGCTCTTTGGAGGAGGGAGGACCCTTCAGCAGGCCCAATAACCTGATCTTTCTTCTGCATCTTATCCATTACTTGGACACGCAGTGCCTCCTGAAGATGCCACCTTCCCATTGGGGAACAGCCCCCCTGATCCAGCTGCCCCTTTTCCTTTCTGCAGAGATGGAAGGAGAGGATGCGCTGAAGGCGCAGTTTCCCAGAGGAAGCAGGGGCTCACTGAGAGCCTCTGCTACAGCAAGGGAGACGATGGCAGGCACAGCCACAGGAGGTAATTGCTGTGCCTCTGGGCCTGAGCCCTGCTGAGGCTTGAGCTGCCCTCTCTGCTGCTTGGCACTGCGGGCACGCAGCATTACCTGACTCCCTTCCAGTGCTGGGTTCCCTATAGAAGGGGATCCCAGCACAGCATGGAACGGTTCCCATCTGTGCTCCTTTCTAGACTGGGATCCTGACTTGAATCATTTCGAAATGGTGGTAAAGCAATACTTAAGGATGTTGGAGCTTGGTGAAGGTAGGCTACCAGCAATCCTTCCCTAACAGAGTAATCATTGTCCAAGTGAAATCCTCATTCAGAGTAATATTCCTGTGTCATTCCCCTCAAGATCCGCTGAAGTTTGATAAATTCTGGGAATCCTGGCCTCCAAATTTCTGCTCCTTTATCCAACAGGCATCCTACAGGATCCCACAGGATCACTGTCTGTGAGAGGAATGATCATTTATCTGTCCATCTTCCTCCCGTGTGCAATGCCACTGTGTCCTTCCATGTGCTCTGTGCAGCCACGGAGAAGAGCAGAGAGGGAAGGGGCTGGGCCCAGGGCTGTGCCTTGGGGCTGAGCCTTTCTCAGCTCCTTTACCGGCCCCAGGGAGCCTGAGCTGCTCCTGCTGCAACTACCAAGCCCTGGCCCTGCCTGGGGCTGGGTTTGGAGCTGCAGCAGCTCCAGGGATTCCTTTCTGCCCCGACTGCCCCGCAAGGGGCTCCTTACATCCCAGTATGGGGCCACTGCAGGCACGAGGTCCCCCTGGCCCTGCTCCTGAGTGGAAGGCAGAGCTGAGACAGTGCCTTGGAGGGCACCAATCACCCAGGTGCCCTCACTGCCACTCCGGCAAGAATTAGAAATGGAACAATTTTCTATTAAGGTCCTCCTAGTTCGATGAACCAAGGGACAGGAGACAAGAAATCCCTGGAGGCAGCCAAACTTCTGGACCAGGTGATGAGTGACCTGGAGAGGCCCCATGGTGGGTGCATTTCCCTCAGCCTTGTCCTGGGGCTCAGCAGCCGGGGGCTTTGGCTGCACATCTGGACACACCGTGCCCGGCACAGTGGGAAGGGATCCATGGCAGCCTCGCTGCCCCGCTGCTGCTTCCACGCCCTGCAGGGCTGTTTGCCAGCCTGGCCTGGCTGCAGCTCCTCCCCAGCCTCTGCAGGAAGGCATTGGGCATCAGCTGACAGGCACCATGGTTCATACATGCCCTGAGATCCCCTGCAATTGCCTGGACCATGGGGAGATCAGGAATGACAGCAGTTTTGAGAAGGGCAAATCCTGGCCAAACCCAAAAGTTTTTATTATGTCCTGCTCCTTATCCATCAGTTTGACCAGTATTGCCTCCTGAAGATGCCACCTCCCAGAAAGGGGAACATCTCCATCTAATTTAGCTGTCTCTTTTTCTTTCTCCAGAGATGAACCGAAAGTCTGTGCCGAAAACAGCATTTCCTGCAGGAAGCAGGGGCTCATTGGCAGCCTCTGCTGCAGGAAGGGAGGTGATGCCCAGCACAGTCACAGGAGGTAATTGCTGTGCCTCTGGGCCTGAGCCCTGCTGAGGCTTGAGCTGCCATCTTGGCTGTGTGTCAGTGCCTGCCCTCCAGGGATGTCAGACAGGCCCTGCAAAGAGGGTGCAGAGTGACCAGGAGCCAGCCCAGAGCTCCCCAGGCCCCTGTGCAGCTTTGGCCTTGTCCATTCACATCTGGCTCCCACAGCCTTACCCGATCCCCTTGCAGTGCCCAGTTCCCAAAGGCAGAGGGGGATCCCAGCACACCATGGAAATGGGTCTGGTCTGTGCTCCCTTCCAGATGAGAGTGGTGCCGTTGCTTTGCCAGCAGCTGGAATGGAAGATGGTTTGGAGCACTTGGGAGCTTCTGCAGGTAAGTTCTGAGAGAATAATCATTGACAACCTGGCAGGAACTGTGTGACAGAAGCTTCTGTGGCTCTTGAGTTACAGGTGTGTCTGCAGGGAGGATCTTCCCAGGTCCTTTGGTGGATGTTGCACACAAGCCCAGCTCCCATCGCAGGGGTGAGTAGTGTGTCCCTGCTGACCTCACGAGCTGAGCCCTGCATCTGTGGGATCTATTCCTGGTGAAATAAAAATACTTTCTCTTAAGGTCCTCTGAGAGGGAGGAAAACACCTACAAAACAGAATGTGCCCGTGGAGGAATCTAAACAACTGGAACAAATCCTGATTGACCTGGAGAGGCACCGTGGTGGGTGCATTTCCCTCAGCCTTGTCCTGGGGCTCAGCAGCCGGGGGCTTTGGCTGCACATCTGGACACGCCGTGCCCGGCACAGTGGGAAGGGATCCATGGCAGCCTCGCTGCCCCGCTGCTGCTTCCACGCCCTGCAGGGCTGTTTGCCAGCCTGGCCTGGCTGCAGCTTCTCCCCAGCCTCTGCAGGAAGGCATTGGGCATCAGCTGACAGGCAGCCCAAACTGCACCATGAGCCTGGGTTTTCCCATTCTCTGGGCAGATCCGGAGTGGCAGATCTTTGGAGGAGAGAGGGCCCTGTGGCAGCCCCAAGAGCCTTGGCCTTTCCCTGGTCCTTATCCATGTCTTTCACAAGTGGTATCTCCTGAAGATGCCACCTCCCCCGTGGGCAGCAGCTCGACGTGATGTGGCTGTCCCTTTTCCTTTCTCCAGAGATGGACCAAAAGTCTTTCCAGAAGGCAGCACATCCTGGAGGACGCAATGTACCTGTGCTAGCCACAGATACAGGACGTGACGAGATGCCAGACAGTGCCACAGAAGGTGATTGCTGTGCCAGGCTCAGCCGGTCTGGGCAGTTCTGCTGGGGTCCCCCCGTGTGGGACATGTCCTGAAACCTGGGAGAGACTGCATGGGGTGCCCATGGTGGGGAAAGGGCAGAGGGGGAGAGCAAGGCTCCATTGTGTTTTTAGAGAGCCTGGGTGTGTGTCCCTGGGGCTGGGGGAGCTGTCACGGGGCAGGGAGGGCCAGGGCTGGCAGTGGCTGCTCAGGGATGGCTTTGGCCCATGTCCCTCCAAGCAGGGACTGCCCAAGCAGCTGCGCTGCCCCCGGGCTCTCCTCCCGGCCTGCTGGGCTTTGTTGGGTGGCACAGCCTGTGCCAAGGGGCGGCAAGGTGCCTGCAGGCCCCAGCTCTGGGGGAAACGGAGAACGTCCTGCCCGCATCCACCGTGCTGCCAGCTCAGCAGTGCAGCACAGCACGGGCTCACGCTCCCCATTGCTCCCACAGACGTTATCACTGAAACAGGAATATATGTCCCGGATCCAGTGCACCTCCCAGAAATTGTCTGCCCCCAGGATGTGCGCAGAAAGTGCATGATAGGCACAGCGGTGATAGTGTTCACTGTGCCACTTGTGCTGCTAGGCTGCTATCTTGGCATTCGCAAGGTGCAGGAGAAAAGACGGTCAGTTGCTGATTTTTCTCCACGGTTTTCTTATAACTCTGCTCCATAGCATTGGTAGCCTGACTCGTTGTCGTGCTGCTGTGGAGTTGTGGCCAGTCTGATATTCCAAAGAGCTCTGCTGAGGGTTCTGCTACTGCCCAGAGCTTTCATTGGCCTCCTCATTGCTGGGCCTTGTCCTGGGGGCCCGCTGGGGCTGCAGCCAGTGCTGGCTCCCACTGAGGCTGCCTGGCCAAGAGCAGCCCCAGGGGCACAGGGCAGAGGCACAGCAAGTTCTCAGCAGTGTTTGGGCAGCACAGTTCAGGACAGGACAGTGCTTATTTAGTAGCTCATATATAGTTTCATCGGATTTGCTCCAGTTCAGTGTTAAAACAAATCCAACCTGATGAAGGTTTGGCTTTGGCCGTGAAACTTTGCTCTTTGTGTGCGCCCTGTTTTGGATTGATTCCCAATCAGTCTTGGAGCCACTTTTGGGGGAAGGCTCATCCCAGCCCTGAGCCTTGGCAGTTCAGGCCTCAAAGGGACAGCTGAGGCTGCAGTGCATATGACTGGGCATCGGGGCTGCATTATCCAAGGGCTTGGGAAGTTTAAATTACTGTAATTTTTCTATATGTTTTTTTTCTATGAAATTTGTTCACTTTTTCTAATTTTAGTTAAAAAAAAAAATTTCCAGTGCTTTTTACAGTTATTTGATATTGTGAATGCTGCCATGATTATCCCATGGCTGAATTAGAAGACTGTAAGTATCATAAAATGGAATAATTTTTACACTCCTATGTCTTTCACAGGCTCATGAAACTTTTGTTGCTTTGATGTGACCAACAGAAGAGTTCTGTTCTGCTTTTAATTCAAACAAGCAGCAGGGCTGGAACCTGTTGAGAGGAGTCTCTTCACAGCTACAGCAGCCTGCAAGGTTTCTTTGTTGAGGAATATAAATCTTTATTTTATGAATATATTTGTCTTGGTTTGGAAAGACAGGTGCCTGCTAAGGAAGGCAGTAGCGTCCCCTGAAATGGAGAATGTACCCCCTTTGAATTGTTATAAATTTTAAATTAAGGGCCTCAGGCAAAAAAATGTGGGAGCAGGAAATAACAGTTCTTTAACAGGGAAGAAAATAAAAGTATAAAATAAACAATGCAGTAAACTAAAACAACTCTGACAGAGTCAGAACGCAACCCGACACCCAGTGGGTCAGGGTGTTGGTAGCAGTCCAAGTGGAATTATGGCTGCAGTCCTCCTGGAGTGTCAGGTGTTGTTCTGCTGGAGCAGGAATCCTGTAGAAAAGGCTGTAGTCTTCCTCTGAAGATCCAGGGGAAGAAGAGGCAGCTGCTGTTTTTCTGGGAAAGCCAGTGGAGAAGCTGTCTTGGTGTTCCAGAATCTCCACATTATATCTCTGGCAGGAATTTCCTCTGGGGCAGAGCATCTCTGACTGGGATGCTGTAGTTCTTATCAGTCATGCAGTGACATTCAATAGCCTGTTATCAGCAGATGTTTGTGTCCCCGCCCCCTCCCCCAAGGCAGGAGTGGGTGTGGAAGAGATAAGGCAAACTGGCCACTTAACAGAAGACAGCTGCCATACAGATAGAAAACATATTGCTTTGCAGTCTGGGACACTATGCACCCCTTATTCTATTGCCATCTGCATCACAATGAAACTTGACACACAACTCTAACTTAATACCAGGTTTTTCTGCGGTACACAAGGATCTTCATCTTCCTGCATTACCCACCAAGTGTAACCATGTTCTTGAGCAAAAACAATTCCATGGATGGGTTTTTCTTTGCCTGAAGTGGGATTAATCCAAACAGTCTTTCCCAAAATACCTTTCATATGTACAACAGGGACATTATTTCCGTCCACTGTGTGCAGGGGTTCAGACTGGGCAGGACCAGCTCAATTGATGGACCCTTGGGTGTTGATCATCCAGGTGACTTTTGCTAAGTTCATTTCCCTGTTTGTAAAAGTCTCCTCCCCAGGTGCCTTCAGGGTAGTCTTAAGAAGTCCATTGCACCATTCACCTTTCCTAGCAGCTGGTGCATCATAGAGGATATCCATTCAATGCCATGTTCCCTGGCCCAGGTGTTGATAAGGCCGTTCTTGAAATGGGTCCTGTTGTCCAACTCAGTCCTTTAAGGGGTGCTGTGTCTCCACAGAACTTGCTTTTCAAGGCCCAGGATGGTGTTCCTGGCAGTTGCATGAGACACAGGGTAGGTCTCCAACCATCCAGTGGTGGCTTCCACCATGGTCAGCACGTAGCGCTTGCCCTGGCGTGTCTGGGACAGTGTGACGGAGTCAATCTGCCAGGCCTCCCCATACTTGGACCACCACCCCTACCCTACCATAGGGGCTTCACCTGCTTGGCCTGCTTGATGGCAGCACACGTCTTACAGTCATGGATAAACCTAGAAATACTGTCCATGGTTAAATCCACCCCTTGGTCTTGTGCCCACTTAGAGGTGGCATCTCTGCCCTGATGGCCTGAGGCATCATGGCCCCATCAAGCTAGGAACAACTCCCCCTTATGCTGCCAATCTAAGTCTGTCTTCAACACCTCTATTTTTGCTGCCTGATCTACCTGTTCATTGTTTCGGTGTTCCTCATTAGCCTGACTCTTGGGGACATGGGCATCTACATGATGGACTTTCACAGGTAGCTTCTCCAATCGAGCAGCAATTCATCTGCAGCCCAGACTGGTTTTCCCCTATGCTGCCAGTTGACCTTTTTCCACCTTTCCAGCCAGCTCCACAGAGCATTGGCTACCATCCACAAATCAGTATTAAGGCAGAGCTTTGGCCACTTTTCTCTCTCAGCAATGGCCAGGGCCAGCTGAACAGCTTTGAGTTCAGTAAGTTCCTTGAACCACCTTCTCCTTTAGCAGTTTGTGCAACCTGTTGTGGGGGGCTCCATATGGCTGCTTTCCACTTCCAGTTCATCCCTACGATGCGACAGGAACCGTCAGTGAAAAGAGCGTAGCGTGTTTCCTCTGCTGGTAGATGGTTGTATGGTGGAGCTTCTTCAGCACGTCTCACTTGCTCTTGTTCACCAGTGAGACCAAAGTTTTCACCTTCCGGCCAGGTTGTAATTATCTCCAAAATCCCACAGCAATTCAGGTTTCCAGTATGGGCGTGCTGTGTGATAACAGCAATCCATTTGCTCCATGTGGTGTCAGTGGCATGGTGGGTAGTGGGAATCTTTGCTTTGAACATCCACCCCAGCACCGGTAGTCAGGGTGCCAGGAGGAGTTGTGCTTCCGTGCCAATCACCTCTGAGGCAGCCTGGACTCCTTCATAGGCAGCCAAGATTTCTTCTGTTGGAGTGTAGTTGGCTTCAGACCCTCTGTAACTTTGACTCCAAAATCCCAGTGGTCGACCCCAAGTCTCCCCAGGCACTTTCTGCCAAAGGCTTCAGGACAAGCCATGGTTCCCAGCTGCAGAGTAGAGCACATTCTTCACCTCTGGTGCTGTCCTGACTGGGCCAAAGGCTACTGCATGAGCGATTTCCTGCTTAATCTGGGCAAAAGCTTGTTGCTGTTCAGGGCCACAGTGGAAATCATTCTCTTGCAGGTGACAAGGTAAAGAGGGCTCATGATCTGAACTGTACTCAGGAATTGGCATTCTCCAAAAACCGATGGTGCCTAGAAAGCTTGTGTTTCTTTCTTGCTGGCTGGTGGAGACATTGCTGTGATCTTACTGATGACCTCAGTGAGAATCTGACACTGTCCATCTTGCAACTTTACTCCCAGGAACTGGATCTCTCGGGCACGTCCCTTGACTTTACTCTTCTTGATGGTGAAGCTGGCTTCCAGGGGAATCTAGAGGATCCTCTCTCCTTTCTCAAATACTTCCATTGCTGTGTTCCCCCACACAATGATGTCATCAATATATTGCAGATGTTCTGGAGCCTCACCCTTTTCCAGTGCAACCTGGATCAGTCCATGGCAGATGGTGGGGCTGTGCTTCCACCCCTGGGGCAGTCGGTTCCAGGTGTACTGCACTCTCCTCCATGTGAAGGCAAACTGAGGCCTGCATTCTGCTGCCAGAGGAATGGAGAGAAACGCGTTAGCAATGTCTATAGTGGTGCACCACTTTGCTGCCTTGAACTCCAGCTCGTACTGGAACTCCAGCATGTCCAGCCCAGCAGCGCTCAGCCGTGGAGTCCCTTCATTCAAGGCACAATATTCCACAGTCAATCTCCATTCTCTGTCAGATTTGCACACAGGCCAGATGAGACTGTCGAAGGGTGAGTGGGTTTTGCTGACCACCTCCTGGCTGTCCAGCTCACGGATCATTTTGTGGATGGGGATCACAGCATCTTGATTCGTCCGATACAGCCGGCGGTGCACTGTCGAGGTGGCAATTGGCACTCGTTGCTCTTCTACCTTCAGGAGTCCTACTGCAGATGGGCTTTCTGATAGTCAGGGCAAGGTGTTCAACTGCTTAATGTTCTCTGCCTCTACAGCAGCTATTCCAAATGCCCATCTGAGTCCCTCTGGGTCTTTGTAATAGCCATTCTGGAGAAAGTCTATGCCCAGAACACAGGGGGCCTCTGGGCCAGTCACAATACGATCTTTTTTCCACTCTTTCCCAGTCAGGCTCACCTCGGGTCCCAACAGGATCAATTGCAGTGATCCCCCTGTCACCCCGGCAATGGAAACAGGTTTTGCCCCCCACATGTCCTGATGGTATCAGGGCACACTGTGCACCAGTATCAACTAAGGCATCGTATTTTTGTGGCTCTGATGTGCCAGGCCAGTGGATCCACAACATCCAGAAGATCCTGTTTTCCCATGCCTTTCCCTGGCTAGAGGCAGGGCCCCTCTAACCCTGGGTATAAATGGTAGAGATATCTTCAAGAGGATCTGACAGATCATACTCAGCAGCTCGGTCATGGGAGGTTGAGGCTACCTTTACTGGAATTCCCTCAGTTAGTGTTTCCCTCCTTGAGTTGACTCACCCGTACTGCCAGGACAGAAGTGGGTTTCCCATCCCACCTTCCCATATCTCTCCCATGGTTACACAGAAGGAACCACAGGTCAGCCCGTGGGGTGTACCCTCTCTATCTAGCTGGGGAATGTTGGGCTCTGACTCTGGGGCCTGTGAGTGGTACTGGTGCTATGTGGGAACTGTTCCTCCTCACCTCCTCCCTCATCTCCTCTCTGAGTTCTTGGACAATGGCAGAGACATGAGCCTGCATTGGGCCATTGATCATACTCACACAATTTCTAAGCTTGGTGGCCACAGAACCCACTGTCTCTTGGTTGGTGTTGGCATTAATTGTTGCAACGAAGGTGGTGTATTGAGATGGCCCCAGATTTGCCAGACTCCACAACATTTGGCCTGCGCACCTGACCTTGTTGGGGTCATTTTCATGCTGTCCATCCCTCCCAAAGAGTACCTTCAATACTGCCACTTCTCTCACCTGTTGGATCCCCCCCTCAAGGGTCTTCCAGCACATTCTATGGTGGTGCTCCTGCACTGTCTCCCTGTGGACAAACCTGTGGAATCCCAGGGCACCAGGAATATTTCTCTGTCTGCTCTGGAGTGCCCTGACCCCCAGGGAAGCTCTGACTTTGAGGGCACTCTCTCTAGCTGGCGAAAGGCTCATGTGGTGTCTTTTGTCTACTGGAGATTTCAGTTTCCATTGGCAATAAGAGCATAGAGGGGTCTGGCGATCAGTCCATAATTATAAACCCACAGCTGGCACTACCCTACCATGCCTAAGAAGGTTCAGAGTTCCTTCATTGTCTGGGGTTTCAGGGTTTGGCATACGGCTTCTTTGCCTTAAAGTCTGCTGCTCAGCACTCACTTCTTACTCTAGGTAGATTACCTTCTGTTTCATTACCTGTGCCTTTTTTTTTGAGACTCTGCGTCCTTGGAGTCCTAGGAAATTCGAAAGGCTTACTGTCCAGGCTTCTCCTGCTTCCCTTGTCCGAGTGGCTACTAGAAGATCGTCTATGTACTGCAACAGCCTCCTTTCCTCTTGTGGAGCTTCCCGGGACTCTGGGTCTTTGCAAGCTGTTCTCTAATCGGAGTGGGGAATCTTGAAGCCTTCAGGCACATGGACTATGTGAGCTTGAGTTTGAATGCAAAAAATTTTCTGGCTGGCTTCGTGGATAGGGAGGAAAAGAAGGCATTTCTTAGGCCTAAAACAGGGAACTAGGTTAGCTCAGGTGTTAAACAAGTTAGTAAGGTATATGGATTTGCTACCACAGGGTATAAATTCTGTGTTATCTTATTAACAGTCCTTAATCTAGTACTATCAATTATTGGGCTGATTCTTTCCTTATCTTCTTTTTGAGGGTACTACTCAGTTCTCACTAGTTGTGTTCTTTCTTTAAGCTTGATGCTCATGGGGGAGCATCTTTCACTCTCCCTGGTACACCAGAGGCTTATACCCTTGAAAACACTTATTTACTTATTCTAATATCTCTTTACTAATGTCTTTCTTAATTTCAGTGTCTGTTAATGTTAAGCCTAACATCTTTATATCATTTGCTTCTAGAGTAACCTTTCTCATTTGAGAATGTTTAGTAAATTGAGCAAATTGTACAAAAGCTTTTAGGTACACATAGTACACATGTTACTTTAAAGGTTTGCACAAGTATGCTTTCTCAGACTGGCCAGTTGTTCATTCCCCACACTACAACATAAACATTCTCCACAGGTACTAAAGCTTTATTAAAACTGAATATACGACCCTTGTGTCGACAAAAATTCTTCCCTTTTTGGGAGGTCATCTTTACTCTTCCTCCCTTACCTTGGGAGGAGCTTTTAGCAAATCATATGTACTCATTTTGTGAACTGTGATTGCTTTGCATTTCAGCATGATAATCTTTGCCTGATTTCATACGTTGCTATCTTATGCTGCATGCTGAACAACATGTTTGATTTGCTTTCTCTTTGCCTTGTTTCCTTTTTCAAGGGCCAAGACTGGAGGGAGGTCTGATCTTACAGTCTCGTTGCCATTCTGGGTGATTTCTTAAAACAAAAAGACATTTCAGCATACAAAAACTCTATCTCATTTATCTTCTTATTTTAAAACAGTACTAACAGCAATGAAGTATTATAAATCTTTTTATTTTCTGAGCTGCTCTTACTGGCAGCTTTCTCTTAGTGAGCCCCTCCCAAAAGGGGCGAATTTAGGAACCTCTTTGCTCTGGTCAGTTCTCATTATTTATTTCTCCTTGCTTTATCTCGCTTCCACTCAAACTTTTTTACAGACCTTCACAGTAGTTTCTCAACTTTCTTCTTATACACACAGCTCTAGGTGGCAGGTATCAGATGTGGTTCCCACACACAAGCTCTAAGACCTTAGGTTCTGAATCTGCTTGACTAGAAACTTCTAATTTACACTCGGGGCATGTGTCCTGACAGCAAAACAGCAATACCAGTGATTCTCATAAACACCACACTGCAATAATACCTGCACATCTAGCTTTTGCTCACAGGCCATTCCCGTGTTCCCTGGGGAGACGGGGCAGCCAGAGCTGTCCCTGTGCCCAGGGGACAGCCACTGTCACCTCACACAGCATGCTAATCAAAAACGTGACATAGACACTATGTTCTGATCAAACAAAATATCAGTCTTTTCTAGTTCTCTTCTTGCACAATCTAATTAAGTACTGTGCTTACTTACACTTCTTTTACTGCTTTGCAAAAAGGCTGTGCTAGTCACAGCCGAAACTCTGATATGCTCACAGACACGGACACATGCACCCACACCCCCCCTTTATCTCAAATTCGCTAGAGCCAAGGCTTGAATTGCTGTGAGGGGGAGAATTCTTGGAATTCCTTTAACTCGCTTTATCGTAGTTAAGCATAAATCACTGTACTATAGTTCTCTTATGTAAAATGCCACTCCTGTTGCAACAAAATCTTAAAATCTCTACAAACACTACTATACAATCTGAGAATCAAATTACCACAATGCAGCAGAAGAAAATCTCCACACAAAATCACTGGGAAAGGGCATATCTCTCAAAGTGCTCACTTTTCTCAACACAACAGAGCATACCATAATTCAGCATTTACTCACATCAATTTTTCTTTGACACAATCAAAATAACAGCATACAGTCTAGAGATCAAGTCTAAACATCTAAGGCAAAGGAACTCTCTGAGCTCATACTCACGGTTAAAATGTACTAAATCTACACAAACTACTACATTTAAACACGATAAATACCATCACTGACATTCCTCCACTCGCTTCTCTGCGGGGCACTTTTCTCTCTGCCCCCACAGCCTGCTGCAGCTTCAGGCTTCACTCGGCTGCTTCAAACACGGGTAGTACTCACCCCCCCCACACACTGTAGGGCACTATAGATTTATTCTCTTTTATACACCATACACTTATACACTTGCACAATTAGAAACACAGTGCACTGACCACACAATGCACACATTAACTATACAGCAACACAGTGTCCGGACATCACACACACACAAAAACAAAACACACACGGGCTCAGCGGTTCTGCTCCATCAGAACAATGAACCCCCAACACACACATACACGGGTTCACCTGGCTCACCCCCAGAACTGCTTGCGGTCTGCTCTATCAGAACGATGAACTCCGTCTCTAATACAGCTGCTCTATCAGCTGAACCCAGACGTCTCTGGGTGGTTTATTCCCTTGCTCTCCTTTCCCTCCCCCAGGGGCCCCTCAGTACATACCGTATCTTCCTCCGCAGGCCAGCAGGTCCTTGTCTGTCTTCGCAGGTGGCAAGTTGAGATGAGCGGAGCCCCACCAGGAAAAAATCCTAGGGCGCGCCTTGGAGGTCCGTCTATCCCCCCTGCCCCTGCGGGGACAGAGAACTCCTGCCTGGCTGGCCATAATGTTTTGCGGAGAAAAGAAGAAACCTCACATCTTTGTAAAAGTTGTAAATCCCGGTATGCTTTTATTACGACGCGCGCCGGACGCAAGCCCCCAACAAGGCACGCGTACCTCTGAAGACCTCGGGTCTTCTTTTATCCCCCTTCCAAATGCATATGCATACACTTTCACAATAAGTTCATACATATTCATTCCGCGTGACATTTAGCACCAGTTCTTCTTTATCAAAGGAATTTCTAAGTCGGGGGCAAATCGACCTTGTGGTCTTTTCTGTTTTTCTTTCTCTGTCTCCTTGCTGTCTCAGCATGTGAGATTTTCCTTCAGTTTTGGTCTCACAGACTTTTCACCTTTCTTAGACACTTCACCTAATTCAGAATGGATCTTTACTCTGTCTCATTGTAACCAACAGAAGAGTTTTTCTCTGCTATTAATTCAAACAAGCAGCACAGACGGAACCTGTTGAGAAGAGTCTCTTCACTTCATTGCTAAAGCAAACAGCCTGGGTTCTTTATTGAGCAATATAAAATCTATATTTTATGTGTAGACTCCTGTCAAGTGACTGATAGATATGAGGGATTTGGACTCTTTGGGATGTACTGACCAGCTGTGCATTGGCTCTGCGAATCTCAGTCTGTAATAATCAATCTCTTTCAGAAGACAATGTTCAGTTTCTTCCTGGCACTCACTCTTGCATTTGTACTCAAAACCACTTCTTGAAAGAAATTTACAACGGCTCTTTATGCTCCCTTAGATGACTTTTCTCTCTTTCTCCGGAGATGCCGATGAAAACCGAGATGATTGCATTAAAAAAGCTGCAAAGCAGATCCTGGAGAAGAGGGCATACATCTGCTCCCACCCTCTGGACAGGACCTTCTGATCCCTCCCTGACAGCAGGCACTCATCACTGTCAGTCAGGGAGGAATTTGCTGCAGTTTCCATATTTGACAGCTTAAAATGATCTGTTATTTACTGTCTTTAATCAATGTAATTGTACAAAATAAAATTTCTTTCTAAACACTACTTCATAGGATAAGGATAAATAAAGAGATTTAATTTAAAGCTGAAATTATTTTGTCAGATAGATAGATGGGTAGATATATCGGAAGAGAGGTAGATACTTAGATCACTAGATAGTTAAATAACTAAGACAGACATAGATATATAGATAGATAGATAGATAGATAGATAGATAGATAGATAGATAGATAGATAGATAGATAGATAGATAGATAGATAGATGTATATACATGTCTGTTCCTCTTGGAGTGGGATAAAGACAGGGAGAGGAAGTTTGGATGGGGAGACGTTTCTTCCCAGGGAAGGGACTGTGTGGTTTCTCAGTATCTTTTCACTTCAATCAGCTGCTCATTCACTGAGCAAGTCTGAAAGACTTGGGCAATCACAACAGTTCTGTTTTGGACGTCCCTCCAGCTCTCTTGTCCAGCAGCACCACCAGGACACTGAGTCCCCAGTGTCCAGGGAGCTTCTGCTGTCACCCTGAGGGACACCACTGGTCACTGACGTCTATCGGGCCTCTGAGCCATTGACCACAACCCCCTGGATGTGACCAGCCAGGCAATTGCTCATTCTCCAAACTGTGCCTCCATCAGATCCATAGCTCACCAAAGGAGGGACAAGGATGCTGGGCAGGGCTGATGTGTCCAGGGCATGGCAGAAGTCCAGAGTGGTGGCATCTCTAGCTCTTCCCTTGTGCACTGGGGTGTAACTTCACGGCTGGGTCACAGGCAATATGTTCTCTGGCCAGCTCACTGCCTGAGTCCCATGGACAGTCACAAGAGAGGCTGCCCCTGGATCCCTACAGGGACCTTCCCGGCTGGCGGTGCCTACAGGGGCTCGCAGCTCCCTGCAGCCGACACCTGTGGCACGGGTGACACAGCAGCAACCCAGTACGAGGGACCGAGGCGAAGGAACCGAGAGAGTTCACTTGTTTGAGTTCTAAGGAAGGTTTATGTCACCAGAGGAGTCAGGGACAAGTGACAATAACTGAGGGCAAAACACTGATTTTTAAGGAAGGGAGGGAAGAAGGGGAGTGACACAACCTTTTACCAAGGGGAAGGCATTGGGGAAGGAGTGCAGGGCAAGGGCTATCCAATAGAAACCAACAAGGGGAAGGAGCAAACCTTGAAATCCAATCTTGCTTTGAGGGAGGGATGAACTACAGGGTACACACCAGAACAAAAGGCTGTGCTGTCTTTGATGGACAGGGGCATTGACATATACTTGGTGAATAAACAACTCAGGACTGAACCACCAGAGAAACCAAGTGGGATAAGTGGAATGAAACATTACAAACATATAACAAGGAATATTTAAAACTTACTACAGAGAACAAACTGTAAAATAACAGACCAGCACACTGGGGTGTTGCGGTGTGTCTCTATTGTGTTTTCAACTGCAATTCAGTTTCAATGTTCAGTTCTAAAATCCCCCCCCCCCTCCCAGTCTCTTCTATTGTTATACCATATTTTATCCTTAATGGATTGTTCCTTTGCACCTCTCTTGTTGGTTTTGCCCTGGGTTTCCATCTTCCCAAAGACCTGTTCTTTGTTCCTCAACGTTCCCTGTTCCTTCTCCTAGGAGGAGCAATGTCAATCCCTCCTCATGCCTGCCCCTTTCTCCAGAAACTTCCCTGTCATTTTTGTATCCCTTGAGGTCTCATTGGTTTGTTTACCCTCTTCCCCTCCCCTGTAATTTCCAATTGGTTTAAACACTGTATTCCCTGCCTTATGCTTCTCCCTGTCGACGGAAGGAGACCAGGACATCAATTAGATCATCACAGGCCCAATTTTATTGATCAGTACAGCAGGTTAAATACAGTTCATAATGAGCTTCATACATATTGCAAAAGTTGAGCTCAGGATTGGTTAGTTACATATCAGCAACTACGTCTACTTCTGCAATCTTATGGTTCTACTTTTGATACTTTCTACATATTCTCAGGGAGAATCTCTCTTCCCTATCCTCATGTTGCGGCAAGGGCATTGTGTCCTTGCCTGTCATTGGTCACCGACTGCTGACTTCTCCTTTCAGCTTACTGACTGCTGACTTCCCTCTCTCAGCTTAACCAGTGGCATTATGTCAGTATGGCCTTTCTCAGCTAACCAACTATTAATAAAACTCTCCACATTTTCCCCATTTTCTTCTTGAGCAAGGAGATTAGTCTGCCAGGTTTTTGCTATTTTACGGCTGACCATGTTTTGAATACAGTTAAAGATACAAGGCAAAATAAGCAAGAACAGTAAAATTACACCCAGTAGTCCTATAGCATAGATCACAAGGTTCCTCAGCCATGGTCCAAGTCCTAAGCCTTTAAGCCATTTGTCAATTCCTAAACCTTCTTCTTCCTTGAGATTGTGAAGTCCCTGTTGCAGTTCTTTTATCTTAGGGTGAATGGACACCGAATAATCAGACAGATTCATGGAACACATTCCCTCGAACTCTTCACATCCATGCCCTTGTGCTAAGAGCAAAAAATCTACAGCAGCTCTATTTTGCAAAACAGCATGGTTAACACTTTGCACATCTGCGGTTAGCATATCTAGAATTTGTGATGTCTTGTTCAGCTCATCCTTTGCCCAGCATCCTAATTGTTTTGCTAAATTCATGGCTTTACTGGCAGATCGTCCTGGCAAGATAGTTGAAACCACCACTTGTTTGAATGTACCCCAAAACTGTGGATCTCCTGTCTGGCTGCAGTCTAAGTCATGTATGCTGCGTCTTTTCCTGTTTGAATTTTGACTCAGTTGCATTAGCAAGGATACATTAGGGTGAAACAATGACAATTTTCCCAAAAAACAGGGTCCACCCTGTGGTTTAGCTGGTATACCATTCCACACCCTGTCTCCACAAATCAAAAATATTCCTGTGGGTAATTTCATTGGTGCCGTGATATTTGTGCCGTTACATTGACTGTAATGCTGTGGAGAGAATTCACCCACATTCAGGGATGAATCTAGGGTGGCCCATGTTTCTTTAGGTTGGTTTAAATTCTGAGCATCCGAAAATTTGAAACTAAATCATCCGCCAGCTGTAGTGTTAGACATACCCTGCATTCCAGAAAACTGTGAAAATCAAAAAAAATACCAGAGGAAGTTTCTGAATTCTTTCATATTTCTCTCAAAGACTTTCTTGACGTACATACAAGGGACTGGTCCGATAATATAGAGAGAAGCAGTGGTTTCCCTCACTGGATATTACAAGAAAACGTTATAGACTCCACGTTACTAAAACACTTGTGTTGCCTGGTCATTACAAAGCCTGAAGCTCTTCTAGAGGCTTTTCCCAGTGCAACTTCATTAGGTTACTCTCTGCTCAACTCTCGAGCCTGTCCAGGTCTCACTGAAGGGCAGCAGAGCCTTGTGGTGCCTCAGGCCCTGCTCCCAGTTCTGTCCCATCAGCAAATGCTGAGGGAGCGCTCCGTCCCTTCTGCCAGGACCCTGGGGAATAAGGCAAACAAGGCCCAGCACGGCCCCCTGAGATCACAGCTACCTGAGTTTGGAGCTCCCCTGTCCACTTCTCTGCCCCACTGTCCCTGAGCTGCCTCAGGGGCCTGTTATGGGAGGCAGGGACAAAGCCTTGCTGAAGTTCCAGCTGACAACAGCCACTGCTCTCCCCTCACAAGCCCAACCAGGCACTGCAGCACAGGGGCCTATGGGATTGGTCAAGCATGGTTTCCATTCCTGTTATTCCACAGGCTTAGAGATGGCATCCAAGAGGAGCTGTTCTGTCTCCTTTCTGGGGATGGAGCTGAGGCTGATGGGCCTGCAGTTTCCTGGCTCCTTCTTGGTGCCCTTTTGCAAGACTGCAGTGATGTTGGCTTTCCTCCACTGCTCATGGCTCTCTCCGGGGCTGTCTCCCTCCCTGACCTGCTGGCAGAGCGCCCTGTGCCAGAGGCAGGAGCAGAGATTTCCCTTGGCCCCAAAAGGGAAGGCTGGGCTCAGGCCGAGTGTCAGTGCGACCTGACAACGGGAGGAGAAGGCGGGAAGGAGCAGGGCTGACACAGGGCTGAGCAGGGAGTAGAGCCCTCGTGTCTCTGGGCCTACTCTGCAAGCTCCCTGGCCTGTACTTTCTCCACAGAGAGAGAGCAACAGGACCTTGAAGTGAGCAGGAAACCCGGCCATGGAGCGGGGCTGGGGCTGTCAGCCCTCAGGGACACCGGCCATGGAGCGGGACTGGGGCCGTGACACCTCAGGGAAACTGACCATTGAGCGGGGCTGGGGCCGTGACACGTCAGGGACACTGGCCATGGAGCGGGGCTGGGGCTGTGACACCTCAGGGAAACTGACCATGGAGCGGGGCTGGGGCCGTGACACGTCAGGGACACTGGCCATGGAGCGGGGCTGGGGCCGTGACACCTCAGGGACACCGGCCATGGAGCGGGACTGGGGCCGTGACACCTCAGGGAACTCACCATGGCAGCCACCTCCCGAGATTTTGAAGTACTTGTTTCTTGGTTTAATGCCCTTCCAAGATCAATCAAGCATCTTTGCAAATGAGCAGGACATACAAGGGTATTTAAAATTGAGTCTGATCCAATCATCAAAGACAATGGATGTTACCTCTAAACTTACCTTTTCATGATTGTCAAACAATATGGAACTTTTCTTATGTCTGGCTTAAAATATCCAGAATGCAAAATTCATTCTCAAGACAGGAAAAAAGAAAACAATGAAAATAGGATATAGGCAGTCTTCAAAAGGCCCAGAGAAGAAAATAAACATTAGAAAACCTTAGAAAAATTAGGTTTTCTTCTTCATCTTCTCAGTATGTGTTGTTTGAACATTGGTTGTCTTACTTGTCCCTCGCAAAACAAGGCATGTTACAGCTTTATTGTCTCAGTGCTGCATTTCCCCAATCGCTGACTTGCCATTTAGGCTGCGCTTTGTTGGAAATATACAACAAGGGACTCTCCATGGAAGAGAGTTGCACAAGCCTCCGGATTCCTGACCGTTCACCTCTGCCAATGCTCACAGTATTCTCCTAACACACCTGAACTTCCTGTCTTTCAGAGAGAGAAAGATTCAGCTAAAATCAAGCAAACAGGGCAGGGCAGATGGAAACCTTCCCTTGAGATGCTTTTTGGGAAGGCCTGCAAGCACCCTGCCTTCCCTTGGAACAGAGGTGGTCACCATGCATGGTGTTGCCTGACTTGCCCGAGGTGCCCCTCTATTCCAGAAGGACTTCTGCCCACTTCATCACTTGCCTGTCCCTCCAGTTCCAGGGCCTCAAACCTGCTCTGTAAGGCACTAAACCTTTTAGTCAGCTATAAGTTTTCAGAATAAGGCACTGACCGTGGCTCGAACTAGTTTTTTTAGTCAGGTTGACAATATATTTTGAGAAGAAGAAGGAGCAGAGAAGGTGTGGAAAATGCATATTATATGATTGGCTTTTCGCAAATATTAAAATTAATACTATATGTGTTCTGTTGGAAAGTTATGTTGTATTCATCCTTTTTTGTAGTGCTATCCTAAACTTTTAAAGTAGTGTGGTGAATATAGTTTTAGGCTACAGAAACTCTGTGATGTAAGATACTTTTTCTAAATAGCTCATGGAGAGATAACAGTAACAAGACATCAAAACTCTGAGAAAAGAAATATTGCCTCCTTATTGGGAAGAACCAGACTTTGAGGGACCAAGACAATTGATTTACAAGATGAAGGAGGGGTTGACAAGAACAAGAAAACACCCATTGTTTGAAAAGAATTTTGGCATCATGTATGAGATATATGAATATGCAACAGGCTATTACTTTTAAGGGTTAATCCTTTGTTAGCAAAGTGGTGTCTTCTGAGGCAGAGCAGAGCACCCAGACATCTGCAATTCTTTGCTTTTTTAATTGCCCTTTATTGTCCTACCTCTAATTGTCCAAATTATTTTTTCTCTAATTTTTATTCTTATTTTTATAACTAATTTATTACTATTAAACTTTTAAAAATTTTAAAGCAAGTGAAATTCTGCATCCTTTGTGTCCACTATCAGTGGGCATCCTTCTTCCCAAGCTTTGTCAACCTCCCTCTGGGTTTGAGATCAGTGAAACGTGCCCAGCCTGGAGTCTTGGAAGACAATTCTAGCAACAAGTACTTTGCTTTTCTAACCCCTGGCCATCACTTCGAGCTTGTAGGCTGCTATGTGTGTCACAGGTTAAACATCTCTTCCTGTTGATCAGGCTTGGAAGTGTGTAAAGGCCAGGCATGACAGGACATGTTTTCTTCAGGAAATGGGACGTAGGGCCCAGTTTGCAACGGGTCCCGGCCCGCGCCTTCCAGAGCGCCAGAAGGTTGGCGGCGCCGTTGCAGGGCTCAGGGCGCCGCCTTGTGGGCGAGAGCCGCCATGACAGCGCGGGCGCCGCGCGGCGGGGCTGGAGGGCGGGAAGGGGCGGGCGGGTGTGAGGGGCGGGGCGGTTCGTGCCCAGAGCCGCGCCCACGCTGTTCCTGGGTGCATTCCCGGCTCGGTGTTGGGAGCGTGCAGGCGCTGCTCGGGCTCTGGGAGAAGCGTGCGGCCGCTGCGGGGTCCCAGCCCTCAGAGCTGGCTGCCGGCCGAGGCTGCAGTGCCAGAGCTGCCGTGCGCCGTGGCAGTGCCAGAGTCCCTGGCAGAGCCGGGCTGGCACTGCCAGCTCCTGAGGGAAGCCCTGCCATGGCAGTGCCGGGGCCACTCGGCAGAGCCAGGCTGGCAGTGCCGACAGCTGAGGGGAGCCCGGCCATGGCAGCGCCGGGGCCGCTCCTGCCCCGGGGCCGCCCGAAGGAGCGACCTCTGGGACCTGCCGGCAGACTGGCACTGCTTGGCCCTCTTCAGTAGATCGACGGAGTGGCAGCACAGATAGCAAAATATTAAAACATCTGATTTAAAACACCGGAGGGAAACCATTGAATTGAAAAGAAAATGAAGGTGTACCAAAATACTCAGGGCATGAATGGGAAAACTGAAAAGATACAGATTCTAATTATTTATATAATCTCAACTATATCATCAGAAACATGAGGGTGAAAATACCTTCTAAAAGTTTTGACAATAGAATGCTTCAGCTGTGTAGTTTTGCTAGTACATTAAAGTCTTAAAAAGCAGTCAGGTATTCCTTTGTCCAGTGCTATGAATTTAATAATGGGATTTGTTACATTTGTCCCTCAAATACCCCTCATAAAGAGAGTTGAGTGCTTAGATTCGATGGAAGCCATCCGTTAGTAAATGCAGTGTTGTGGTTTTTAGTAGTTCTGTAGTAAGTAGTTAGTTAAAGAAGTGATCGTTCTGCCAATGGACGCTGATCCCTGATGCGTTCGTGCTGGTTCAATGGAAAGGCAAATTTTTGGTAATAGGCTATTGGAAAACATGTCTTTTCTGCTGGTAGCAGGTACAAACACATTGCTTTTACTGGTAGAAACTGAAGCAACTTGAGATGCCTGCTCCTTCTTCTCCACCTAGGTTTAAAGGAGATCCATGCAGGTTAAAACACGAACCAAACCTCGAGGCTCTGGGCCTGTCCTGCAGGCTCACC